>NC_090871.1:51350657-51353157 GCF_036669935.1 Montipora foliosa | reverse complement strand
TTGAACTTTTATTTCAACCCTCCAACAACGCAATAGCAGCCTCGCGAGCGACCTCGGGGGTTAGTTTGTTCACTCGATCATTTGCTACACGCGAAGCTGTCTCCAGTCTTGGTAGTAAATAACACGATCTCTTAAATGGACAATTGGAAGAGATTACTAAAAGAACGGAGATTCCTTACTATACGAGCACTTTCGAAACAGGCAAGAGGTGGTAGTTCGTTTGTGCAGTCGAGGACAAACAGTTGTAAAGAGGGGAAGTAATTCCCTTATTCCAAAATGGCCGCCATTTTAGTATCCGTTTGTTTGATTGCAAATTGGCCCTTTGGCCTCGTTCAAGGTAAAATATTCTTTTGAGTTTACGATTGGAGACGAGGCCAAAAGGGCCAATTTCCAATCAAACAAAAGAATACTAAAATGGCGGCCATTTTGGAATAAGGTGTGTTAAACTCGAAATTAATTCAACAATACATTTTAACTCGTAACAGCGTGCGGCTGTCAGGCTTCTCAATTTCTCATAAGCGATCGATCTTTGTGCATCAAACAGTTGGATATTTCTTTCGGGAGGGTATTTAGGTTGTTTCCAAAACAGCGTCTTTTTGTTTCGCCAACAAATCATACGAACATTTTTTCCCATTCACCGAAAAGAATTTGGTCTCCGAACGACAACATATTTAGTTCGCCTGGCCTTACTGCCCCTTAAGCTTTACAAAGGAAAAAAAAAAGGATAGCCTTTGTTGTTTAAGTTAATAGCAATGACATCTTTATCGACTACATGGAAATATATTTTATTTCTCATTATATTACGACAATACACTAGTGGGCTACAAAAAAAAGTACAATTGCAAATTGCAATTGTTGCAAATTTGGGTGTTATAATGTACGCAACAAAAGTATTACAAGAAAACTATACTGGAGCATTTCAATTAATCGAGTGACAAACACTTTGAAAAACGTTCTGAGTACACCAATTCATCAATTCAGAGCTATAAAAACACAAATTTGATTCCCTTTAATCGCAGGAGCTCCAACCACTAATTACTGACAATCCTTGTGAATTCTGTTGAAAAAGAAACAACAACAACAACAACAACAAAAACAATTACAAGGGCTATTACATGTGAATATAATCTGCATGTTAGAGAAAATTAGGACGTTTTGGTTTTCGTATAAGCCTCCGCAAGAGTGAATTAGATAGGAATGTTGATCTATCACTTTGCGGTCTTGCCTCAGCAGAGTCACTTATTTTTCGATACACTTTGCACGCGAAACAAATGGCCGCCAATTTTACCCAATCAAAAGAAGCCATGTCACGCGTGACTGCTTCCGCCATGTTTTTTTTCAAGGACATGACAACTAATTTTCGCGGGAACGGGAATTCTAAAAATAGACTCGTTTGTGATTGTGCCGGGGCTATGCCATAACTACACTCTTCTCTAATTCACTCTTGGCTTCCGCTCGGTTAGAGCACAACCAAAGTATCTCGAGCTGGATAGTCAAAAGGTCCTCGTCCACAAAATTATAGAACATCAGATGGTCTGAAATGGGTAAGCTAAGGGACGCATTCTTTTGGGGCTATTCCAGTTACTTTTATTCCGGTTTACAAATCCCCAAAATAACACATCTGCCGAACTGCTTCCAATAGAACACGATTATTGTCTATTCGGAGTATTCCTATTCTGGAATGGTCCCAAAAGAACGAGACCTAAATGTACAAGCTAAAAAGGTCTATTATCTTTTTTAAGGACAGTTTTCGTATATCAGCAGGAATACTCATTTTGTTTTTTTTTTTTTTTTACGAGAATGGCTTCTCCGGAAAGAAATAACACCAGGCTTCTTGACGACTTGAAAGGCTATGCGATAACAATATAAAACATGGCATCCTGTTCGACTTCACCAAAATTGTCACCACCTTTAATCTTAATCTTATATACAATGTCACCTGACCGCGCGGGGATACGAATTTTATCTTCGAGAGCTGATGGTATCTCTCACAGCTGAGTGCAGCGAATATATCAACACAAGAAGACAAAATTCGCATCCCCGCGCGGTCATGTAGCTATCTCAGTTTGTTATTCATTTTAAAAGGACCGAAAACTTTGATCACCTTGACTTAACAAAGTCGCCGGTAAATTCACCGTTTCGGTACTCTCAAAGCCACCGTTTTTATT
This sequence comes from Montipora foliosa, assembly GCF_036669935.1. Classification (NCBI taxonomy): domain Eukaryota; kingdom Metazoa; phylum Cnidaria; class Anthozoa; order Scleractinia; family Acroporidae; genus Montipora; species Montipora foliosa. The sequence goes on along the minus strand of NC_090871.1, from coordinate 51,350,989 downwards.
GTTTTTTTAAAAGACTTCGTATTTGAAAAAGATGCACTAATATTATTGGCTGACAAGTCCGTGACCATGACAATATTAATGCCATCCCATGTGAAAGATAAGCAATACCGGCGCGACGAAGATATCAAATTTTAGGAACAACAAAAATTCTGATATTTCATCCACTTTTTAATTAAAAAATCTTTGAAATATATCAAAACTCTTGCCGGTGTTATTTTGGAGTCGTTCTTCTATCATTTGTTTCATGGGCCCAAATACCCCAAGAGGAAAATTAAGTATATTGTTGCATATTATTTATCAAAAAAATACTTTACCCTTCAAGTCAACAAGAT
>NC_090871.1:51333157-51348157 GCF_036669935.1 Montipora foliosa | reverse complement strand
GAGGGTGTAACGTGCGCTGGGAAATCCGCGTGCAAAGTTTGCATCATCCTCTGATTGGCTGTAAATTTTGTCCGGGATTTTTAAGTCAACCACCACGTGAAACGTGAAAATTAAATTTATTTCACCGAGGCATCTTATAACACTAATCGGACGTCAAGGTAAGTTCCTTGGAACCGGTGTACGGTGGTAATAATTTACCTCTGATCACTGTTTACCTTACCAATATTTATTTTTTCGTGAAAATAATATTGGAATAACAATATCTGATGATCATTCATGCGTTTCACCTCTTGACCTGTAGAATACCTCTCATGTATTTGTTTGGTTAGCGCAACTTTTTAATTTAGAACAATAAGTAATATGCGTTTGCTCGAGCTTAACTTCATTCCCTCCCGTAATTGGTTTGGTAGACGCGATCTTTTTCCTCAACCAAGGAGACACCCAGAATAAAAAAAATGTACCCATTCCATGAATTCGTTCAAATTCGGATTGGTTCCCCGTGGTCATACTTGTGCCTTTTGCGATTGGTCCCATTGCTCGGGTTGCTGGTTCCGTGTTGTCAAAGTTAGACCTGGATAGGTGTTACTCAATTAGAAACGTTCCATCGACCTGATATCATACGGTGTCTAAATCCTTTCGTTGGGATTTATAAACCCATCCAAAAATCGATTACAATGGGCTATAGATCGCTCTTTTAACGGTATCTTACCTGCCTTTTCTTTCTCCGAAAATGCAGCCTGGAAAACAAACATAACCGAACGGATATAAGTTATCAAATAAACGATTGGAAAGCTGCATATATTATAAAATTCGAATTAATCAGAACATACATGAATGAATAATCTGATTTAAAAAGTTAATAATTTCCTTTTAATTCAACACTTCCCTTTACCCAAGGCATTTGTTCTCTGATACGAATCTCCAAATTATCGTCCAACCTGCATTGTTAACGTTCATAACTACTTCTCTCCGTTATCCGCACAACAAAGACACGTATAAATTGACTTTTAAAAGCATTAAAGCGCGCTGTTGCGTAAAGGGAAACGCTAAGCTTGTGTACATATTTATGCTATTTTGTCAGGTAGAAAGTTTACACTAACTTAAAATGAGTATCATTAGGTCAAAAATTTCTAATAGCTGCCGTCAGGGTTCTGCGCTAGTATTTCCGAAAGAACATAGGCCTCAATAAATCATGTGATGTCTTTTCATCAAGCGTCTGTTGTTACACACAAAATACGCCCTTTTGCCTCGAAGTTTCGAGAGCAATTTGTCGAGTTTTGCTAAACTTACTTCATCGCAAATTTTCGGGAAAATTACTACCCGTGAGGTTTTGGTAATAAAAGTTCGTTGTGCAAATTTGTTCACCTTGCAATATTATTGGGTGCCTGGTTGCAGCCATCTATTCTTGCATACACATTCATTTAGCATAAACAAATTAATCTTACTACGAACTAAAGAAGCAAACTTAAATTAACGGCTATGGAACGAATCTCCAAAATCTTGGTTTCAGAACAACACGAAAAGCCAGGATAAAATGTCTTCTTTAGTTAGTAGCACGGCAAAAATCGGTTCGACAATTTGTGACATTTTTCCATTTAATTTAGGCAGGCTTTTTCTCGTCTGGAATGAACTTCGTCCAACATTGCGTTCGATAGTTTTCACTGGTTATTCCTAATAAACTTCCAAAATGAGAATAAGGAAAGTGAAACTGTGAAGCTTACCATGTTGACTTCCGAAAGTCTCTGGGAAGACGTAGAATATCGAAAAATTTGCCTTTAGCGAAATGCAAGCTCCTCCTGCGACGATGCTCAAATGGTAATATCTTATTCGAAGTAACTCGAAAACAAAATTAGCAATTCAAAAGAGGCTTCTCTAAGGGTCTCTTAATACCACTTTTATTGTGACGTCACTTTGGAAACTGCTAAGAAAGAGAAAATGGATCATAGAAAACCGCCATATCCGTGTGAATTATTCTTGATATAGAAGGCAACCCCTCGTACAAAATTAGTATGAATATGTTCAGAAATTGTCATATCCTCATAAAGTAAATTGCAAAAGAACTCTTCATCACATGAGATCTTTGTTTCAGAAAGTCTAATAAGAAGGATTAAATGATTCAATTCAGCAAGCATTTGAAGAAAATTCTCCAAATTGACTGATAATCTCCTTATATTCGAATGGTAATTAAGTAGAAAATGCTTGGTCGTTTGAAAAGTAGTCAGTTATATCTTTACTACTACTAAAGAAGTCATGTGTGGTACCCAAACTGTATTATCCAAAGTTCTAGTTAGACATCACCATCACCATTTGAAAGGTAAGGAATATTGGAGGTTATATTGAGAAAAAGTTTTTTACCACAATTGGTCACAATTGCTTGGGCTAATTTGCCGTGGTCGATAAGAGTCTAGACAACGATGCTCGCGCCATGCTCAGTCACGTTAATTTGTCACGCAATGTAATAGCGAATCAGGAACGCTCATTTTGGGAAATAAACCAATCATATTCCGAGAAAGTTATAGACAACGCTTCCTCTTTCTTTTTTTCATGATTTTGGTCACGTTCTGAAATAAACACTTTCTTTGGCGTTGTATATTGTGGTAAAAGACAAATCGAAAGTGGTTCCCGACGAGTGAGTCCACAACAAATTTTGACTACTGTGATGACGAATATCTTTGTCGATAAGAGTACAGACAACGCTGAACCACTTTCGAGTTGTTAAATAGAGAAAGCAGCGTGGTTATAACCTAATGATCATTTATGCTTTAATTTTCAATGTCTTTCCCATTTTGTCACAGATGTACATTCGGTATCAATATAAGACACTGTCCGTCTACCACCAACCTTTTTTTGCAAGTCGATTCACATTAAAAAACATCCCCGATTCACCCCTGCAAACTCTTAAGGATTTTACTCCATAACGTCGAACCCAGGCTCTCTCTTCTCCTCCCCTGTCTCTCGACGACAAGGGAGGAGACAGAGAGAGCCTGGGTTCGATTTCACTCTTTCCAAGGCTCTGGTGATTGGCTCACAAAACAATGGGCACAAAAATATATACAACAGAATCTTAAACGCAATATTCGATAGCTCAACTGTTAGAGCGCTGCACCCGCCCAAACCAGGCCCCAGTTGTTCAAACGATGGATAACGCTATCCACCGGATAAACTCACTATCCAGCGGATAAACACTAGCAAAACCAATTGAGTTATCCACTGGATAGTGATTTATCCGGCGGATAGCGCTATCCATCGTTTGAACAACTTGGGCTTGAAGTTTTCATGCTGTCTTCTCGTTACCGAAGCAGTAACGCACACAACTGCGATGTTTAAAAACCGTCAATCATGCTTCTATACGAAGTTTAAATAAATGTCTTTCATCGGTCCAACGACTGAATTTAGAAGTTGTGACAAGCTGTTAGGTATTTACTGCGCTTTGCCTGTGTGTGTTTATTAAGAAAAAACATTGCAGTTAAAAAAAACTGAATTGCGCCTCTTTACAAATAAGAAATATAAGAAATGATTTAAAAACTACTACTATTATATAATTACAAAGCGACTACTGTCAGAAATTACTTAAATGCTTCCCTCGCACTCTTAACTATGAATGAATTTGCAAATCTATTTGTCTTTACAAGAGGCATGGCAAACCTCCTCTGCCTTCTCAGCTCATATGAGATAGAAACTGAGGGAGGCAGGAGGCTGGTAATCTTACTCCGTGGATCATTAACAATAGACTTAAAAAGGTGTTCTGTTAACTTTTCCTGGTGGGCCCTGATGGACTCAAGCCCTGCTAACTGAAGGGCGTCCGAGTAGTGCACCCTGGGAAAAATGCATGATAGGGCCCTCCTTTGCACTCTTTCGAGCTCGACTTGTAGATACTTTGGTAAACTGTAATGGAAAACAGGACAAGCGTAATCTAGTGAAGACCTGATACATGCGCAAAAATATGTTACAAGATCTGAAGTAGGAACGTGCGCGCGCTTAAGTTGAATAAGAAAGTACAGTTTCTTCGACGCTTTTTTAACAAGTTCTTCTATATGGTCGTGCCACGTTAGCGTATCATTGATTGTCAAGCCGAGTAGCTTTGTGCTCTGTATGGTTTTGATAGGAGTTCCGTCTATGCAAACCCTAGGGAGTTGCGGGGAGTCACGACTGAAGGATATAACTAACTCTTTAGTCTTCTCGCCATTAAGCTGGAACAAATTTTCCTTGGACCAATCGTAGATTGCATCTACTGCTTCTTGTGACTTGCTCTGTTGGCCTTTAGGTATGTTCTCTGATACCGTAGTATCATCAACATATTTCCACATGTTGAAGATGCTTGGAACAGTCAAGTCATTAATCATCAAGAGAAAAAGCCAGGGACCCAACTTTGTCCCCTGTGGCACTCCAGACGGCACTGTGCCCCACTCTGAAACGCAGTCCTTCCCAAGTTTGACTCTTTGAGATCTTCCTGACAGGAAGTCAATCACCCAGTTGATTACACTATTAGGAATATTGACCCGCTTCAATTTGTTGACCAAACTCTTGTGGTCTATGAGGTCAAAGGCCTTTCGATAATCAAAGAGAAGGACACGCACAGAAGCACCGTTACCATCCGTTGCTTCGAGCCACTTATGAATCATACTAATGAGTGCCAACACGGTTGAAGAACCAGATATGGTACCAAACTGGTTGGAGTCAACTAGGCTCTCTAGGGCAGGTTTTATGTAATCAGAAACAATAAAGTCCTCAGATATTTTCGAGAGGGTAGACGTGAGAGAGATTGGACGCAGTTCCTTTTTGGGTCGGTGACTTGCTTCACCTTGGGCAGGGGGATGACATCTGCAATTTTCCACATTGAGGGTAGTTTTTGCTCACTGTATGAGGCGTTCAGGATGTTTTGAACAGGAGTAACTAGGATTTCGGCGTACTCCTTTAACACCCAGTTGGAAAGGCCATCCGGGCCAGAAGCTTTATGCTTATTCAGGTGAAGCAGGTTGTTGTACACTCTTTGCACGGACACCTCTAGGAACTCTGGATTCTCTTCTAGGGGCAATTGTAGGGCCTCACGCTCGCTGTCGATGGGCTCGTAAGGTTGAAGTGGCTCCAGTAATGCATGGTTGATGGAATTAGCAACTTCTGTTGGAGACAAGTTGTTATACTCAGGAACATTGAGGGAGGAAAATAGTGACGAATTTTGCTTTTTTGATCCACTGAGCTTATTCACTTCGCTCCACCACTGGCGCGGGTTGACACCTTTAAGATCTTTCACCTTAGAAGTGTAATACTTTGCTTTACACCGTTTCCTTTCTTTATTTACTGCATTACGATAGTACTTGTACATCAGGCCTGATTTATTGGCGTGAAATGCTTGCTGGCGCTTGCGTATTAGCTCCTTCAGCTTGACCGACATCCAAGGGGCGTCCTTTGGGTAGACTTGGATCATTCTCTCAGGCATGATATTACTCATGCCGATTTCAATCACTTCGTTAAAGACCTGGAGTTTTTCCTCACAGGTAGGCTGACTGATGACAACAGACCTGCCTGCCGCTTTCTTCCAACGTCATTCTCAGCTCAAGACGAAAGAAGCCTGGAAAAAAGGGTGCCCCCTTCTACTTAACCAAGGACCCTTCTGTTCTTTTGCATTTACTTAAGCTAAGCCACTGCGGACAGTATACGTTATCTAAAAGGATGTCCTTGTTTAAGCTTCATTTGTCTTAGTCTCCTTCGCAGCCGTTTTTTGGATGTTACGCAACGCTCCCCCGTGTTCTTTGCGGGGAGCGTTGCGTGACATCCAAAAAACGGCTGCAAAGGAGACTACATTTGTCTTAAACTAACTTGTTTTTAGCGCGATTTGTTGAGTGTTTTGGGGGCTGTGAAAACGCTTTGTTACAAAAAAAAAAAAAAAAACGACTTGGCTGATCACACTCGGGCAACTAAATAATGTATCTGCACTGAAAATACAGATTATTTTATACGACTTTCGTGCCACAGAAGTGTCGGGAATGAAAGATAAGAGGTGATCGTCGCACTTATCTGGACATTTTAAGCAACTGTCACTTTTGTAGACACCTGAACAATTCAGGCCGCGGCTTCAACCGGATTCGAGCCCATCGGACCTCTGTGACACCAGTGCAATGCCAACCTTGTCCCCAGGGTCTCTCCTCAAGAAGAGAGACCCTGGGGACGAGGTTGGTGCATTGCTCTACAAATTGCTCTACCAACTGAGCTACGAAGCCACACAGTTGGGAGTAGGTCAATTCGCTGGGCTCATGTGGTCCCGTGAAAGGACTGATGAATAAACGAAATGTTATTTTTTTCAGTGTGGGGAATATTCGTTAACTCCCAGAGACACTGAAGACTGACTCAACTGGATGCCATGTTAAATGACACAAACAATAGACCTCTCCTCCCTCATAACCTCCTTTTCTTCGTCATCCAGCTTCTGTAAATTTCGTTTTTGTTTCCGGCGTCTCTAGAAATTGGTTTGCAACCACTTAATATGAGGAGCCTCCACTCCTTCGGTAAAATAAAGAATACTCTTTGTATCGCCAACAATCCGTGATTAGAATTTGTTAGGTGACGTCATAGACATGATTACGCAACTTAAGTCACTTGCTAGTAAGAGGAATTGAGCGAAACTGTGAGATACCACTGGGTAAATATCTTTGCTTGATTATAAGGGATAACTGTTTTTCATATCACTAACGCGATTTGCTGTAATTTAGATTTTGAACCCTATTCAACCTCCCTTGTGAAAAGTACAGCGACTGACAGAAAGCTGGTGTAATAAATGGAGTTGTTTAAAACCGTGGTTAGTTAATCCTCGCTAGCAATACATTCAAAATCCAGTGTGGTTAGCTACTAAGCGACGACTGGAACAGAAGATGACCGACAAAGCTAAGAATTCACGGCGAATTGCCAAGGGAAACTTCACACGAAAGCGGAACATTTTGATCAAGTCCATAGAGACAAGCCAAGGAATCGAGGTAGTAGAAACCAATTACTCAAAACTTGTTGATGCATGGGAAGAACTGGAAGGGAAGCACTTAGAGTATGTTAACTTCCTGACTGACGAGCATTTAGTGGACGAAGAAGAAATCTGGATGACAGAAGTCGAGGAAAAATATTCCAATGCATTTAATCGTAAAGTGAAATATGTCGAAAATGTCACTACAAGCGAAAAGGCAACGCGCGAGCACGCGGCTCGTCAAGAGGCCATTGACAACGCAAAAGTTAAAAGGAACACTGCGCGCGCTGTTTTCGAAGCTTCTTACGAAAGTATTTCGCACGCGTTGCAGTCAAAAGAAATGCCCAATTTTGCGTTAAAAGACTTACAGAAACAAATAGAAGATCAATTTCAAGATTGCAAAACCTTTAACGCTGAACTGTTAGAATTATTGCCCTTTGATTCAGCCGAATCTGAGATGCAATGGATAGCTAAAATCCAAACCTATTATTACGAAATTGTTGAACAAATTGTAGTTAGATATACTAACGTAAAAGAACAAGAGCAGATAAAACAGGAATCTGACGCGACTTCTTCCTTTCTACACCTGGAAAAGGTAAAAATGCCGCACTTTGATGGAGAACTACGTCATTACCCTCAGTTTAAAAGAGATTTCAACAAACAAGTCATGCCACAAATTCGTGGAAGAGATGCCGCATATGTGCTACGCTCTTGTCTTGGAAAAGAACCCGAAGGCCTGGTAAAGAGCATAGACGACGATGTGCAAGAAATGTGGCGAAGACTGGACGAAAAGTATGGAGATCCAGCCAAAATTGCAGACGTTATCATTGACGGCATACGTAGATTCAGAACACTTAAGGAAGGAGAAGATAAACGTTTCATCGAATTCGTGACTCTTGTAGAAGACGGATACAGAGACCTCACAAGACTCGGTCTAGAAGCGGAAATTACAACAACGAGTTCGGTCAGTATTATAGAGAAAGCTTTATCAACAGACATCAGAAGAAAATGGGCGGAAATGGTTAGTTGTCACGGAAGTCACATCGACAAATCAAAAAAGTTCCCTAGTCTTCTTGAATTTCTGCAAAATCAAAGGAGTGCTATTGAATACGACAGTGCTTCTCTTCGGACGACGACCAACAATCAACATTACAGAGGCACATCGCACTATACAGAAGGCGTCGAGGAAGTAAGCAAAGAACCCAAACCAAAATGTCTGATTCATGAACACGGAAGACATTGGACAGCAGACTGCAGAATTTATTTAGCCAAGCCAATAGAAGAGAAAAAGACGATCATCAAAGATAAACGAGCCTGTTGGTCGTGCCTAAAGATCGGTCATCGACAACGTACATGCAAATCAAGGAAAGACTGTGGTGTAGGCGGCTGCACAAGAAAGCACCATCCATCTATACACGAGACGGAAGAAACACCTCAGGAAGTCTCAGCCTCAGCAAATGTATGCCACAATACAAAAATTGACACCTGCCTGTTACAAGTACAAAGAGTTAAAACCAAAAGAGGAGAAGCTAATATAATGTGGGATAACGCCGCATCACTTTGTTTTATCACAAACACTAAAGCAAAGCAAGAGAAACTTAAAGGATCCAAAGTCGAACTTTCAGTCATCAAAGTTGGAGCACAGAGCGAGAAGATTAAGACCAACAAATACAAGGTACCTCTTATAGATAAGCAAGGTCACGTCATCGAATTCGAAGCTTACGGCATCGAAAGGATCACCTCAGACATTGAAAGTGTTAACATAGACGACATAGTACATCTTTTCAAGAACGTCACAAAGGAAGAAATCGAGCGACCCTCAGGACCTGTGGACATTTTAATCGGTTACGAATATGCAGCCTATCACCCGGAAAGAGAACAAAACATCGGTCATCTTGTGCTCTTAAGGAATCGTTTCGGGCGATGTATTGGAGGAACGCACCCGTTACTTAAAGAATCACATCTGTATCACGATTTCATCAATGCCAGAGTCAACACAGTTGTAGGCAAAATCAATATAGAAGACTTTTACAAAATTGAGAATCTTGGCGTAGAATGCAAACCGAAATGTGGAGGATGTAAATGTGGAAAATGTTCCTTAGGCGCGAAAGACTGCACTATTCAAGAAGAGCGAGAGCTGGAACTAATCGAACGAAATCTAAACTTTAACAAAGAGGAAAATCGCTGGGTCGCTGAGTATCCCTGGATCAAGGATCCTCAGAATCTTCCTGACAACCGGAAGGTCGCTTTCGCGAAACTGATAACGACCGAGAAACGTCTAAGAAGGAACACCGAACACGCAAAAGTGTATGACAACCAGATAAAAGACATGGTAACTAGAGGAGTTGCAAGGAAACTCTCCAAAAAGGAACTAACACTCTACAAAGGACCGGTGCATTATATCGGACATCATGAAGTTCTCAAGCCTGATTCCAAATCTACCCCAGTGCGCATAGTGTTCAATAGCAGCGCCAATTACATGGGTCATATCTTGAATGAGTATTGGGCTAAAGGTCCTGACCTACTCAATAACTTATTGGGAGTCCTTATACGTTTCCGAGAGAATAAAGTAGCCTTCATTGGTGATATTAAAAAGATGTACCACACTGTGAAGATGACAGAGTTAGATCAGCACACCCACCGATTTCTGTGGAGGGATATGGATAGTACAAGAGAACCCGACACATACATAATGCTAAGAGTTTCATTCGGTGACAAGCCGTCAGCTACGATTGCAACCGTTGCTTTGAGAAAAACCGCAGAGATGTCAAGAGAGAAATACCCAGAAGCAGCAGATATAATACAAAGAAATACGTACATGGACGACATAATCGAAAGTACGGACGATCGCAAACAAGCTATTAAACTGACTCAAGATATCGAGAAGGCTATTATTAAAGGAGGATTTGAAGTCAAAGAGTGGATGTTCTCAAGCGATACTGACAGACAAGAAAAAACAAATATACCGATCGAGGAACAAACAGAAAAGATACTTGGAGTTAAATGGAGTCAATCAGAAGATCAACTGTGTTTCGAAGTCAAGGTTAACTTTACTACCAAGCGAATACATACTTCAAGGTCTACGAGCGATATCGTCCCCACCCAAGATCCCCAACAGCTCACAAAGCGTATAATCTTGTCACAGATCAACAGCGTGTATGATCCCCTAGGGTTGGCAGGACCATTTACAGTAAGGGCCAAAATTCTTTTACGCCGTTTGTGGGGAACTGAACCGAAACTTGACTGGGACGACCCTATACCCGAGGAAAACCAACAGAATTGGTCTATTTTCTTCAACGATTTGAAAGACATGAATCAAATCAGATTTACGAGATGCCTTAAACCAATGGATGCTATTGGCGACCCCATTCTCGTTGTGTTTAGTGACGCATCCAAAGACGCATACGCTGCATGTGCATATGTACGGTGGCAAAGAAAGAATAACCAATTTGAGAGCAATTTAATACTGTCCAAAAATCGTCTTGCACCAATAAAAAAGATGTCCATTGACCGTATAGAACTGTGTGGAGCGGTACTGAACAAACGTCTAAAAGTGTTCATAGAAAAGGAATGTAGATATCGCTTTGAAAAGATCTACCACATCGTAGACTCTCAGATTGTACATGCCATGATACAGAAAAGCTCATACGGGTTCAACACGTTCGCCGCCACTAGAATAGGTGAAATACAGGAAGGAACAAACCCTGAAAACTGGTATTGGGTAGAGAGTAAATATAACATAGCTGACTGTTTAACAAGAGGCAGGAAGCCCGATGACATTGGACTTGAAACCACATGGCAAAAGGGTCCCGATTTTCTTAAACAAACAGAAGACAAGTGGCCAATCACTCGTGATTACTTGGAGCCAAAACTATCCGAAGTAATCCGGACTACAATGGTAACGAAGATAGAAGGACCTCATGACACCCTAGCGTTACGAATTGACATCGCCAAATATTCGAGTTACGGCAAACTACTACGTGTCACTGCAAGAATTTTGAAATTTTACAGCAAATTTCCCAAACCGTCATTTAAAAGCGCAACGCAAGAACTGACACCTGAAGATATTAAAAAGTCAGAGATTTTCTGGATCAAAGAGATTCAGCAGAACATGAGAAATGATATTGAAAATGGCAAGTACAACCGTTTGTGTCCTATCACACGCAAAGACGGCATCTATGTAGTAAGCAGTCGTACTGCAAAGTTACAAACAAATTACGGTGACAACGAAGTTATATTACTACCATATGATCATCCGTTCTCACATCTCTATGTAGCACAAACTCATGCAAGAGGACATCATGGCATTCTAACTACTGCCAGCAAAGTGCGCACCAAATACTGGATACTCAAACTCCTTAAGTTGGTAAAATCGATTAAGTTCAGATGCGTTATCTGCAAAAAACTTGCTAAGAAAACAAGTCAGCAAGTGATGGGCCAATTACCTGAAGACAGATTGAAGCCAGCACCGCCATGGTACAGTACAGGAATTGATCTTTTTGGTCCCTTTAAAATTCGGGACGAGGTAAAGAAGAGAACGTTCTCTAAAGCTTATGGAGTAATATTTAATTGTCTCGGAACAAGAGCTGTTTATCTGGATCTGGCAGCAGATTATAGTACAGACAAATTTCTGATGGTACTCAGAAGATTTGTGTCCCTAAACGGATATCCATCCAAGCTATTGTCTGACAACGGTACTCAACTAATTGCAGCAAGTAAGGAACTAACCGCTATAACAAAAACATGGGATTGGAAGAAAATTAAGGAATATGGCGTCATGAAAGGATTGCAATGGATCTTCACCCCAGCAGATGCCCCATGGCAAAATGGAGTAACTGAAGCTCTTATAAGATCGGTCAAGCGAGCAATTGAATTCTCGGTTGGTGAAAATGCTTTAACCTTCTCTGAATTGCAAACAGTTTTATTCGAGATTGCCAACTTGCTGAATGAAAGACCAATAGGGCGACACCCAACATCCCCTGAGGACGGAGCATATTTATGCCCAAATGACTTACTGTTAGGCAGAGCCACAAGCAGGATACCAAATGGCCCATTTGATGAAAACGCGAACACCCAAAAACGTTTCACGTTCGTCCAGACAATTGTTCATACATTCTGGAAAAAATGGAACTCGAACTACTTCCCAAGCTTGATATTAAGGCAAAAATGGCACACATCTCACCGAAATTTGAAAATCGGAGACGTAGTTATGATACAAGATTCCAACTTAGTGAGAGGAAACTGGAAGCTTGGAAAAGTGTCAAATGTTTACCCAGGTGCAGATGGGAAAGTGCGAAGAGTAGACGTGCAATACAAGAATCTCACCGTAAACGAACCTATGAAGCAATACCAAGGCAAAGGATATGTCACTGTTCAACGTCCTGTACAGAGACTTGTATTACTTATACCGATTGATGAAAACAAAATTAACTTCTAAGTGAACTTTCAGATACTATTTACTATGATTACTGTAACCTTTTTTTTGGCGGGGGAGTGTATCGCCAACAATCCGTGATTAGAATTTGTTAGGTGACGTCATAGACATGATTACGCAACTTAAGTCACTTGCTAGTAAGAGGAATTGAGCGAAACTGTGAGATACCACTGGGTAAATATCTTTGCTTGATTATAAGGGATAACTGTTTTTCATATCACTAACGCGATTTGCTGTAATTTAGATTTTGAACCCTATTCAACCTCCCTTGTGAAAAGTACAGCGACTGACAGAAAGCTGGTGTAATAAATGGAGTTGTTTAAAACCGTGGTTAGTTAATCCTCGCTAGCAATACACTCTTAAACCGAGAGTCATGGGAAATGTTCCGAAACTTTCTTTGAACAAAATTGGTGCGAACAGTTTGGAAGGATGGAGAGAGAAAGGAAGGTAAAAAAAAAAAAATTATCGACCCTTCAGGAGAGAAAACCAACGAATAATCCTGGCGAGAAACTCTCGCTTTGAATTGCGTCATCTGTATTCTCTTTCCATCGCGGTAACCAGGTCCCAAAGCCGTTGTGAGGGAAGATATGGGAAACCGAGTCAGCCTGGGTTCTTCTTTATTAATTAAGCAACATGTTCTCTACCTTGAATTGACGATTATCGTTAATTGTTAAATTGCTTTCAATTTACTATTATCGTTAATTTAGGACACTGTGTCCCAGGACTTGTGGTAGCAAATAAAAAGAAAAAAAGTAAAAGCAGCCCCTGGACAGGATTTGAACCCCGGAGCACCCAGTTCGAAGGAACTGTTTTTATCCACTTAACCACTAAAGATCAACTGACTAAAAATGTGCCGATTATTTACCAAAACTAATTATTATATATATAAAATTATTGCTGAATAATGGTTAAGTCTAAAGCTTGATTTTAAAATGGTTAGCTTTCTCTTGAAGTTTGGTAACCGACATTTTTCACTTAATACACGTTTACAGCGGCACTTTTGGAAGAAAAAATTATTGACATTAACAAAAAATGACATCCTCGCAGTTAGTGATGTGGTAGTCTAGTGGTTAAGTGAAAGGGGTTATTAATTACACGTTCCCAGGTTCGAATCCTGCGAGTCCAAACATTAGGGTTCTACTTATTTTAAAATAAATATGTTCATTTCCCATAATCCATATCAAGCTTTCAGTGTTCTGAAATAACGATAATAGTAAATTGAAAGCAAATTAACAATTAACGATAATCGTCAATTCAAGGTAGAGAACATGCTGAATTAAGAGGCCCTCAATGGCATGGTGCCTGCCCGTCTATGCTGGTCGAGCTCATTCGTCACGCCGCACTGGGTTAATTCTGATCGCGTGATCGCTTTGAAAGATGGCGTGTGACCCCTGTTTGGTACTCCAAACAAACATTGCATGCAAGCTTATGTACACTGACTCACAAACAAGCCTTCAAGCAAATTAATTAAACGCACTTTTATATGTGTTTTGTTTTATGACCATGTAAAAGTTGAAAAGACAAGGATGAACTCAACGAAATCTGAGGATAATCGAAAAATAAAAAAGGAAGGCGATTATTTCACTTTCCAGTGGGCTACGACAGCACATAACAACAACGACGGAGTCACAGTAGAACGGTTACGTAAATAGCACAGACTTTTGGACCATCACTCGGTCATAATTCCTCGATCTATTATTAACACAGAATTTAATCCCTTATTCATTCGTTCATTCGCACTTTACTTCCACAAGTGAAGCATAAAACAATAGATTTTCACTCGTACTCATGAAGGCTATAGGATGAAAATCGATCGATGCATGCGGAAACAGCACCTACTGGAAACAACTAAATTTCATAACCCTGAGTCTATGAATCGATCGATGAAAGAATCGTCTCGGTATTCTGCCAGTAGAAATCACCATTTGTTTCACATTAATTATTAATGCCTTCATGGAAAAAAAATCGTTCAATATGAGAACGTCGACTACAAACTTACCCATTTTGCTTTTACCTCTTTGTTCGAAGTTTCCAACGTATAAGTCTTAATGGCTGCCATTTTTAATCGCTGCAGATTGTTATTTCACCATGCAACGGTGAACTATGAAGTAGTTTCCGAGAGCTATGCAGCTGCTAATGCTGATCAGCGACTTTGTGTGGAGAGACTGGTGAGGAGACTGAGGGAATTGTGTCACGTACTCGTTCCGTCGTTTAAATCTGCCTACTGGTTAGCCACCTATTGTCAACCATTGTCTCAATTTTCTAAGCGAGGAATTGCCAAATAAGCAAACTTAAAAAGCATAAATTGGTCACCGATGAACACAGGTTTCCGCCATGAGTCAGTTAAAACGCCGAGGCGGATTTTTTTTGAAAACCAAAACAAATATGATGGGGACTATAGCGAAAACCCTTTTTGCTTTCCTTCTCGCGGTGGTCTTGAAAATAAAGTGTAGATTTGTTTTAATTATGCAGGAGTCAATGCAAACCCCCACCCCGGGACAAGGTGGGGATTAGTCGGGAGAAAAAGAAAATTTGAGGAAAGTCGCATTCCCGAGGGGATGGGGGATTGGGGAATAATTGTATTTAACCGTCCCCATGTTAGGGGTTTAGGAATGGA
>NC_090871.1:51323157-51330657 GCF_036669935.1 Montipora foliosa | reverse complement strand
GCCTAATTTTTTCGTCAAAAACAGTATCCAGTCTACGTATTATAATTCACTCTTTGATTCCAGTGGAGATCTTCGGCCTCATCACTTAAAAAAAAAAAAACCGCTGAGCAACCGCTCCCCGCTGGTAAATTTTGTTACCCAAATGAATTCGCAACTGTGATGTAATTACGCTGACTAATTGGGAGTGACGGAAACATCCGGCTACCAAGGGAAGTTGAGAATATTTGTTGGGTGTGGATCTCATTGGCTGAAATCCAAATTAAATGGCACATGGTAAATTTTGTTACCCAAATGAACTCGCAACTGTGATGTAATTACGCTGACTAATTGGGAGTGACAGAAAACACATCCGGCTATCAAGGGAAGTTGAGAGTATTTGTTGGGTGTAGATCTCATTTGCTGAAATCCAAATTAAATGGCACAGCAGTGTCGATTAAGCCAATTACGAGTCGCGTGCGTAGGCTCTCAGGGAAACGTCCAGCTGCACAACTTATTTCCATTCTTGGGTAAAAGACCGAAATATTTACCATGCAATAATTTGGCCTTTGGCAGAAATCCTTATTTTTATCTGGAACGGCTAGTTAACGTTTACTTTTTTCAACTAAACACTAGCATTAGAAAACCCCCTGTTGTTGCCTAGTCCTCTCACCTTAAAAAGCAAGACGTCTCCTTCTCAGGCCCAGACTCTCATCTCATCAAATGCCTAACATATTTCTTGGGTGACCCCCTGCCCCCTGACGTCGAGGTAACGCAGTTTTCAATGGGGATCAAAGTCCGCCAGAAATTATATATCACTGTAATATTAGCAGTGAATGACCCCCAGCAAAGATGGCATCAATCCTGTTACTTTTTTGACAGCAAAGTGTGATGTGGAATTAAAGTTTCTCCTTAAGTTACTTTTTTGACTTGTGAGGGTAAGGATATAATAAAAAGACATGTACGGAGTAGACGAAAGGTGGCTAAATAGCAAAATATCATTACATGGAGAAAGATATCTCTCTTGAATTGCTTACATGCATAATTATAACAGCGAGAAATGTTCAGTAACTAGTTGATCGCATTAGCAAATATCAGTTTCACCCTACGCTGACAAAACTTTTCGTTGGGTATATTAACAAGTGAAAGTTCGGCGCATTTTCTGCCAGTAGTTCATGGTTAATTGCCAAAAGGGGCATTTGTCTCTTTCATTTTTTGAAGTTCAAATCTGTGTAATTCCACCGGCTTGATAAATCATCCAGTTATTTAAAGTACACGGAACTTTGTTTTCATTTTTCGGGAGCATGCATTAAATTTCGCCCTCAAGGCACATTTAAACAGGGTCAGGCCGCTCTTATTTATTATTACCGTCAATCATTCCCATTCAATTTGTAAATTCCATTCATGGTTATGTTATTTAGTGCTTTTATCTGTCTTTTTGATTCGCCGAATGTGTAAGTGCTTCCATATGTCCCGTAAGACTTGGACTGAGAAGAAGTCTTTCAAAGGGTTACATGCCGTGAAACGGTGAAACTTGGCACGTGTGGCTACTGGACTATTGCCATCCCCTCTGGCGAAATACACGAAAGGTAGCATACGTTGAACCCTGTTTTCTCCACATCACGTCTAATTTGCCCTTGTTTAGATTTCCCCAAATATTCACTCTTGATCAAAGTTGACCGCAAAGCTGTTTTTTAGTTTCATAGGCCGTTGTTGATGACCTGTTTGAAGCAAATCTCTTATTTATTAAGATAACTTTGTTAACAGTGGTGTCATTAAGGAATTTAAGTTAGCTAAGTTTTAAAAGGGTCAATGATGACAATCCCATTGCATCAGTAGAAACGAAATTACCCGCGGTTGTTAGGCACGATTTTGTCTTAATTGGGTCGGATTCCTGAACGCCAACGTAGTGGTATCGGCCTTATTACTCCCAGATCTATGACCTGCGGATATTTAAAGTCAATGGTTATCTATTTATCGCTAAACTTAAAACCTCCTCCGTTGTAAGCTACTGAAGTGATTTATTCTTGGGTCAGGGAGGGTCCTGGCAAAGACCACAACATAATTAGCGGAAGGAACTCGCATATTCAAGGTAAACAGAAATATAAGCTTGTGAATCGAATGAACGCCTGTATTTTCAGTAAACAGTCTAAATCATAACCGAATCACAATAGGAAAATACGGCTTGAACGCGCCGTTCTTAGACACATTTCATCAGTAAACTAGACTGGCTACTGATTAGACTTTCAGGAATACAGAATGCCTGTTTCTAATTTGAAGACGAGCATCGAGAACACGGCGTTTTTTCTAAAGCTCGCGAAGATTGGCACAGCAAAGCAGTCAAAAGAGCAACAGTTTGCCAGGCTATCAAGTTCAAGACAACACGAGTTAGAAGAGTTGTACAAAGACCATGTTCCACGACATCACAAAGCTACAAAAACAGACAAAGTGGCTCAGTTGCTATTGCAGATTCTTCAGGTCCAAGAAGTGCAAACAATTAAGGAATACACAATGAATGGGTATACTTTAAAAGTTCACGTTCTTGAAGACACAGAACTGTAGTAACCTCCTCTGAGTGTATGGTAAGGAAAATCAGTGTTTGTTTTTCGGTGCGTGGACTGACGACATTTATATTATCAAAAGATTACGTTGTCTTGATCATGCAACAAACTGCCTGCATTATGTCCCACGGTCAGAATCTTGGACGGGTACAGTGAAAACTGAGAAATGAGCTCTTCAGAGGATCTATTGCAGCACTGAAAAGGCAAGACCATCCTTCACAAGTTTCAGTGAGTAAATGGTGAAATGAATTCCTCTAAAGATGTCTGCAGGTAGAGAGAACAAACAAACGGTGTTTTTAGAGATTGTTTCCCACTGTGTTTATTTGTTATGATTAGCTCTCCTTAACGAGGAAAACTTTAAAGAGGAAATTGGATAGGAATGCAGTTAGTGGAAGCCATACTTTCTGGTTATTCTGTCGAGATTTTGTTTCGGTCGTTCAGGTAAACCGCAAACAATATTGGACTACCGTTATGCCAACGAAAACGTCCCATGAAATATAATTTTGCGCTATCTTTGGTATTTCGCGATTATTCCATCAATATGGGAATCCCTATTCCATAACTGGATTTTTACGAAAGAGTTTTGCAGTTAAGATGGATAATGATGGGGAAAACACTCTTGCATGCTCTTGTTGTCGTCAAAACCCGAAATAACTTCGTCTTTTCACATCATTATTTTGTCATTACAAGCGGGGAAGAGAAGTGTACCAAAATGCGTACCGCTCGTGTAACACGATTATTTGTCCTATTTTAATCCATGATATTATATTCTTGTGGAGTTGTCATTGTTGTAGCCGCATTCATTTTTTAAACTCCCTTCTCAACACACAACATGACAGTGGAATTGCTACTAGAGGAAACAGATGTCCTTTCAATCTTTACGTGCTAATCAGATATTCGAGAGGACATTATCTCAATTTATTTCAAAGACACTTAACAGTCAAACCAGCTTAACCTTTTCATCTCTAGAAGGAAAAAAAAGGTCACCATGTTTCAAACTTTAAGTTATGTTATCAATGTGTTGAACGTCAACGTGCCATGGGGATGCAATAAAACTATCGTTCAGAAATCTCGAAATCTTGAACTTTCTTTAATAACTGCAGTAAAACGAAAAAAAAAAGCCAAAACAAAAGAACAATGGAATACTAATCGCACACTGAAACCGGTTTTAAGTCGGAGTGGTCGGGTAAGTTAATATCGTGGTCGGCCTTTTGTAACGACTATATAGTAAGTAGAAAGGACTGCTTTTTCGTTCATACTTGTGAAAAGAGATCCCTTGACAATGCTCTTTTCACCAATTTTAGCCTGATTGGAACAATTGTTTCCAAGTCTCTTTTCTTATGCAAATTAGTGGCGGGGTATTCAGCAGTTAATTGAGCTATTCTGGCCTCCTAGTGCGGAATTTTGACGACGAGAACTATTAAACTGCGTCCAGGAACTGTACGAAGAGCAGGGTAACGTGTCGGACTACTGGATATCCTGCCACCTCTGTAAGCATTCCTAGAACAGGAAATTCCTTTGATTGTAAGGCATGGACTTTAAGCGTTTTTGCACATTGTTCAGGCTGGGACTCGATGAATTAACCGCTAGTTACAATGGCATGTCAGGGTCATGGCAGGTCGGTTCTTCGTCGGATTAGTTGTTGATCTATTGGGTTCTCTCCCTCTAAAGCCGATATAATAATAATAATAATAATAATAATAATAATAATAATAATAATAATAATAATAATAATAATAACATTGTTTTGTATAGCGATAATTCCAAGGTTCAAAACCGCTTTACAATGACAATAATTTAAAAATTAGATTATAAAATTATGTTCATAAGAATAAAAGCAAATATATGCAAAATAAATTATATATATATATATAAATATATAAAGGGGTATAGTCATTAATTAGTCAATAAAACTATTATGATTAATATACAAAAACAAAGAATAAAGTAATAAATAAAAAAACACTTGTACTTATCACGCATCTTATATAACATATCATAAAATCATGCACAAACTCAATGGAAACAACTAGTCAGGATATGCCAGGTTTTACGTAAGCCTTTGAATATAGATATAGAAGAACATGACCGGATATTAGGAGGGTGTGAATTCCACAGCTCAGGAGCTGCACAAGAGAAAGCTCTCTTTTCTTAAGAGTTAACGAGATTATGAGAGTGCTTAGACAGATAATCGAAGCCAGACGACCTTAGCATCCTTGAAGGTCTGTAAGGTTTCATTAAGACAGACAAATAGGACGGTGCACTGTTATTGTAAAATCTTATATTGAATGCTTTGTTTAATGGGTAGACAATGTAGGCTACGTAGAATGGGAGTGATATGTTCGGATTTGTGAGAAAAGGTGAGGACTCTTAGTGAAGTTGAGCGACTACTTCATTGGATCTAGATCCATCTTTATCTTTGCCGCGGGCTATATAGGTCAGAAGCCTTCAGTAGGGTTTTATTTCATTTTATAAGGACGTTTTGTTCCTGGGACGTTTATGGCATCACATTTGCTATATTGTGCCCTTACGCAACTAATAGATGCAAATTTATGATTTTTGGAAGCACCATTCCTATGTAGAATTCCCTTATTCTCGATTATTCTCAACAGAAACAAGAACTCACATATTCAAACAACTTTGGAAGTCATGATGGCGAATGGCTACGGATCATTTAAGAAACAAGCGTCAAGACACGCTTTGAAAATGTATTAATTCAGTCTTGTGAAAGACGAAGCCAAAAATTTTAGTGAAGTAGCAGGTGTAGGTGAAAACGATTACCTAATCGTGATTTTCAAGTCTGAATAAAAAAATGGTGATTTTGTTATTACCTTATAACTTTACATCGAAATGTAATGCTCCCCATCCTTTTCGTCATTTGAAACTGCATTTTGCATGCATAAAACGAACCCTACTAAGGCGATATTTGACCCAAAATTGTCGTTGACGTTTTCGTAGTTCTTTAGTCACTCTTTACGTCTTTAATAATTTCTTGCTATTTAAGGCACTCGCTCACAGTGCCATGAACTTGATTGCTGCGTGCGTAACCACTCATCCCGCAGACCGGGGGACTTGTGTATCCATACATGACACTTTCATTGTTCCATATCTCCTTAGTTGTCATACTAAAGAAAAACTGATTCCCGTTATTGACAAAACCTTATACGTAAAGGCGAAGTAGTGAGAGCACAGACATCCCAAGCTCAGTGTGAGGGAATACTAGGATTTGTGTTGAACAATTTTCAATTAAAAAGCCTAACCTTATTGCCATTGCGGGTCACTTCGTTCCTGTAAGATTTTTGTTTTCCAGATTCCTTGGTTTTCAACGGTCATAATAAAATACCAAAGCTGAACATTCAATTCTCACGAGCCCACCAAATGGGGTCAAATATTCCTGGTTAAAATGTTCCCACGGCCACAAATGCACTGTAGAATTCAAGGGCAAAGGTTTCTCTTTCATTTAAATCCGCTAGCCGCGCAATTAAAGCTAGGCCCTGTGTACCTGGGCGTACGTCACTGCATTCCAAACAGCCTAAACGATAGCATACAACTTACTGTTGAAACAAGCTGTGCCAAACTTCCCTTTCTTGATTCAGTGGTGAAAACGATGGGTCAAGAGTGAATTAGATAAGAGTGTTTCTCTAGCAATTTGCGATCTTGACTCAGCATAGTCTCTCACGCAGACGCTATCACGGCTTCGTCACACGTTCCTCCTCCACGAACGTCTGCTGAAACGAAAAACCACTTCCGTCCAACGGCTGTTTGCCCACTACTTCAAGAAAGCAATAAGCATTAACTAATTGTGTTGTATGTAGCCAATCACATGCTGCAGAAGAATGACATACAAAACACGAGTTTGCCCTAAAATGGAAAACGGCCTCTGATTGGTCCGTAATCCAAGAACGGAAGTGGTTTTTCGTTTCAGCAGACATTAGTGAGGAACGCGTGACGAAGCCCCAAAGAACGTCTGCGTGGGGAGTTAGCCAGCTGCGCAAATTGACTTATTTTTAGATACACTTTAAGTGCGAAACAAACAAAGGGCCGCAACTTTAACCAATAGTCAGGCTGTCAAGAAAAGGAATTGTGCGTTTTATGATAAAAGAATCAAACTCTGCATGTTTGTTGGCCTTCATGAAGTTAACAATTTTGGGTATAGAGGCATGTAACGGTAATTAAGGTATTTTACTAAAAAATGCCGACGTTAGAATTTTCTGGGGTTCACTTTTTCAAGTCAATTCCTGTCGAATGTATAGGAAATTTCAAATGAGCTACACATCTATTCAGAAATGTGTTATTTTGATCCAGAAACCAGCAAAATGTCATATTCACATTATTCCTTTATTTTTATTATCAGTAAAACTCTGCAAATAGCATGAAATTCTAGAGAAGTTTACAAAATATGTTTCGAGGCGTAGACAGGCAAAATGCGACTCCTACTGGTCATGACCTCAGAGCTTTGCTCTAAGGAGTACATCTTTAAAAGGCCTCCCTCTTCTATATGAAATTAGGGAGGGTTTTTAAAGATTTCTCTTAGTAAGGGCTGGTTTTGTATACAAGATGCCATTTGTTCATTAGAATATTTTTGAGATTAGGCACTGATGGGTGACATTCTGTAACAAACGGCAATTTTTTATTTTATTTTGTAGAGCCAACATTCTTTCGCTAAAATTGTGACTTTAGATAGAGTCATGTTCACAAGGTCATCTGGAAACCCCTGCGGCGTAATCTTTGTTTGAATTGCATGCTCGATGTTGTTTTTCAAATTTTGCTTTTGAAGAGTTAGTTCTAAGAAGCCTTAAGGCCCGTGCGAACGTTCGCAACATTGTTGGGCCCAACATGTTACGAGCCTTTGCACACCATGCTGTGTGTTGTTGCGACTTGTTGGAAGTTGTTGGATGAAGTTTGAAACTGGTCAAACTTCAGAGCCAACAAGTGCCAACATTTCTACTGTTTAGCGGTCATC
>NC_090871.1:51310657-51320657 GCF_036669935.1 Montipora foliosa | reverse complement strand
TATTTATTTGAAAGTTCTAGATTATTTGTGGGAACAAGTATTTAGTTTTTTTATATTATCAATGTGCTCTTTTTACCATGCTCATTATTACAATTCAAATCCATGGTGATATTATGCTTCAATTCTTTTTTGATATTTTCCGGAAGTCTTGACACTCGGTTTAACCAATTTTTTTTTTGTAACCACGTTCTACGCTAAAAAAAAATGTCTCAAGGAAACTGATGGCGTTAGCATTCATTTCTCAAAAGCAGCTTATTCCAGTTATAGGACATTTCAGCCATGCCTCTATATCAAAAATTGTTAACTGTCCCTTGGTTGACATTGGTGAGAAGTTTCTTGCTTTTATCAAAAAAGGCACAAGTCCCCTGAAATTGTGCTCTTGACTACTAGACTACAATGAGGAGAAGCCATGTCACGCGTGACTGCTTCTGCCATGCTTTTTCAGGGACATGCAACTAATTTTTGCGGGTATAGGCCACTTTGGAAAATACCATAATACTCTTTGTTTATCCGCCCAAATTTTGCATAAGCATCGTTTTTGTTTTCTCTTGGGGCCATTGTAAGTCCCAAGGGAAAATGGAAACAATGCTTATGCAAAATTTGGGGGGACAAACAAAGAGTATTATGGTATTTTTCGAAGTGGCCTATTCCCATTTGTGACTGTGCTGGAGAGCTCACCCACATCATAAGAACACTCTTATTTAATCCACTTTCGAATTATTTTGTTATTCAAGATTCCCTTCGCCATAAGATGAGTATGAGACTTATACCTTGGGCCTAGTTGTACAAAACGGCCTTGTTTTACAACAAAACGTACTTAATATCCGCTTTAAAATGGTTTAATCACGTTAAATAAACAAAATGTCACACAACGCAACTTTGACTTTCGCGACGATCTATAGAGGAGTTCTCGCTCTTGAGTGCATCATGGGTAATCGGGGCAAGATGGGGGGAAATTGAAAGGTTCGTAAGGAAGTTCAAAACGATGAAAAGTATTCATGATATGCAATTTTGGGTTTTTCATTTTCCAGAACAGAAGATATATGCTCAAAGGTGCGGCAAAATAAATTTGGAGAGAATGGCTATTGTAGAAATTATTGTATTAAAAAGAGTTTCTGCCATACATTTCCTGTAAGTCCAAAGGCACAAAATTACAGAGAATGTATGGAGACAAAAAAAGCAATATTTAGCAATTCCAAAGAACGGATACCAAGTCTAGTTCTTCTCAGTTGTGAACTGAACTTATTTGTTTGGTTTATGAAAGCGACAGCCTATAAAGTAGAGTCATGTACAGAATATTTTGCTTCGAATTTCCATACAAACCTTTGAATTTCCCGCCATGTTGCCCTGATTACCCATGATGCAATCAAGAGCGTGAACTCGTCTATATATGAACCGAGTTCATTTGTGTATCTGCCATACACTTCCAGTTACACAAGGTGTACTAAAAACAACGTATATACCCTACAAAGTAGCCCGTTGGATATGCATCATTATCGAAAGCCTGGAAAAGAGAAAGCAGCGTTTCCAAGATGTGGTGAAGACATAGGCGACCCAAGCTCGCGTGACGCGCGAGACGTGGTTGTTTTTTTGAGTTAGTTTCACGACAAGGGAGCAATGAAGCGAAAGTCTATCAATCAGTGAACGAAATGAGGCAAGTTAACTCACCTAATTTGTTTTGTTTGGTTTTTTCTAACTTTTTTGACTCGTTTTTTCGACTACGGGACAGAAATTAGGGATCTTGCCCGCGTGCAATTTCCATCCTGTACACAGTTGAATCCTGCTCGTGAAAATTGTGGGGGGAAACTAAGCTGTTGTATATATAGTGGGATTCCTGTGCAAGGACGCGCTTTAGCGAGCAGCTCTAGAGAGGGAGAGCAGGTGACAAGGCAGACGTTTTGTTAAAGAAATCGTTCTTGCGTTCAAAGGGTCTTTCCTGTCGTTTGTCCGGTCCAAGGATACAACAAATTGGCGACGAGGATGGCATTGTTTTTGTTTTCAAGCCATTTGATTCAACCGATTTCCACGATGGCCGCTCTCATTGGATCATGGTGCATTTGATCCTTCTTTGGAGACTTTTACTGCTTACTTAGAAAGGTTAGAACAAGCGAGAAATTCCTAACGGGTAGTGTAGCTCCATCTTGCCCGCTCGGGTAGCCAATCAGGATTTGGTTCATCTTGCCCGCCCACAGAGCTAGTCATATTGAAGGAGCTAGCCATTCCATGGATCAATTGACCTTTCCCTCTTCTTGGATACCTAATCAATCCGTAATCAGATGACCCTGCAACACCACTGTGAAGGCAATCTTTGTTCTGTTTATCCCAAAGCACAATGCCAGGACGACTGGGATCCAGTTTCTTGTCTGTCTGTATTAAAATAAAAATTCCCAAATTAATTTATAGCTCTCAGTATCCTCAACATTCTTTGCACCATGTTCATACCCCACTTGTCATTACTTTTACACAAATTATATTGCAGGGCCTTGGGTAACCTAGTCTTTGTCTTTATTTTATTTCATTCTCATCTTTCGGAAGGCAAATACTGCGCAAAGAGCCATTCGATCTGCGTTCTATCGATTTCAGCTTTATCTGCTTGGTGATTGGTCTTGTGCTGCCAAGAGCAGCCCTTCTGTTTCCTTTTTCAGATACCCTTGTTGAAGCCATACCCTGGTCATGTACTTGCTAAGTCTTCCGTTTGTCGAAAGAACTGCCTGTGAAGTTCTTTTCTGTCTGTCTCTTATGCTTTGCACTTCCTTCCGCTAAATTAGCCAGTACATCTCAAACCGTTACACTCTCCCTCCCTCTCTTCAGCACTACCGTTAGACAGACCCAATCGTGTAGGCTCCACACAACACTTCTATTTTCCTTGGCTGGTATCATCTGGCTACGCTGTCTCGTGGGTGTCATACATTGCAGGTGGTCACTGATTTACTTTCTTGTCTTCCTGTCAAACTCTTTTAATATCCGTCTCAGACGTCCGTGGACAAGCACTTTTTTTCGGTCCGCTTACGGACCGTTGGTCACGTGATAACATTTTTGCGGCCCTGTGGTTTGCAAAACACTGATCACGTGATGCCATTTTGGTTGTTCCCGCGGCGCTAAAAGTGGACTGCCTGTCTCATCTTTTTCTCGCCTTTGTCAAAGTCCAGAGAAAGGAAAGATGTCCTCTGTACAATTTAAGATCTTTTACGGAGACAACTTCGAAAGATGCTGAAGTGCATTAAATGAAAGAAGAAAGGTCTGAACTAATTACTTTTCAAGACTTCGCCTGTGAAGTTTTAAATACCATAGGGGCATTTTTGGAAGGAAAAACTCCAAGAGATTTCCGCATTCAAGACTGTCAGTTAGAGTGCATGCTACTGTAACTCCAGTTCAGGCTGTACATGTTAGAACTGAAAGGACGATCGTGAACGAGCCGGCAAAGCGACGATGTGTTTCACCAACGCCGCGAAACTGACAGCTGCACTTCAAGGAACAAAGTGCAACGGTCGAAATGACAAAATACAGATCTCCTCTGCAGGGGTTCTTACTGGAAAAACGAAAAGCAGTAGACAACCAAAGACGACGAGTATCACAATTACGAGCGAATTTGGTGGGAAAGGAATCCATACTAACTGCTGGTTCTGCGACATCAACGGGGAGTTCCCGCAAGCTTGTGTGCGGAAATTGCCATATGGAAGGTCACAATAGGTTGAACTGTGAATTTGGCCAATACCTGTCGTTGGAGTATTGCAACCTCCTGGACAAACATCCAGATGAGAAGAAGGAAATGGCCAGTATAAAGCGGCTGCTGAAAAGCGAGGAAAAAAAGCTAGAGCAATTAGAGGAAGAACTAACAGCAAAGGCTGCAACTGCATCCTCACTTCAGAATCGCCTTTCCTATAAAACGCGAGCTTCATTAATTGAGAGCTGTCCTGAGAAATATATAATTACTACAACAGACGGGAGAACTGTCGAAAACTGGCATGCCATTAACCGTGATTCTAAGAGGCTAGAAACGATTTGTAGAGGCAAAGTTCCAGAGTCATCCGATCTCCTTCGCCTTCTTTTAGAGGAAGTCGATCTTGACATGGAGAACTCTGAACCGGTGAGGATGTCTACCTCGGTAAGAAACCCTTACAAACGTCTATGGCAAGAGAGGGGAGTTCGCTGGCCTTCTGCTACGAGTACAGCAAATTCATCAAGCTCTTCGTCCTGTTTCAATCAAAGTACAGCAAGCCCTACACCTTACTTCAGCCAAAGTTCCGTCGTTGGTCTTCCTTAAAAAGAGTATACAGTTGATGCGTTTTATGAGCAGCAAGATGCCTTCGATCATGTTAAATTTGGGGATTAAAGAAAGCCTCAAGACCCAGTGTGCAGAAATACGAAATTGGCTTAAAATGCTTCAGGGAGACGAGAAGATACCACCAAGTACAGTGAGTACTCCTGAGTACAGTGGCGAAGTTTGCAACGAAAACCAGTCATCGGGGCTCGTGCTCCTTGTGGACGCAGTTAATATGATAAGTGAGTGAATACTCGTCTTTCTGTCGCCCTGGCTTTGTTGTGTTGTAAATGAGTAAACATTTTGCTAAGAAGTGAAAAATAGTCCAGACATTCACTCGGTGAAGTCGCGCTGAGTTTGATTGACACATTGTTCGTCGTTTTGGCTTAGTCACAAAAAAATTAATACCATTGTTGTGTTGATGACTATTTTAATTCTCTGAGGATGATCAAAGTTACTATTTTACTACCATGCAATTTGAGGGTACGTTGTTAACTCAGTTGTACAAGACGTTCATTGAAGTTAAAAATTCATATGTAAACAAACACCACTACGGAAGAAATGCAGCAAACGAAAGTTCTGCTATTCGGTTGTATACTTAAGGTTTACATGTAAACAAAATTAAAAGTGCAGGTTACAAAATATTCGCTTGATTTCATCATTTTCTTTACAGTGTAAAGGAAGCCCTAAAGGAAAAACGATTCAGTTCCGCAGAAACAATGAGGATGTAAACAATCCAATTGAAAGTTTATCATTGCCGCTGTTTACGTTACCATTTGCAACCAGAGTTATTCTACCGCACGTTATGTCAACGCATATGCAACAAACGCTTCGAACATAATGCTTGCCCTTTATTCTATGTCTCTGAATTATAACTACTGGGTTGCCAGTATGGCAATCCCAGTCGCGTTTCATTTGTTTTTCTTTTCTTTTCAATTTCCCTGTCGGTAAAAGTCTTGCCTGTCACTCCCCTGCTAAGTGGTGTCTTTCTGCATAGAGCCTCCTGCGCGTATTTTCCTAGGATTGAGAGGGTAGTGGAAATGCGTAGATTTCTCTGGTGGGCACAGTAGAATGATTAACTTAACCTGAAATGGCGTCGAAAGTCATGTAACGCGAATGGCGTTTTAGTGGATCTTTAAACAAAATACAATACCCTTATGGAGCTCAATAATGGAAAGTCAGTTGGATAAACAAGGCGGTGAAAAACAAATACCTGGAATCTTAAAAGCGACGAGTAATGGACTTCGACAACAATGTATCACCCGTAGAGCCGAAATCAAATTGAGCTGTATTTCTAATATTTTACCAAGTGTGCTCTTATGTAAAACACTGAAACCAAATGGAAAATTCTCTGGTAATTTATGGGTTCAACAAAGACAGAGAACGAATCGAACACCTTAAGTGGATCTGTGATCTCTGTTGTCTGGCTATCGGTATTTATTTGTATTGAACTCTGCACAGTCTTCTCGTTAAAAGAATAGTTGGAAATGTGACAGCCAAGAAATATTTGAAAGAAAGCTTGCCGTCTATTTTGTGCTCATTATTCAAGGAAAAGGTTCTTCATTGAAACGGTTTGATCCTGAAATCTATGCAATTGCGTATATAATTTGACACGATTTAGTTTCTTCTCTTCACGCATGTAATGAAATAGGAAGGAGTTTTTGCCTGTAATAGCAAATATGTTGTTTGTTTCAAAAAATATTTCGCTGGAAAAGGTGGCCTTTATGAATTCATTATGTTGTGTAATATGCGAGCTTACGCGGACAGGTCGATTTCTCTGCAATTTGAAAGGATGATTGCTAACGAATAGAGAAAGATTTTCACAATAACTAAAAATTCCTGTGTTAAGCATGAGAATTCGACGAAGAGGTATTAAAATGCGACTAAATTTGTTGCGTGCGTTGCTATTTTTGTGTTTTGATTTATTGTGCAAATTTTGACAGAGGATATTAAATTATGAAAAAAATGTCTACGGATAGATAGTTAAAAAATCTTATATTTGTAGCGGTTATTTGAACATAAAAGATGCAAAGCTTGACGAGGAATAATATTTTTGTTAGTATTTGAAAGAAGAAAAATAAATTTCTCAGGAATCGGGACGCTGTGAAAATGAGTTAACAAATTTGCATACGTGCGTTGAAATGTGATACGCGAGGAGACAGGAATTTTTTCTCTCTGACAAATGATTTTGTCATTGTAGTGTAAAATGAAGTTTATTTGGGAAGCCACCAAGATTTCTTTAACTACCTGGTTAATCCAATCTATTGCTACGACTTACTAGTGCGAAGATTGTTTACATGAAACTCACGCTTTTTGCCAACTTCGAGTGTCATGAATTACATCTTTTGCGTGACAATATATCCCTTTACTCTAACAAAAACCTTCAGATAGTAACAAACTTCATATTTACTTAACCATTTCTTCTGCTTTTGTGCATGTCGGAATTGTGATTTGCGATAATTCGCAAGTCTGTTTTTGTATTTCATAGATGTTTAGATTTTCAATTACAAGGGCGCTCAACCTCGCGATTGTGTAAATAGTTCACCCTTAAGTCAAAATAGATACATTTCTCAGGAACCCGACAAAGAAGGCTTCCTGACCCGACAGATGAAATGCAAATATTCAGTTAAATGTTACAAAAAAATTAAGAAACCAAAGACGGATGTTTCTTGGCTAAAAAGTACGCTGTTTTACTCTCAAAACGACGAACGATTAACATTCTTTCCCGTAGTTCATTCATTTGACAGAAGGTCATCAAGTGCACCTTTATGGTTGCCTAGCACGTGATCAATTTCTTCCTTTGACAAAACATCATGACCTTTCGTTTATTCATAAAAGTCAGAGACTGCAGAAATTTTAGTGTTTTTACGATCGAATGTCAATAGTCTTTCGATGAGAATTCGATTCAGAGTTATATATAAAAACTATGTTATTTTTTTTCTTCATCTGTCTTTTGGCTTGTCTTTTTCTGTCAACTTCTGGCCTTTACGGTACTCTTTGGAGAAAACGTAAAGCCAAACAGTGTTTTGACCTGGCATGAGATTAGACTAACAAGAAGAGGACTTATGAAGCGGAAACAACACCTTCAGTCCTTTCTTAGTGTTTGCAATAAACGTTTTCTTAGTGCAACTGCAAGACATGCTGGAAAACGTCCGTCAGAGCAATTTGCAGTTAGTTTTTTGCAGACTATTTATTTAAAGAAGAAACGAGTGATTTTTACTCAAGACCGTGTTTTGTTATCTTTAAACTGAATTTATTACCAAAGCTTAGAAAACTAGGAGACAGGACAGGACATTACAAAATAATTAAACGTGTGAACGTGTGAGCCAAAAGGCCTCTGCTGGCGCGACATGTAGTGAGCCCTCAAATGGTCTTAATAACGCCCCACTTGAAAAATTAACTGGAACGCTGCAGTTCAATACCACCCAATTTAGTGCCTTCCTTTTTTGTGTAACACGTACCACAGGCAACCCAACGTACGCTCTTTTTGGAGCGTCTAGTTCTACTTAAATAGAGTCCATTAAAAAAAAGCAAACAAACAACAACAACGGAATCTGAACTTTAAAACCTCACAGACAGCTGGTGCCACACAGTCTGAACTAAAATGATATGTTACACTAAACCTTTCAGTCCTTTCTCATTTCTGCAAACAATAAGCCACACATAGTAGCTCCAGTGGGTACTTAAAAAAAGGAGTGAAAATCAAACAACGATACATTACCCTGTGTGTCTATAAAATCACCGCATGTCATGCTCTGATATTTGCTCAACACAATTGTACACTCCAACGTGGATATTCCGATGAAACGACTGGCGAATGTTCTCCTGTCTTGCAACGGTTTTCATTTTGTTGAAAGCTAACTCAATAGGATTAAATTCTGGTGAGTACGTTGATAAATAAACAACTTCCATGCCGGGCTGACCCATCCACCATCCCAAAGCATATCTCCCTTCATTGTGATGGGTCGCATGATTGTCTAGCAGGATATGGTCTCCACACAGGCAGACAACCCTGAGGATTCGAGAGCGCGTGACGTTACGTTATTTTGAGATAGTTGTAACGGCCGATTCAAGTGATCGAGGAAAATGTACCATAAAAACTTCAAATTGCGATGTTTGTTTTCGAAAATTCATTTTATGGACAGCCAGATAAATAAAGTTCACTCACCTACTATTTTCTGCGTTGTCCTGAGTGATTTGAAGGGTTTTTGGTATGCTTCAGTTTCCTCTTCAGATCCCACGTGTCGCCACATACAATATAAATAGACAAGGCGTGCAACTTCCAAGACCGTTCAAGGCCAAATGACTCCAGAATCTAGTCGAATTTCTCCCACTTCCAAAGGTCGCTGGCCTCCCAGCCTTGGGCACGTAGAGAAGTCGATAATGTTGCTAGCATCGTGCCAAAAATCATCGCATTTACACGGCTCTGCAACCTCAAATCCTGCTCGATTTTCAAGCTGTGCTCAGGTTTTTGTTATTGCTAAACTATTCGGACACCGCTCATGCATCTTTGGAAATTGATAACCGTCATCAAAATCAAATTAACCAATCAAAAAGCACAGTTTTCTCCCAAGAGAGACAAAATGATTAATCTGTGCTTTTTGATTGGTTAATTTGATTTGATCAAATTCAATGGTGCATGACTTCTGTCCACATCATCAAGCAATAACAAAAACCTGAGCGAAGCTTAAAAATCGAGCAGAATTTTGAGGTTGCAGAGCCGTGTAAGGGCGATAATTTTTGGCACGATGCTAGCAAAATTATCGACTTTTTACATGCCCAAGGCTGGGAGGCGAGCGACCTTTGGAAGTGGGAGAAATTCGGCTAAATTCTGGAGTCATTTGGCCTTGAACGGTCTTGGAAGTTGCACGCCTTGTCTGTTTATAGCGGAGCTCCGCGCCCACCGAACGCGCGGAGCACCATTGTTAAGAAAATATGGTAACCCATCGATGCGACAAATCTTGGTTTTATAGCCATGACGTCATCAACCGTCCGTCCGTACGTCCACCCCTCCATGTATGCCATTGTGAACAGTATCATGCTAGTTTACAGCGTACATCTTTGATATTGGACATCCATTTTTTAATCAATTGACACCTGACCAGTATCACGTGACCATATCGCAGGCTCAAGCGTAGATCTCACCAAGGTCAGGTGTTTTTTTGAAATTGACTGCTGACCAGGTACTGGTTTTCGATTGGATTGCAGGCTCAACCCGGGTTAAAACACCTGAACGTAAGCGAGGCTTCATTTTTCGCGCGCTTTCTGTGTGCTTTCGTACGCTTTCCCTGTTCAGGTGGAAAACGGTTTGGAAGATGTTTTCTTTCTGCATTTTTTGCTGGTTTCAATCCAGTTCCACATATCATGATATCTGTGGTCCACTCTGGTGGCTACGCAGTTAGTCAAGTCAAGCATCAGCGGGATGTAAACTTAAAGTGTTTATTTGTTATTTGCTTAGAGCTGCTGTTTTCTCTGTATTGTAATTTTTGGCATATCTTTAGAAGCTCTGATAAGGTTACATGATGCCTGGAGGACCTATGTCTAGAACAGAAACGAAAGGAGAGCGAAAGAGAACGACAACGACAAAACAGAATACCAGTAATAGCTCATACTTAGCGGAAGAAGTTACTCCACAAATTCTTTCCTTGGGCACTAAACCGTTTGTTATTTTTACGGATGCGTTATTTAAAGTGGTTTAATCGGTTCTTCCTTTGTTCAGGAATGAAAATCGAATTTTTA
>NC_090871.1:51275657-51305657 GCF_036669935.1 Montipora foliosa | reverse complement strand
GATTAGGCTCGTTACCCAGTGGATCTTGACTGTCCTTATGAGAGTGATTCGTCTTATCCATCTCTGCGAAGGAACAATTTGAACCCAATGTGCTTTCACCTTTTAAAATGTACTCGGTTTCTTCCATGATTCTATCGAGTTTAGTTTTCAGTCTTGATATGGCCTCGTGTTGACCCGTTGAGTTCTGCATGGTGAATAATTGTCTTCCAAGAGCTTTTCGCTTCAGGGCTGAACACACTTCTGTTGTCAAAGCACTTTGGTCGTCAGTAGCGATGAAGGACCTCTAAAAACTTGCTATGTACTGGAAACTCTGCTCTTTTGGATATTAATTATGTCTGACGGAGTGTTTTAACAGTATTAAATAGTCTGTGCAATGCACAATGGCCTCCTAAGCCTTAAAGAGATTCATTTTCACCCCGTGACGGCCCAAGTACTTGAGCGGAAGTTTTATCCAATCACCTTGAACTATGTCCAACTTTGGTTACGATCAATCATTAAAGTATTTTTGCGGTGACAGACTTGTGAGAAAACCTGAAATTCAGGACCACACATACCTAAACTAATATAGCGACTGAATAAGAAAAAAAATGCATCGCCCCTCCTAAATATCACGTTAAGGCGAGCTTTATTTTCTTTAGCCGATTTCCTTTCATCCATAAAGATATTGTACATTGATTATCTAAAATTCGGAAGTTGTTTTGATACGACATCTAATAATAGAAATTTTTGTTGAAGTGGTTAGAATGATGTTGTCATCAAAGAGGATCGAATCGAAAGGAAGGTTAAATCAACAAGATTCGATATCGAGTTTTTGTTGTTTGGACTCCTTAACTTAGAGAATATTCAGACAAATTCCTTCTAATTGTTTGACAACAAGGTGTTACAACGTTCACAAAGTGTACATCAACTTAGGAGCAATATCAAAAACACTCATGTGAGCGGATATCAATTTAATTGCAGCAGAATGGACATTTTTTCAGAATTAAGTGGAACCTCGAATGAGGGAGTTATTCCTTTAAGGCGATTGCTCTTCAAGCAGATCATCTGTATGTTGTATGTTGCCCTTAACTAATTCCTCCTGAATGTTTGCCTTGACAATAATTATTTTAGAGCAGGTGTAACGCGCTGGTTCAGTTAAACGCCAGCGAAAAAACAACCTCTTTGCTCTTTCTAAAGAATGTTATGATATAAGCTATTCCATACTGCTATTATCATTGGTTCCTATGACCTGCAGCTTCTTTTCTTGTTAGGGCTACAATCTTAGACATTTCGAATGGAAAATAAATACCTCCCTTCCCCCTAATTTCAATGATGAAAAAATGACGGGCTTCACCTTGCGTGCGAATTCATCATTGATTTTGGGGGGAGGGGGGGCTAATTTTTCATGTTATTTTGTCCAAGATTTTAGGTGTATTGTCTCTGTTGTGTCATCATCTATTGTTTTGTTCTCCAATAACAGACCACGGGTGGTCATTCTCTCCCTTTAATTTCAGGCTATTTGAAACTAAGGCCTGCAAAATGGGAAATCAAGATAAGGGTGGGTTCTTAAGTCATGGATTCTTGCAACATGATTGAAGTGAAAATTACTCAGAAATTTCAGTTAAGCACATTCGAATTTTTTCAGTAGTTCCAAAACCGTCGCCAGCTCATACATGAAGAATATCAGGACTTGGATATTCTCCTTGTGGTTATGAGGAATATGGTGAATTTCCGAGGATGTATGAAACATTTTCGAGCACTTTTCTTGTTTTAGTAGTTTAGCCCCCAGCCTCCTGTCCATTTATTTTGAGTAGAGATAAACATTTTGATCTAAGGTTAGAAGAGTTTCTTCACTCATTCGTCTCACGGCTGTACTTTCGGTGACCATTTAGTTCACTGTCAGTTATGCTCTCCGCTTCGTGCATGATTATCGTCAGTTCATTATATACTTTCAAGAGTGAATTAGATAAGATTGTTGTTACGGTGTGGGTGAACTCCTCAGCACAGTCACAAATGAGTATATTTTAGAATACCCTTTCCCGCGAAAATCAGTTGTTATTTCCATGAGAAAAACATGGCAGAGGCAGTCACGCGTGATGTGGCTTCTTTTGATTGGTTAAAATTGGCGGCCCTTGGTTTGTTTCACACGCAAAGTGTATCTAAAAATAAATCCATTTGTGACTGTGCTGCGGCAAGGCCGCAAATTGATAGATCAACACTCTTATCTAATTCACCCTTATCTAATTCATACTTAAAAGGCGTCGCCATCTGAGTCAAAAAGCACCTGAAGTTAGGCGTGGCCCAGTTCAACCAGATGATGCCTCATTTTTCAGATCGGGACATGATTCCTAAGAAATTGCTGAAGTCAAGGTTTTTGCTGCCTTCAAAACCAAGAAAGCTAATGAGAAACAAGGGAATGTTGTCAACTATGACTGGGGAGAAGCAATCAAGAAAAACGGGGATAAGAGCGGATGAATGGGAAGAGAAATTGTCTTCCACTAAAGTGTCCCGGGTTCAGTAACGGCTGCATGCAAGAGTCCATTACCCAAGAATACGAATCTGGTATCAGGAGGTTTGACCCCATCAGCGTCAGATAAGTGTATATTTTCAATCCAAGTTTTGCAGGAGAATAAACAATAGACCAAATTGACTAAATCAATGTTGTTCCCAATTCAAATCTCCCGGGATTAAGATTATTTGTGCATTGTATTAGCAGTATAATGAAGCATTCACATTTAAATGATATGGAAATACCTGGAACTAAACGTTTTATTCCCAAAGGGTTTGAATTGAGTACAACATCGAGTTAGCCGATTTGGTCTATTGTTTATTTTCCCGGCAAACCTGCACGTTTAAACTAACACTTTTCTGACGCTGATGGGGACAAGATCAATTTGGGTAAATCTTACTTTTGGATAATGGACTCTAGCTGCGTGCTAAAGCCGGAGTCAGGATGGCTTAGTGGTTACCAACCATGCCTTCCAGGGTTCAACTCCCGGCCCCGAGATCGTATGTGGGCTGAGTTTCAGTGGATCTCAACCTGACTCCGAGGGTTTTACTCCGGGTACTCCGGTTTTGATCCCTCAGCAAAATCGACTCCCAGCCTAATTCCATCTGGCTGTGGTGCTGTGCTCCGAAGTCATACATCGGTCGTGTTCAGGGGCTGAGCACCTAGCCGACAGCACAGCTCCTTTGGTCCGACCTCTCCCTTCCTTCTCCCAGTTCACAGGATCTGTTAAGAAAACAACGCGAAAAAAGGCACTAAATGATAGTATATGATAGTAAACTGTCCTTAGGAAGTTTTGTTTTGCAGATTTCTCTCTCCGCGTAGTTCGGTTCACACCCACCCTCCCCCCTTAATAACAACAAAAAAGTAAAATTTGCCTGATTAATCTTTTTTCATCTGGCCGTCTTGTGCTCCACTTTTAAGACTTTTGAAAGATGAATATTGAAGTATCCGAGAGCATTAAACAGATAACAAAATCTTCCTTTACGAAATTTATAGTTCAAAGTTTCCTGCAACTTGCAAGCTTTTAAACTACGCGGTTCCCGAAAACGCTAGCTGACCCCTTTGGGAACCAAAGAGTTCGCTGATCAGGAATCTGTTCGGTTGACTTAGATAAACCACCAGCTGGTTGTTCCCAGAGTGAGATGAGGACCTCGAATCGAACGACGTTGTCATTAACAGGGCTATCATAAGCACTGAAGAAGGATCTTCCTTTCGTTATGATCCCCTGTCTGTTAGCAATCACTCTTTCGACTATTAAAAGTAGGCACGTGCATTGTTTTAAAAGCAGGATTTTTCTTTATTTTCGTTCCTTTTTTTCTAGTCTCCTACGCAGCCGTTATTTGTGTGGTCACGCAACGCTCCTCCCCACGCAAACAACGGCTGCTTTCTTTTCGAACTACATTCCTTTCCTTTATCTGACCAATCAGAGCTTGGTTCTCATATCCTGAAACCGTTCTCGCTAAAGCGAATAAGCCAATCAGAGCGCAAGTCTTAACTCCAATTCTATCGGCGACACCACCATTGTGGAGTTTTGTTATGAAGGTTTCAAAGTTTAAATTTCACAGTTAAATATAGGCATCAGACGCTTTCAATCAAAGGCGTAGTTTTGAAAAAGGAAGCTGTATTTTGTAATCTAACAACGGAGATTTCTCAAGCCATTCATTATTCCACTCGTTTGCGATGAAATCGACATCGTTGTTGTTGTTTCCCCTCTGCTGGTAAACCTCATGAAGGATGAGATCAATTATTTGACTGGTATTGGAGTTAGCGCCGTTAATATAAGCTCTAAAGGTGAGGTCGACCGTCCGGCAGTACAGAGAGTGGAAGCTATTCGTTGGTTGTTGCTTCACCTGAAGCGTGCTTTTAAAATAATGAATGCTTTTAAATTCATGAAAGATGGCGAAACTGAGGTGCTGCGAAAGCACGCGTGTCGTGAGAACGTAAGTGCTGTGTCTGTCAATGATGATGTTTTAGACAATATTAGGTTACGAATATGTTCTCTGTTAGTGAACTTCATATAACGAATTCGAAATAACGGTGTTTCATATCTCTGGAACACAGTGTTATGCATTTGCCATCGGGGAGGGGACCCCGGGCTGATGTGGGGGAATACGAGGAATTTATGGGGACTTTGCAAGAAATTTCTGCCCTTGTGGTGGGGGAAATGTGGGGACTTAGATTTTTGAATGCCCTACTCTCGGGGAGAATGTGGGGACTTTGCTTCTGTTCAACTGAGAGGAGATTGGGAACGATCGATTGTTCGCTTGATCGATTGCAAGATGGCGGAAGAGAAGAAGAAGGTATGTTTTAAAATCCATTATTTTTTGTCTATCAAACAGACCATCTGTCAAAAATTTGTACGTATTTGTAGGCATAAGCAACTTTAAAATTCCCCTGTGTATATATTATTGTTTATAGAGGTCACTGTTAAAGGTCAACAGGTCGTCTTTTGTTAGTGATACAGTAGAAGCGGTATCGCTTTAATACCGCTTTAATCAACTTGGATCGTGTTTTCAAAGGTCAACAGTTTTAGAGCTGTATCTATCAATAGTCCCTTTGAGTTTTGTTAATGTGTATGTTGTTGTTCTGTGATATAGTTTGAATGTTGGGTGCTTGCCTTCCCCAAATACTGGGGAAGAAAGAAAAAAATCCCCCACGGGTGGGCAAATACAACTTTCCCCACATCAGCCCGGGGTGTCCCCCCCCCCCCCCCTCCCTCCCTCTGGGAAGCCGATGACAAGTGTATTAATATAGCAGAATGATGAACACTAAAAATAAATGGTCAAATAAATGCTCATGACCTTCTGCATCATGTAATCATTGATCGCCTCTAAATCAGTGAACTCACTTGAATGGTGAGATATGTTCTCGTGATAAATACCGGTAGACCATCCAGGGAAACCACACAATGTATTTGTGTATTTATTAAAACATAATTTTTAAGGAAATGTTGGGGCCTAGAGCGAAATGTTGTTCACATGATGTATACATTATTCAATGCTAAATAAATGTTCATTCAGACAATTTAATTTGTTTACATTGATGTCTTCCTTTCGCCTCAGTAAAGCTCGGTTTTCGCCATTCTCAGGCTCATGACTGATCTCTTCTCTCGTTCAATTGCCGTAGTCGCTTTTCCTTTAGAGTCCTCTTGTACTTCTTTCATTATCTTTTCCAGCTTATCTGATGCACGTTGAAACCTAACTAAACGCTGGTAGCATTTAACTCAACAAAAACAGGTCGCTGCTCTCCGAGCAGTTAATACGCACATCCACACCGCAGATCTAAGAATTTCAGCAAGATCTACAGAAAGTCTCCCAAAAAATCTTTATCTTGTCATTTGCAGAGGCTGCTGAAGAACAAGTGAAGCACCTTGGGGGACCGTCTATCAGTTTCTTTGGAGTTTCACATGGGTGAAATCTCTGAGGATACGCGCGAAAATAACAGGCTGTCAACTTGGTGAATTTTCAAATCAAAAGGCGAGCCGCGATTGGTGCAACCCCTCATTATCACGTGCATTCGCCACGCAGTCCAAACAAAGGGAAAGGAATGTAATTTGAAAGAAAGCAGCCGTTGTTTGTGTGGGGAGGAGCGTTGCGTGACCACACAAATAACGGCTGCGTAGGAGACTACTTATTCTCTCGCTTAATAGCAACTTTCTTCCGTATAAGAACCGAGTAGTTTCAGTATATTTTATGTGATCAGTATTCGCAATACTGCGATGAATATTGGACTTGGGAAGCAAATACATAACTGAAAAATAATCTACACATTGCGTTTTCAATAGCTTCTACATACTGCTAAATGCAGAGCCGCAAAAATATCACCCAATGTCATTCTGAATGCAGGTTACCATGGCAACAAAACTTGCTATATTTTGTCTTTCTACAATTATATCTAAAAAAGGAACTCGGTGACCCCAGTTTGTTTAAGTTTAAGTTTAAGTTTAAATTTATTATACATTAACCTTTGGTACATTTTCCATTGATCCTTATCCGCAAAATGGCCTTGGTAGCTAATCGAGGCGGGTTTGTTCTTGCTGGAGATTGATTCACAGCCATCTTTACAATTGGAGTAAAACTGTGGCTCTAAATCCGCTCCAGATAATTTTTTGATAACTTTACTGGGAGTTTCATCTTAGACAGCTGCTCACTTTTCAGTAATGAAGAATGGGGCTCACCAGAATCTATTGGCTCAACATTAGGCCCACATCTGCTAGTCTCTATTCATCGAAATGTCACCGTGGTACGTTGCAGTGATATTCATTCAATCTCGAAGCCGAATATGATAACTTCTGGTTCATTTTTCCGTGATTGTGGACTATTTGCTCTGGCCTGGATCCCCAAACTCCTTTCCGAGTATATCCCACTGGTTTCCACGTTTACAAAATGAACCTCCATGTTATCGGTTAGGGTTTGAGTTACTATTGAAGTGTTGTAACTAAAGAGGACGGTTTTTCCCCCGAACACCCTTGCCTCCTACTTCTTCGAGCTTACAAATCAATTAATTTACATCAAACTAAGAAATTGCTTCCCGTAGAAATTAATAAGCTGTTTGAAGAGCTGCGGGATGCATAAGTCCCAACAAGTGGTTGTTGGTCGCTTGGTCAAAATGGTCGCGGTAGGAAAGATTTCAATCGACACCTGACTGAACATGCCATGAATATGATTCAATTAAGGCATAGTTTTGATTCATTTTGGGTCCTAGTTTTCTATCAGATAAGCACAATGAATAAAGCCAAAAAAAATTGTAATAGATCTTGTGGTTTGTGGCAAAATCGCTGTTTCTTTCTAAATCAGTCAGATTAGTGGATCTACTCATTATGACATAAAGTTTCTCCGATTTTCAAATATCTTATTTAATCAATGGAGCAAATTCGAATTTGTGTTCGCGTTTATACTGTGGCTTCGTGTTGTTAGGACAGTGGACTCTTGTTCTCATGGTCTTAACGAGCCTTTTCTTCGAAGGTTTGAAGCATCTGCCGACGTTTTTTCTGCTACTTATAGCCATCTTTTGGTGCACACAAAATGCAGTTGTTTCCGCCTTATCTCTATACATATTTCCAAACAGATCTGAAAATGTGTCTCCTTTCTGCTCTTTTCTTAGGAGCCTATGCTCAAATGCAACAGAAACTGACTTGGGACGGGTAACCAAACAAGCCATAACCAAACTAATGGCTCTGACTTGTCTCGTCTTCTTTGTAAACACTTCATTTGTCGTGTTACTAGATGTCTTCCAGCAAAACTCACTTACTAAACTCCCTCCATGGAATGAAAGCACGGTGTGTCGCTGTATTATTTTCCTGTTTTTTGCTTACGATGGCTTTACATGGACATTGCCATTGTGTACCTACTGTATTTCTTGCTCCTTATTGGAAAGCATGTTTGACAATCTACAAAAGGTAGTAACCACAGAATTAGAGAGTTCTGTCGCATTGAGTGTCCAATCTTTGAGGAAAAAACACCGGAATCTATGCGAAACCGTGGCTTTGGCCAATAAAGTGTACTCGCCTATTCTTTGTGCGGAAATTTCTCCGGACATACCCTTACTTTGCGTCCTGTTGAATCAGCTAGTGAGGGCACCCACATTTAATACAGAAAACATCATATATTTCATCAGTGTCCTTTACTGGTGCTGCACTATTACAACGAAGCTTGCTGTCATTTTGAACTCCGCAGTGCGCGTCAACGACAACGTAAGATTTTCATGAAAAGCTAAGACGCCTCTGATAGTTTTTTTAAGAAAGGTAGTAAAGCCATCAGGTGAACCGTTCCTGCAGAAATGAATTAAATATAGTCTCTCTCGAAACTTTGATCGCCGACTGGTTGGCTCAGGTGTTGAACAGCAGACTACTCTGTGGGAGGTCGCGGGATCAAAACTTCATCCGGCCAAACACTCATAGTCTTTAATAATATAACTGAGAAGAAAGTGCTTAACCCTTGTAATGATATCTAGACTCTCTAGTCCTCTTGAGTTAGAACGATAAACAGTATACCCCGTCTCACAACCCCTCAATAATCATAACCCTATGGGACATATTAAGAACCCATACACTATTTAACAATTAGATGATTTTATTGGCTAATTTACGTCACGTGGTGCAAACTCACAGGGCAGCTATCACGCAATAACCCCCGTTTGCGCGGATATTTGCCCTGCGAAATGCTGCAGGGATCATTTCAGCTGAAAAGAAACCGTGAAAGCCGGCGGAAAAAAGGCAGCAGAAGAGTTTTACACACTCGTTTTCTGGAGTCTAGTGATAGTGACATTAAAAAGCTGGTCGTAAATGCTGGTCCGGAAAGTACAAAAAAGTCAGCATAACATGCTGTCAACGTCTTTAAGATGAAGAAAGTTATGAACACACTTAAGAGATTTAATCCTACGCGAACTTAAATAACTGAGTCATTTTATAGA
This sequence comes from Montipora foliosa, assembly GCF_036669935.1. Taxonomy (NCBI): domain Eukaryota; kingdom Metazoa; phylum Cnidaria; class Anthozoa; order Scleractinia; family Acroporidae; genus Montipora; species Montipora foliosa. Next base: position 51,296,758 of record NC_090871.1, on the reverse strand, counting down.
GTAGAGAATTTAATACACTGTGTTAACAAACTAAAAATAAACCCCTTTCTGGCCTGGTGGTATGTTGTTTAATAATGTCCTTGGTCCTCAGATTTTTATATTTGCCTCGAAGCTTCGCTTCGCGGCCGAATATTTATTTTTCGGACAATCTCTCGGCCGCGAACAGTATCATGCAGCCGACATACCACCCGCCAGAAGGGGTTTATTTAATGAAGAGCAGGGCATGTAATTCCTGCTGTTGTGGTCTGTCTTCTGTGGTTTATCTTGGTGTAGTCGCTCGGAAGTCGACCTGGGAAAAGGACTTCCTGTCGTATTGTTGACTTTCCTTAGGCATTGTCCCTTAATGTATAAATGAAATGAAACTTGGTGAATAGACTCGAAAGATTTTAGGGATCGATTGAGGCAACATCCTTCAGCTGGGCGATAACAGTATGTTGCAGATGTTTCCATACCCTTGTCAAAGTCACTCTGAGGTCATGATTAAAAGGTTTCATTTGGAACTCATGTTCTAAGGTATGAGAATGATGTTACCTTTAAAAGTAGCATCGTTTTTTCAGTGGCCTACTTGCTGGTCCTCCGGAAGCGTGACTTGCGTTGCATAACCAAACGAATTTTTTTTTTGAATTATCAACACCTAAGCACCTACTACAATGAACAGCGACAACTTGGAACAGAGTGTAATTGCGTAAAAGCTGGAAACATCAGAGTGAGAGAATGCATGATGCATATTTAGATACACGGTTTCTACGACCTTCTGCAAACGATGAACGTAACGGACTTTGAAGAGCGCTTGGAGGTAAATTGTTTTCATCTTTGTGATCACTTAAATGGCTTCAGTTCATTAAACTCAAATAAGATGGACGTTGTAATCACCGTTTATGCTCGGTAACTATGAGCTTGGAAGTTTTTCATCGAGGTGTTGGATAGAGGTTGCAGAAAGTACACGAGCCTAGCTGGCTCTGTTAGCTGGTCCTGCTAGCTGTGAGGTCACAGCTAGTAGTTGACTTCTGTTATCATTGTTCTGCAGGTCTAGAGTTCACGTATTATGGTTTCCACTGAACCAAAACCAAACTTAGACTATTAAAGTGTGTGTGAGAGTTGAAGAAGAAGCACTGCTTGTAGCAAAATGGTAGTAAAATTTCCGCCGATCTAGCAGTTTTAGAAGAAAGGTTAACAGAACTCCATTTTAGAGCTCTTGCGTTCCGTCTGGTGACTTGACAATCACCGTCCAAGATTAAGAAGGCACTGGCGATAAAATTAAAAATTTCTTTTAATGTGTCCTGAACCAATACGTTTACATTTTAAAACCTCTGCAGTCTCTTTTGGAGGTCATTGACTAGTTGTTTTGCCTATCTTTATAGCTTTTAAATTTCATGTTGCATCTTCGTGGAGATCCAATTGGACTATCAGTAGGAGGATGGTTCATTATAAATAGGGCTTTCGTACTTTCGGTAAGTTTGTTGCAATACAACTTCTTGGTCTTCCCGAGGTAAAGAAAAAAAAATTGTCAAATAATTATCCTGGCCCACAGGGGTTTGCTCTCGTCTCTCGTATCTTCTTTGTTTACCAAAACAACGCAATCAGGCCTGCAAAGGAATTTGTTCATGTTTAAGTTGGTCATACCGTTGCACACAATGGGGAAAATTCTTCTTTTAAGAGGAATGGCTAAAAATTAAAATGGCTTTTCTGGAACAAAAAAAACTATTTTTCAAAGCGGCTGTTAACCCATCAGAACTTTAGTCCCGAGAGTGAGATTTTGCTCTGTGTAACACCAGCTGATTCGTTTACTCCTAAGTGAAATAGGGCCACTTCAGGGACGAATGGGTTAATTCCTAGTTAAAAAGGCAGCGCTGTAACAAGGCGTGATTGATTTTATAGGATTTTTGCGTGGAAGTGTCTTGTTAATCACTTCGCACCAATTAAAAATCGGGGTCACAGAGTTCGTTTTTGAGATATATTGAGGGTTTTCATTCGCTATTTTCGCAAATTCCATACTAAAGTTCCTTTTCGGGGGAATGGGGAGGGGGGGAGGGGGGGGGGATATTTGCATTTAAACAATGATATCCAGTTCACTCCAAGAGTAAATAACTTGAATTGTTTTTATGTAAAGAACCCCCAAAACGCCATGCATTATGGGATTGGAAAAATAGTCTATTCGAGATATAGGGTGTTCTAAGATGGCTTTCCAGTTGTTATGGCTACGCCACTATAATTACTGCATGTGGTAAGCAAAAACTGGTGTTTTATATGGTATCACGACATTGTGGTTATAGAGGCAATCCTTGTATTAGGACAGTCTCTTGTAATTGCTGAAGCCGTGGTTTGAGCCACCTTAACGCAATTTTTGTCTTATTGCACCGTAGGTATTTTGGCTGGTCATGCCATCGTTGGATAAATGATATTCGTTGTTTCTTTCAGCTTGTTGGAATAGTAACCTCGTATTTCGCTGTTCTACTCACCTTACCAATTTGAACCCATTTGGAGATGAATCCTGTTGGAAGTGTATCATATAATCGAATTTCACGAATTCCTTTAAATTGCTGTGTAGATCCTAGTTCATAAGCACATGGGAACCGTGACAAGTGGCTAATCTTGAGACTTGCAGGGAACAACATCTGCGTAATATCTTGAAAGATGAATGGGGAAGAAAGATTTCCGGTGACAAGGATGAAGCGTTTCACTTCGTTCACTCGAATGGAGACATCTCGAGATCATTGCGGCTGTCATAGATATCACTTTGAGGAAATGATTGCTCATGTGTGTAGATAATAAAATGCACTGACGCATGAAAAAGGTCTTAATTGCATTGCCGATGAGGAAATTAGACGGACCCCTTGTTAAAGAGCTTTAAAGGTCGGCAATCAATTTCGGCACACATTGAAAACTTGAGTTCAGCATACTCCTTATAATTAACACATGTTGTGGCCTTAATTAAGGCGTTAAATAGCAAAGGAGACATTGAACTATTTGCAAGGGTCATCATCACTCTGATGACGACTTTTAATGTAATTTTGAGCCTTGCAAATAGTTCATTTTTAAACTTAGGCATCGTCCACACGTATCCGGAAATTTGTGAAAACGTCAATTTTTTTTTACGAATACGGCTTGCGTCCACATGTATCCAGCGTATTTTTCGTCCGTATCCGGAAATTTTTGAAAACGCTCTCCAGAGTGGAAATTTTTTTATCCGATACGAATACGTATACGTGTGGAGGGTCGTATCCGGAAATTTGAGAATACGCTTACGTCATTCTCTTGGATCCAGTCTTCACGGCGAGCATTAAAGAAACATGGCGTACAGCAACGTTGTACTCTTTGTAAATTGCTCTGATTTCTAGTTTGATATCATGCGTTCAGATAAATGCAGCTGTGATTACACAACCAATACTTTAGAGATCGACAGGATGTTTTGAGATTGCTGACCGTCAGCAGTAGTTCAACTTCATCATCGGTCCATTTATATGTATCAGCATACTTTTTCTTGACTTTTTCAGAAGATTGCGACATTTTTTCGAGTGATAAACTACAAGCTTCGACTGGTTACACCTTGCAGTAGCTATGGCGCGGAAGAAATGACGCCAAATCGCAATTATGCGCATGCTCATTTCAGGATTCTCTCCGACAAAAGAACTGGGCACTAGAGCATATCAGAAAATTTCCGGATACTTAGCAATTATTCGCCGAAGGCGGAGTGATTATCGGTGAATATTCACCGAGACGAAGTCGAGGTGAATATTTACCGATAATCACTGAGCCTGAGGCGAATAATTGGTTTAGTATAAATACACAGGTGATTATTTCAAAAAAGAGAAAAACGCGAAATCATCTTCACTTACAGTGGCAAAACGACTACTAGCAGCCATTTTGTACGTCGAGGTGATTATCGGCTGATAATCCGAGATAGCGAGCCAATGAGAGCGTGCGATTTTGTATAATCACCTGTGTCTTTATACTAAAATCGGATACGTGTGGACGGCTGTAAACGATTCGAATACGCTGCGTGTGGACGCGTAAATTTTCGTATCCGCAAAACAATATTTGCGGCAAAATAGGTTTTCCGAAGAAAAAGATCAAGCTTTGGGAATCTGTGAAATTAAAGCAACACGAATTCTCTTCTGAAGTGTTACTGAAGTCACTGCAATTGTTGTACAATGCAATTTTACCGAACAAATAAATGCAAATCAGGGGAAAATGCTAAACATAGTGACCGAGCTCCTGGAGGGGGGACTGGAAACTAGACACTTCAAAGGCTTTTTTATCGAAAACCAGCCGCACCTCAAAATCTCAGGATTTCCGAAAGCGAGAAAAAATAATTATGTAGAGAAATAAATAGTTAAATCTGCCAGACAGGTTTTTCACAAATGACAAAAACGTCGATTTTCGTCTATTTTAATAATAACTGAAAAACTGTCTGATAGAACTTTTTGAAAAAATGTTGACGGTTTTGTCTACGTGTTGTTACTAATTCGCAAAATTTTAACCCTGGTTGTACGGCTAGGTTTTGAGAAAAAGGCCTTTGAAATGTCTAGTTTCCAGTCCCCCCTCCTGGAAGTCCGTCATTATATTAAGCGTTTTCCCCTGATTTGTATTTATATTTATTATTTGTTAGGTAAAATTACATTTTACATCAATTGCAGTGACCAACATTTCACAAGAGACATCAATTTGCTTTAATTTTATTTAGTTTCAAAATTTACGTTTTTTTTTTCTTCGGATAACTGTAGTAAACCACCTTAAGCGAATGTTATGGACAAAGAAGATAGTGTTCTTCATTTATCTGTGACTTAATGCTCAATTATACATTAGCAACACTGGTCGATTTAGTTCAATCATGAGGATTTTTCGACAATGAAGGGAAAACAGCTAAGCTACAGTAGAACTGGCCTCCCACTTGGCACACCATATGAGACTCATTTGCATCAGTGGCGTTTGAAAAAAATTCCATTTGACTGCTCATCAGGGTAGAGAAATTACAGAGCAAGTCATTATACTCAGAGAATTTTAGAACTTTACAAGGAAATAAAAAATATATCTCGAGACGTGAGACATGAATTATACGACCAAGCAACGAACAAAGTCTTTTTAGTACGTTGGAACGGCTAATCTGCTATAAGAAGCCAAAAGCCCAAGTGGTACTGATATTCGGGAATCTCTTCTCCTCTGATCACCACCACGGGCTTGGAACAGAAAAAAAAGTGACATAAAATCAATCAACCAATAAAAAGAACTTGGGCATCGCAAAATTTTAAACCGATGAAATGCCGAGTGTATGTTTCAGGGGCACCCAAAGAAAAATGTATTTCAATTTGCACTGACGGTAGGAGCTGGTCATTTGTGGGTTCCAATGTTCCCGTAAGGAATGAATCAACAATGAAATAATCTATGAAATGGATGAGTGACCAGCTCCCAACGTCAGTGGCTTCATAGCTCAGTTGGTTAGAGCGTCGCGTCGGTATCGTGAGGTCACAGGTTCAAACCCCGTTGAAGTCCTGAAATTTTCAGGCTTCTCTACACAATTGCAAAAATTGCGTTCATAATTGCGAGTATCACTTGATTTTAATAATATCTTAATATCAGTTTTTGACTTATTATCTAAGATTCATTTGTAATTTTTTAAGTATTGTAAAGTATTAATTTGTAAATAATTGCGTAATTCAGCCTTTGGCTGCGATGCAGTTTTAATAAACTATCTATCCATTTCTATCTATCGATATAGCTCGTGTTTTGGGGTTTGCAATAAAGTAGTTGGTCTTCCATGAACACACGCTTCGAGTATACTTCATGGTGACCAAAACGTGACTTATACAAAGACAAGGACCACGAAGAAACAGTTGGAGCCTTCGGAGATACTCCAAGAAAAAGATCCAAAGGGACACGGTGAACGATAACAGTAAACCACACCGGCCGCTATCTTGGATTTTGGAAAGTGCCACGAATTTTTCTTCACCGAAGCCATCCCAGCACAGGTCAGCGAGTCTAGATTATTCATTTGCTTAGTTAGAACAGTGATCCAGCCCAGCAGAGCCACGGAACAGACAACATAGTCAGTGAAATACGGAATAACAAGCAAAAAACGCCTATCGATCGTCGTAGCTGATTTCATACCGACAATTCAGTCACCATGCCAGAAACCGACGCCGAACGGAGGGCGCGACAAGCTGCAATCGAGCAAGTCGTTAGAGCATTCTGCAAGGCTACATGGAGTTGAAATGCACAAGAGATTGGACTTCACTTGCAAAAAGCTACACCACGAATACTTGTGCTTCACGATTTTAGCAAAAAAAGGTTTTAGAATGCTATGACGGGCTTGAGGACAGTGTTACAGTAAACAAGGCCTAATGTGGATGGGGCCAGAGGCATGCGTTAAACATGAGCTACATCCATTCCCACCCGGAGACAAGGATAAACTCTGCGAGAATTACACTGAAATTCCTGAAACAGGAGAAAGGAGAGTCAGTGGACATTTTCTACGGACGAATACGTGATGTCCTCCACCAGTGCGAGTACAATCATGAGATACAAAAAGTCCTCGAGGCAGATACCCTCAAATACGGCTTAACGAACACGAAAATTATAGAGAAAGTATGCCTTACAAAAAGATGCAGACGCCAGCCGTGTTCTCGACACTGCCAGAGCTGAGGAACAAGCTCAGATGCACATACGCGAAGTAGAAAAGATCAGAAGGGACTAAAACCTGGGAGAAACTAAAAGCGCAGAGGAGCTCAGACAACAAAAGAAGCCCTTTAGCAAAAAGTCCAAGACTTTCAGTGATGGATTCACCAAAAACAAATACGACTGCAAAAAATGCGGACGCAAACATGGTCCCAAACAGTGCTTCGCCTACAGGAAAGAATGCAGTAAATGCAGAAGGAAGGGCCATTTTGCTGAACAGTGCCACAGCAAGGCAATCGTCGACGCTTCCAGCGAGCGATCTGGCCAACAGAAACAAATATCGGGACCTAAGAAGAAGTTTCATGAAGCAACTGCAGACTCAGGAGGTAGCGAAGCAGACTTCTCAGATTATGACACTGACGAGGTTACAGTGCGAGTTGACTCCATAGACGCAAAGGCTGAAAACTCTACCAAGAAGCATTTTGGCAAGAACCTGCCCAAACACGTCACCAAGGTATATTTAGACGAAGATCAATCGCCTGATGTATTGTATGCCACTGTTGAGCTTGATTTACCAGATGCGAGTACAACGAAGCTCAAGGGCACCGGAGCTCAGGCGAACCTGATGAACTATATGACATTCCGAGAAATCTTTGGCAATGACGCAGAGAGAATTCTGCACGACAGTCAGGTGAAACTCACAGGCTATGGAGGAAAGAGATTTAGGAACCACGGGAAATTCCGCATGGACTGTGTTCGACATAATGATGTCGTTGGCCGACACGTCGAGATCTTTGTATTCGACTATGGCAGTAACCTGTACTCACTAAAATTCACCCGTACGATGAAAATTATCAAGATTATGTGTGGGGAGGAGACAGACTGCAAGGACTGTCATGGCCGCTATGACGTAAGTGAGGTCAAAGATGCTACTGTGGAGAAAAGAAGAAGTTACTCCAGCTCCAGACCAAGACTCAACAAAATCCAAGTATTCTCTAAAGGTGAAGAAGCCCATCGAGATTAAGGATACAACCCAAGTCATTAGAGATGCCAATGACTTGCTCGAAGGCGTTGGAAAGCTAAAAGGCTACCAATACCGGATTGAGATAGATGAAAAAGTGCAACCAGTGGTCAGTCGCAGATACAATGATACAATCCAAAGAAAGCAAAGATCCTCTTGGAGGAGATCAATTACTTCGGCCATACCCTAACAAAGAAGGGATTGAAACCAGATGCAAAGAAGATCCAAGAGATCAAGCGGTTGGCTGTGCCAAGTAACAAGCAGGTGCTACAGTCACTGCTAGGATTATTCAACTACCTGGGAAAGTTTACAACCAACCTGGCTGCCAGGACGCAGGACCTCCACGCTCTGATAAAGAAGAATGCAGAATTTGTGTGGGAAGACACACACCAAGATACTCGAAGCACTGAAGGCCGAGGTGAAAGGTAACACGACACTGCAGTACTTTGACCCACAGAAAGAAATCACTATCGGGTGTGATGCCAGCCATAAGGGCCTGTGTGCATGTCTACTCCAGGACGGCAAGCCAGTCAATTTCTCATCTAGAAGCTTGATTGACGCAGAAACGAGAAACTGTAACCTGGAATGCGAGATGCTTGCTGTCGCCTGGGCGGTCAATCACTACCGACAGTATGTGTATGGACGAAGATTCAAGATAGTCAGCGACCACAGGCCATTACAACAGATCATTGAGAAAGACATGAGACACAACCACCTGGATGCAACGACTTTTACTGCGATGTCAAGGCTACGATTTCACGATCGAATACAAGAAGGGTGTTTAGATGCACATATCCGACTGCCTCTCAAGGTGTGTGCCGCCGCCAGCGCCCAACCAAGGACCAGTATTCTCAGAGACAAGCCAAATTGGGATATTTGAGGTCACCGCGGCAAATGAATCCGACATCCACAAAATCCGATCAACTCCAGTATTCCAGGAGCTAGGACGCCTATGCCAGGAAGGATGGCCAGAACACCGTAATCAAGTGTCCGAGTTGGCCACAGCCTACTGGGATTACAGACATGATATTGCAGTGTTTGCTCCAGAAGCTGCACCGAGTCCATCAAGGAGTGGACAAATCTATCCAGAGAGCAAGAGACAAGTGATTTTGGCCTGGCATGTCTGAACAGATCAGGAGGCTTATTCTAACCTGCCCATCCTGTCTGGAGCACCAACCCAGACAGAAACAAGCGGCGGTTATCCCTGTGATCACAACCAATGCCATGCAGATTCTAGGCTGTGACATTTTCCAGCATAATGGCCGATGGTACAGTTGCATAGTTGACTATCACACAGGGTACCCGTGGTTGAAGCAAATCAAGAACCAAGAAGCAGATACGGTGATAGAACACTTTCAGAGTGTCTGAAACCAGTTTGGTTACCCTACGGAAGTACTAAGTGATCGAGGCCCACAGTACAATTCCCGAGACCAATAACTTTGCTTGAAATTCAACATCGTTCACAAGCCAGGGACCCCTCACTCTCAGTGGAAGAACGGCCGCTGTGAAAATGCCATTGGGAGGCTCATCAAAAGGTTACTAGAAAAGTCCGATGAAGAAGAAACGTCAATGGAAGAGGTCCTTCTGAACATCCGGGATACACCACTAGATTCAAACGCCCCTTCACCCTATGAGCTGATGTTTCACAGGAACGTCAAATCAGACCTACCTTTAATACCACTCAGCCTGTTCGACAGCACCAACAGCATTAACGCAGTCCATAGAGGTGTGAAGCACGCAGAAAGAACAAATGAAAGAGAAAGCAGAGGTGAACCACCAAGGCTGAAGCAACATCAAACAGTCATGTTTACGAAGAAACCTCAGGAAAAAAAGGCCCAATGGTCAAGTGGGACGGTCGTCTCAGTGCACGGACAGCGATCATACACCGTGGAAGACGACGCAACCGGAGCACAATATTCCAGAGACCGGGTCCACTGCAAGCCAATTCCTGGATATGCCCCTACTCCACCTACGACAAACGTTTTTTCTGAAAGACGGGAAGAAGGCGCACCAATATGCATGCCAGTGAAATACGAAACACCAAGGCTATGGATAGTCCACCAAGGCCAAAACCTCCATGAAGCAACAAGCTGTTAACCCATCAGACAACGTCCAAACACTCCCGACCAAGGCGTATCGTTAAAGCACCAGTAAAATATGGATATGAATAAAACCTCGAAAGTGACTTTCAAACATGAGTGACTTATGAAGGATGTGACGATGAATAGTGCCAAATAGGCAAAGGCTAAGAGTTGTTTTTGGAGAATTTTACTTCGAAACAGTTCTTGATACCAATCCTTAGTAATCACCAATTTGTGTCTAACCTCTGCAGTTTTTGTTTCTTGTGTATCGTTATATAATCTCTGCCGTTATTGTAATTAGGAACCAATAATTTTCATCCTAACAGGAAATGTTTTTTTTTTGCAAAGGGAAATGACGTCGATTTCTTTGTTACATATTTTTTTGGTTATATTCTTACGTAACGTACGTCTTAGGATGATACTTTGTGTAAGCGTACTTCGGGGATCTCGATAGTGATATAGCACGTGTTTTGGGGTTTGTAATAAAATAGTTGGTCTTTCATGAACGCACGCTTCGAGTTTACTTCACCTTCTATATATATATAGTTAAGAATATGCATACGTTTCCAATTACTTGTTCATTAATGTTTAAAATTGTGTCAGGAACTTATTTAGCGAAACTGAAACTAAGGCATTCGTGTATTAAAATCTATTTATATTTCTATACTGTATCGGTTTTATGCTCGCAATCATCTCTTACATTGTTAGAATTTTGAGATGATCAGAATCATATGATAAGAATCATATCATATGATAAGAATCAGAGGAACAGTAAAACAGCTCCAGATATTGTATTTAATTTATTAAGTTATAAGTCCAATTGTTTCACTTAATTTCATAGACCACCATTACAAATAAGACCACCGCAACATAAACATAGTCACCAATCTAGAAACACCCACGATGCCTTATTATTTATTGATGAGAATTTCACAACTTCAAATGTTAAATATCTTTTCTTATTTGGTGACTTGCGATTCAAGGATCACCGCTGATCTTGTGTACAAAGATGGCATCTCGAGTATCACCTAAAGAATCCTGTGTGGTTAGTATTTGCGATGATGAGTCAACGCTTTCAGCGAAATCAGTTAATGATGAAGGATCATCCGTTGAAGCAACTGAAAACGCTAACCCTGCTAAGGAAGAGCTTCTTCAGGCACTTGGGGATGTATACAGACCAGTTTTAACGTTGTTAAAGCTGTCGGGAGTGTACTTTGGAGACACGTTCCCTTACACGGAGATGCAATTCTCTCGTCCAAGAAGAGCAAGTTATATTTCCTTTTGTTATTGTGGAATCGTTATCTCTGGTTTGTGGTTTAATGTTGTCAAGACCGTGGTCAGTTTTTTATTAGAGGGTGATATATTTCGCCATGTCATGTTTATTTGTTGGTGTCTCCTTGTCGCTCTTCTCGGGACAACTTGCTTGTTCGTCCTTCCTTCGAAGGCTTACAGACCGTCTCGTTTCGAAGCCTTCATCCGCAAGGTAATCTCCCTTGACATGGTTAGGCCTTGTCTGAAGAGGGCCAAGTCAAGATCGAGAGTATATCTGATCATCTTTTCACTTGTCGTCATTGTTGCGATATTCGGTGCCTTTGCTACAGATATCGTTTTGAAAAAGAATATCGGCAATGCATTTCCTTGGAACAGATGGTTTATCTTTAGAGTTACGTCCCTCGTCTTCCTTACCTTTGCGTGTGGTGTGTGGCTTTTTCCCTTCGCTTTATTCTGCAGCACATGTTTCATTCTTGAAGCTCTTTTCGATGATCTTTACAAACGAATGTCACCACCTTATTCAAACTCGCTCAGCATAGCCGCACTGAGGCGACAGCATGACAATCTGTGCCAAGTAGTGGAGACGGCGAACAGCTTTCTGTCTCTTCTCGTCCTTGAGATCGTTACTTTTTCATTCCCTGTTATCTGTTTTAATTTTTACCTCGCCATTAACAGTAATACAATTGATAAAGACTTCGCATTTGTCGTCAGTACTTTGTTTTGGCTTCTAAGTTCATCAGCAATCACCGGAGTCGTCTTGATCGTTGGGTCAAAGGTCAGCGAAAGGGTAAGAAATCACTAGCATTATACTTTCCTTTTGATAATTAGATTGGTATTGATTGGACTTAAAATTGCCTTTTATAGCATTTATGTATCTTATGATCATGGTAGAGGATTTTAGTACATGTGTGCTGTTATTAGCGTTGAGTACGTCATTGAACAAGGCAAATATTCTCTCTGTGCACTCAGCTACATAGCAGAAGAAAACTAGTAAAGTGACCTATCTTGGAGGAGCTATATACTTCTCCCAATCTTCTAGTCTTCGTTGGCTACACTAGGAACGCCGAGTGTAACTCATCGGATTATCCCTTTTATCTTTAGATTCACACTGTTGAAAAGATTTTACAAACATTTCCTGTAGCATCAGAAGAAGAAGGAAAGGTTAGGCAGTTTTTATGAATAAGTATCACCATACCAACGGAGCATATATATCATACTATCTTTGTCACTAATATTGCGTGCTTCTCATGATTATCCTTGACAATGTGAATTCTTGTGACAAATAAAAAGAACATCAATTCTATTCCGCAAAGCCTTTTCCTCCTGAGTCTATAAACTGCTGACATCAGTTAATCTCCACCATGAACAGAATGAATGAGTACTTTGGCTTGTTGTAAAAGACCTTAGTATTGAATAAAAGCCTCTCTGGTAGCACGTTTAGTAGCACAATATTTATGCCTGTTAAATGATCAATATTAACTGTTCAGAATGGTTACTTGCGTTTCCTTGAAAGGTACATGGGATAAGGATTTTTTTTTTGGCTATTTGTTAAACATTAACTCTGTCATTGTTATTTTTGTAGTTACTGATCTTCATGATGAACCTGAAAGGTGACCCAAAGGGTCTTTCCATTGGGGGGCTGTCAGTCATAACGAAATCTCTTTCTGTGACGGTAAGTTTTGGATGTGCAACTCGATAGTGCAGTGATGAGTGAAGTACCCTGCTAATCCAATAGCCTGGGTTTAATACGTAATTTGGTCACTTTTTTCTTTATTAAAAAAAAGAAACTGATAACAGAAAACATTTTCTAAGTGCCGTTGAAATGCCAACTACCGTTTACGAAACGGAAATTTGCCTTATCAGTAGTTTGGTCCTTTCTCAAACTTAGCTAGTATTCAAAAGCATCGAATTTTATTCGAGACTGATCAAAACGCTTCCTAAATTGACTGCGGTGATCATGCATATAAAATTATTATTTTATCGTGAACAAAGGAGTTAGCCTTGTTTTTGTTTTCTAGGTTGTTGGGCTCATCATTTCATATGCTGCTGTTATGCTCTCCTTGCCAAGTTAGATTATACCCCATATACTCCACCGTGAAGAATGCCGAAAAATTGGTTGCTTGGAATTACAGTAAAAGAGGGAATACATAAAGTTAATTTGCAATATAAAAGAACATTTCTTTTGAAAGAGGAAAAGGTTGTAGTTACGTGTTAAAAGAAAAAAAGCTTAATTACGCCAGGCCTTCTTCATATTCTCTATTATGTACATGTGTTAATTCCTCTTCAAACCCCCAATCCTCTAAAATTAAAAGAACATTTTCTTTAGCAGGAAAAGAAAAACTCTGTCTTTTTCGTCTGACTCAAGGTTAATCAATTGACTGTTTTTCCGAAATTACGATACCTTTGTTTGGCCTCAACCCGTTGTGCTTAAGAATGATTTTTGAATTGCAATAAAATTTAATATTGAGACCACGACGCTTGCTTGAATAAGCCGGGTTTCCATATCACATTGTATCCTATCAATGAACATCTTGCTGCGAATTTTTAATCAGTAATCCCCAGACGTAAATAATATTTTGTGCACACTGTAGTTATTGATGATCTTATTTTAATAAAGTTTTCAATCATAAAAGTCTCTATTGAAAGAAAAAAGAGAAAGAAAAGCAAAGATGATTAAAAAAAACAAAAAAACAAAAAAGAAACAAAAGTAGCCCCTGGAAAGATCCTCTGTACTTCACCGACATCGATATCTTTCCTTTTCTTATCAATTTTTCTGCTAACGACAATAAAAATTCATTTGAGAAGAAATCGCTCTCTTTGTTAATTACTTTCAACCAACTGAAGAAAAGTTTTTCTTCTTTCTTTCTTCACTAAAAATTGTAATGTGATGTTGACACAAAGAGACTGAAAGAACGTTTTGTACCTTTGCATAGCTGAAGGTTTAAATCTCAACTGAGCTGGGAAAGAGTCATTTTGACTCCGTACACTGTTATTTTCAAAGAGTTAATTTCACTCCAGTGCTGGAGTAAAAAACTGGAGTAAAATAAAGTGGAGTAATATGTACTCCTGACAGGAGTTAATTTAACTCCACCAAGAGTAAATTATACTCTCACTAGTTAATATTAAAATGCACTGACTTTGCTAGAGTAAATTTTACTCTCCCTTCAGAGTAATATAATGTGCTGGAGTTAATTTTACTCCTATTTATCGGGATACTGAGTAAAGTTTACCCAACTTGAATTATACTTTTTGAGAAAAAAAGTAGAAGAGGATTTTACTCCTATGTATTTTTGTAAAGTAAATTTAAATTTAGCCAGTTTAAGATGTGGAATTAGGTTTGTTTTATTTTTGTGGAATCCTCTGGTTAATTCTTTGTTTTCAAGGAGTTGGAGTGAAAAAGTGGAGTAAACTAAACGTGGTAAAATTTACTCCTCTTATTTTGTACTCCACTAATTAAGAGTAAATATACTCCCTTCCAAGTCAACACTTTTACAGGATTGAAATCCTAATTTAGTGAGGGTTAATACGATGAGGCCACACTGAATCTTGCTGGTTTTTTCGTTTTTGATTGGACGACGCGCTAAGAAAGAAAGATCGTTATCCTCCGCCATCTTGGATAACGCACTAGAGAACAGACTGGAAGCTAATGAGCCGTTTTGGTCAGCAGTCACCGGTGCAGCTCTTACTGATTTCGGCGATTTCGGCGTGTCTTTCGGCGGTTTTATTCACGTTTGAATCAACGATCACAATTTGTGCTGACGAGTTTTTCGTTTGTGTACTCTTTAAGTGCTGATCCAAAGCAAGGAAATGCTTACAACAACTCAAGCAAAAAGGTAAGCGTTCACTGAACTATGAGCAGATAACATTTGATGCCTTAGGCCCGATCCAGACATTGCACTGCGTACTTTTCATGAGCCGAACTCAATTCGAGGTCGACTGACACAAACTAAGAAAAGTACGCCTGTTGATTCAGAAGTCGAACTTAATTGGCCGATCCACAACAGTTCCAAAGCCATTACCAAGAAAACCAATTGATTTTGTCAGCGATTTTCATGTAGAAGGCAAAACATGGTTAATGCATGAAGTTCGGCACATGGAATGTTCGACGTCTGAAATCAAAGCCGATCCACGGCCATGCTAAAGCCGAATTCCCGTCTAGGCCAGGTGAAAAGAACGCCTGAGCCATTCCAAATTGAAATAGCTTTTCTTAATTGATTCAAACGCCGAACTTTTCATGTACTTAATCAATGTATAACGTTTGGCTCATGAAAAGTGCAGCGTCTGAATCGGGCCATATTGTATTGCCTTACTGTCAAAAGTGACAATTTAATGTTTACAGCTTATGTAGAATTCAAACTTTTCACATGCACCTTCAAGTCCCAGATTTGTCAGGCAAGGATATTTAGTTTGGCTTTAACAAATTGGTATGTATTTCAAAAGAGCAATGAAGCTTTAGATCAAATGGTTAGGCAAATGATTTGGTATAAGAGTGCTCTCACCGCAAATTAGATGATGACAGAAAGCAGAAAGCTTAAGCTGTCATTTAAACTATTTCACTCAATGCAAATAGTATGTTAATGCTTGAGATTGTTATTATTTGCGTTTAAAGAAAAGAGAGCCAAATTTTGATGAGTCTGCTTTTCACACACTTATAATATTATTATTATTATAACAGAAATGACAGTGTCTGACTCTTGCAGAATGCAGACCACAAACTAACCCTAACTCACAGTTATTGAATGCTATTTGTAGGCAGTCTGCAGTTGTCATACACCTTAGAAATGATCAGCTTTATTATTACCAGTATTTTATATGAGACATGTGATATTGCGTGTTATTATCTGGATGTAATTTTTATGACATCTTTTATCTGTAAGTAACAGTAATAATTTTTGTTTGGAATGTGAGTGAGATTGTGAATTATTTTCTTCTAAGAAAACTGAAACTTTTCACTATATTTATATGTTGATAACAGTTCAAATTGGAGGCGGGTACAGCTGGGAATTGGTTCATCAAAAGATTGCTGGGAAGTTTGGGCAGAGATTTGGTTACAGAAAGTGCTGAGGCTAGCTAAGAAGATGCCTTCTTCTTGCAAAATACAGTACACACCCCTCCCTACATGTATAATCTATGGAAGAGGAGTTGGAGGAAACCCCAGATAAAAGAAAGGTTGGTGCCATGAAAAAATCCCTTTGAGGCATGTTTCTTTAAAAAGCTGTAATGCAGTTAAACAGCTGAAAGTCTGAAAGACTTAGAAGCTGATTGTTGCTTTTAAACAAGTGATGCATATAGATACAGTATTTACAAATAACTCGCATAAATTACACTTTAACAACTAATTCTTGACAGTCACTGTTATAAAATAATTATAAAGCACTGTCTCAGTTACAGGCCTGTATAAGTATAAACTAATAGTGCCTAGTGATTAGTGGTAGATGATTCTGCAGTTTTATTTATCCACTGTCTCACCCAAGATCTACTTTCAGTTTAAAATCTGAAATACTCCTATATGAGATAATTTTAAATACCCCATCACACATAAATAATAACAGCGTCTGGCAAGATATTGTCAAGATTTGTTCCATGAGTTCCACTACTATATGTTTACTTTTTTCATTATGACAAAATTAATTTGATAACTTACACTAAGTTACTCAATGAATCAAAAAAATGTTACAGGTACATGTAAATGATTTCTCATGCAAGTATTACATGTACTTCCATTTATTTGGCACACCAAAATGGTTGGCTGGCCTCTTTTGTTTCTCAGGATTAGGGATGTATTGGATTTGTGCTCTCTTCCCATTTTGTTAGAATATTGTGGAATGATCTTAATTTTGGAAGGGGTTATACTAATCATTATTCTCTTTAATTCCTTTTAAGGATGATGAGTCAATCAATGATGAGGCTCTAAAAACAACATTTGCAAGGATTGTTGCTTCTGGCACACTAAGTGAACTAGAGCCATTTACTGTACCTTTTGGTAGAAAGCAAGGTTTTCTTAAAACTTTCATTTGCTTTAATTTTTTTGCTGGGAGCATACTATGTTTGTAATATTAATTATCAGCTTAATCACAAGGCTTTTTTTCTTTTCGGAAACAATTCTGATGGAGAAAAAAAAACACACAGTGGTAAAGTTCAACGATTGCAAAATTTTTGCATCAGTTATCCTAAGGCATGTTCCATTTTTTTATGTTTGACTTCTTTCTGTAAGAACTGACTTGTATGACATGTACATAAAAGCCATTTTGTTATACTGAGACACATTAATTTTATCCAAGTATGTTGTATGCTTTAGTTTTTGTTATTGAATTTAGATTTTGCAACCATCATTGCTATCTGTAATCAAATGCATACCACTCAATTTATCTTTGTTTAAGGCAAGAACACATTCAGCTGATTGCCATTTAATTATTACCTGTGATTAATTAGAATAAAGATAGCTTCGATTTTTACGATGTATTTGCATGTGTATCTTTATCATGTGCATTCTTTGCAATCTTGTGATTAAAATTACCAGTATTAGATGCTTCATTGTAAACCTGGTCTTTTCTTTACATAATATTAAAAAAATGAACTTTTTATGGTTTTATTAGAAATCTGACTATAAATGAAGATACAGTAGATATAGTGAGGGTAAATGTGTTCTGTAGAAAGAGTAAATATTACTCTGACAAGGGGAGTAAAGTTTAAGAAGGTAAATTTTACTCTTGAAAAGGAGTGGTTTTGTACCTTTTTTTCTCACCCCAGTTTTGGAGTTAATTTAACTCTGTCGAGGGTAAATTGAACTCCATTAAAAGAGTTTAATTCACTCCAATAGAAGGATAAAATTTACTCTTGTATGGGAGTGAATTTTACACAAGGAGGAGTAAACAACACTGGAGTAAATTTTACCCCAACAAAGGAGTAAAAGATATAGGAGTACATTTTACTCCAAAAACGGAGTAAGCAATACCGGAGTGAATTTTACTCCAAAAATGGAGTGGTTTTGTACCTTTTTTTTTACTCCCTTTTTGGAGTTAAATCTACTCCTTGAAAATAACAGTGTATTGTATTTACCTAGCACCCCTCAAATGTACACTTTGTTTGAAGCTTTATCTTTGTTGCTGTACAATTTTTGTCCGTACCTCGTTTTCACATAAACACTCGGAAACGTTCAAAGCGATGTAGGGTAAGGGACAATTGATACCTTCCAAGATTGAAGCGTGTAGCACAGATATCTGCAAACGGTAAAGTCCGCTACCACCCTAGAAGGCCCACCAGGCCGGCACGTATCTCCGGTTTCTGTAGCATGAAGCGACTAGGAGTATTTCTTCTCCCCCCTGGATGGGATGCTAGTCCATCGCAAGGTTACCCCCAGCATTTTCGCCGGTACCCATTTATATACCTGGGTGGAGAGAGGCACCGTGAGAGTAAAGTGTCTTGCCTAAGAACACAACACAATGTCCCCGGCCAGGACCCGAACCCGGACCACTCGATCCGGAGTCGTGCACACTGGTAGAAATATGTAAAAAGTGTGAAAGCTATTGGAAAAAAGGGGACGTTAAAAACAATAGAAACATGTAGAAAGTCAGAGTGTAAGAAAGGGGGCGTGCAAACATAGAAAACATGCAGGAACTATTTAAAAACTTCAGCACGAATTGAATTAGACGGCTGTACATTGAGACTTGCCTGGTTGTCCAATTCATTGACTTCAGCTAGTACAAAGTTGCGTTGCAGAGCTGAACAACGAGTTTCCAGAAATCTGATTGGTTGACCAGTTCATTGTTTGATGTTACATTCACCATGCTAGCTAGTCTTACAAAACATGACTGAACTCCCACTGTAATAATTTGAAATGCCCTGGATCAATATAATATTTAAATACACCTCAAACTTTGGTACCCACTGACCTGAGGAGACCAACTTTTGGCTCTAGATGACTAGGAAATGATACTGGTCGCTTGGCCGGGCATCAAATGAAACCCTCTGCAGTAAGCAAAACGGAAAACTACATTATAACACAATGGTTAGCTTCAGTTTATTATTTTTTTTTGAAGCACAACTTGGAATTATGCTTTCGTGTGAGACTGGAAGAACAATGCTACATCACTGATTCATCTGTTGATCTTCCACGGTATCTGTCCTGATAAGTTTTTGCTATTCAGCTCTTGATGAAAAGCAGACGATATACAGACCAATAAATTAGATTACAGTCCATTTGGTCTTGTCACTTCATGCATTGAACTTGGGGTTAGATACAGTAAATGAACTTAAAAAGTTCCCAATTCTGTGCTCCTTCCTTTTGGCTTAAGGTCAAGGTTGGGTGATGGGCCACCCACCTGTTCTCCCAGGCTTTTTGCCCCTTCATAAGGCTAAGAACAACTCACTTAAAGTGAATTTAATTATTAGTATCATTACATTGGTGATTATTGACAATTCTCTGCCCTCATTGGTTACCCTTGAGGTAATTCTTACGCGATTGTCACTTAAGCAGTTCTTCAAAATGGCTGCAAGCCGTTTTGTCGAGGTGACAGATGAAGAAATTAATTGTTTCAAAGACAATGCATATTTTTCAAATAATCATCCGTGTGTGCATTGTTATACTAAAACAATAATAAACAAAAATTAAAAAAATATAGTAAGGATAATAATAATAATAATAATAATAATAATAATAATAATAACAACTTTATTTATTTCACTTACTTACATTAAAGAAATAGAAATGATTGATAATAAAAAATTCAAAATTCTATAAAATTACGAATTACATGATGCAGAGACATTAAAATCATACAATCGAATTATACTAATGACGGCTAAACCAGTGTCCATAAAACGCCCCGAGTATAAAAACATATAGACCGTGTATCTCAAATATCCGCACTGGCTACATTTATTTTACAGTCTAATGATTGCTCTATCTTGCTACGAAACGGCGTTCGCGAACCTTTAACGCATGCATGTACCGATCTTAAGAGTTCAAATGAAATCTGTGTCCTCAACGAAGTGATTGCAATATGATAAGGCTCGGTATCTTTCTGAGCTATCTTGTCTGCGAGATGCTTTAAGAACCGCTGACACTCAATTCCCATTCCGCCATTGGTTCCAAACACTAAAGGCGTAAAAGAACCCATTTCTACATCTAACACCCGCTGCTGGTACTTGCGCTTCTTCTCTTCTTCTTGCTCCTTGAACACTTCCGATGTTGGCTTGCTCTCGTAACACTTGGAGTTGACGTGCGTAACTCTGACATCAAAAAATGCCGTAACTCCTCTTGCCCAGAACCCTCCCGCTTTGACGTCCAACCTTGCCTCAGAACTTGTAACAGCGCTCCTCAAATGAAATCGCTCGTTGTCCAGGGGTTGAAGGCGTGGTTCGATTTCGACATTATTGCAGATCTTGTCGATGAATGTCGTTAACAAGTTCCGTACACCATCATGTCTCTGCGCTACAAACCACCCCCCTTTTTACAAGAGAGGGCGTGGCCAACGGTGAATTTATCCCCACATATGCAATGACTTGGTAGATCGACTAAGGGCAGGTCATAACGCAAGCGTAGCGAGTCTCTGAACTCTTGCTTGTTCAGGGCTAAACCCTGGTCTGCGAGGGGCATCGCGTTCAGCCAAGAACTTGCGCCCTTGTCTCTCGATTGATTGACCAGTCGCAGCAGGTCTGGGGAGAGGCTTGAATCGATGCTATCCATTTTCTCTTTGGCACTTGCTTTCTTAAGTGATTGTTGATGCCTCTGTAGCTCCTCCACAGATCTTTCTCCTGGCACCATGATGGAACTCTGTGATGTAATAGAATCTACGTGCGCGGTGGTTAATAGTCTCGAGGCAGCAAACTGCTGCGGTGCCTCGGGTCTCAGATCAGGAATGCCTAGACCCCCTTGACCCGTTGCTAAGGTAGCAAGTCTGCGCACTTCGTGAGCAGACTTGCTACAGAATAATAATAATAATCATCATCATCATCATCATCATCATCATCATCATCATCATCATCATCATAATAACAGTAATAATAATAATAATAATAATAATAATAATAATAATAATAATAATAATAATAATAATAATTTTCTGGTCTTTCTATCTAGATCTTGTAACTCCGACTTTCTCCAGTCCAGGAAT
>NC_090871.1:51213157-51263157 GCF_036669935.1 Montipora foliosa | reverse complement strand
AAATTGGGGGTAACCATGCAGAGATAATTGAGTTTCAATTGGAGAAAGAACGCCATACATTGCTTTTTAATTTAGAGCTTTATACTCATGAATTATCTTTGAAAAATGCGTGGTTACCCCCAGTTTTCTTTTTGGATTTCAATAACACTTGGGAAGATCTACCTTTCCTGCATAATCATAAATCGGGGCAAAAATACCTTTGAATTAGTAGGCACCGTCCTTAAATCGTCAGTGATGGACTTTGGGGGAGGACACTTGGGTACTGGGTGTACATTACATTACAGGTATGTAGCCCACTGTTAACGATGAGTTGTAGAGGTCACAGACTACTGGGGATAGCTCGAAGGCAAACTCCTTCCACACCAGGTTGGGAACAGGATCTGGCCCAGCTTAATGCAGCACAGTGTGTTGTATGCAATCCTTGGTGTCACAAGGAACTCCTGAGGAACTACGAAGGAGCCTTCCTCCACACACCCACTGACTGAGGCTGGGAGCAAAGAACAAAGGTCAGTGCACTTCAGTCCATTTCTGCGACACTGGCATCGGTTGCTTGTGCACTGACCTTTGTTCATGCACACTTAACTAACTGAATAATGGCTTCTGGCGCTGGTGGTAGCTTAGTCATCACTGGAAGCCATCTGTTGGCCTTTTTCTGCCAGCCCTAGTTTTCAGGAGATGGTAAATCAGGGTTTGCGACAACATCGTTATTCCCCACCATGGCGTGGTAGTGGGCACGTAAAACAGCTTTACGTAGTGCACCTTACGAAGATCTTTCACTGTTTAAAGAGATGTATTTGGAAGATAGAGTTCGCACAGAAACTTCTTTCTAAAATGGCCTCAATTGTTTCGTCAGATGGTGTTAGTGTTGTACCTAGCTTTGCCATCTCTCTGACAACATGCATGTTCATCGACATTTAGAAATGCCTTCTGACACAAAGTTTTTGCGTGGCCTAAAAACATCCACTATTATTCGTTCCATTGAGTGCATGGAATGCAGGAAAAGCTACTGTTCTTGCTTGCCCAAGAGCCTGAACTATTGGCTGTAGCTTGATCTCCCTACCGTTGCGCCCTTTTCCTGTGACAAAAGAAACATTGGCACACAGGGCTGGGTACCTTAAAGCAAGAACAAAGACATCAATGTCGGGTCGGGGGAGTGGTCTTGGATCTTCACTGCATCATCCGATGTAGCATCAACTGCATGAAGTTTGACCTTTGTGTCTGCTTCTTCTTGGTTGCTGTGTAAGCATTGAACATCTTTGTGTGTCGTCTTGCATTTACTACCCCAAGCAACGACAAATCGCCTCCTAAAATCCTTCATTGCCTTGTCTGCGAGAAAGATGATGAGTTCCATCTTCGTCTTAGTGTGTGGCAGAAGCCTCTTCATTTCAACGTTTGAGATGTCAGTAGAATCTGTGATCCGATAGAAGACAGCGCCCTGGCCTCCTTGCCTGTTCTCTCTTTTTGCTTCTTTCAACGACATAGGTACGTCATACCTATCGAAAATCAGGCGAACCTCGTACTTCCTTCCATACGTTTGTCCGATTGTGTTGACGAAATGATCCGCTAGTTGGGCACAGCTCTTGATCCGATCTGGTTTGTCCAGGCACTGCAGCGCTCCCATAGTGTCAATAATGTTGACTTTCAAATCGAGTCCAGTGACATCTGTTGTGGTGCTGTCACCATTTCTTAGGCTCGATTACCAGCCGCTGTTTCGGGAAATGAGCCAGCGCTCACTCCCGAAATCTCAGCTGGACGCGTGAGGTGAGCTATTGTTAATATCCGCCAATCAGAAACTCGCCTGCACAAATCCGTCTGGCATAAATTATATGTTTTGGCTGCGAAGGTATTCTTTGACCCGGCCTGTTCGAGGTTTACAGTGCTTTTAAGGTAGGAAACATCCAAGACTGCGACAACGAAAAGTGTTCGAGATGCTGGAGAATGGGAATTGTGTCGTTTTCTACCGCCTGAGTTCGCAGACTTCACTGATTTTCCAGTTGGCGCCAAGGTCAAAATACGGCTTTCAAATCCATTGCTATTGCAATTTTCTCCTCATACTTCGCTAATGTAAGAGCAAGTAAAATTCCTCAAGATCAATTGAAAAGTTCGCACAGACGTTTTAAGCTTTGTTATGTAATTTCTGTTTTCTTTAAATCAGTGTTTTTGGGATGTCGAACGCTATTTCCCCGCAACTATTAACTTCGCATAAATTATATTTTGAAATTACGTCACAGACACAATCTATCGCTCACGAGTCCAGCCGTCTCTTCTCGGGGAGGATACCCGAACTCGAGTGAGCGGCGGAAATCGAGCCTAACCATTTCTCTGATCAGACGATCGCCATCTGGATGGGAGCTTCTCTAATATGACCATAAGCGCACTTTTAGCAGAGCATTTCAACATGGATCCATCCGCTTCAAACATCGACCGGGATACTAACGAGAATTCATCTAGTTCTATCGTCTCCTTGATGTCAATTGCAGGACGACTTCTGCAGACCATCATCATCCTGGCAAATAGAAACCGGTCATCCTGCAGCTCAATCAGCTTCTCCTTTGTCGACACATTGACCTTATTCGCGTTGCTCTTCAACGTATAAAGCTTTTGTTTCTTTATTGTCGTATCAAATAACGTCTGTCCTATGAGAGTCTGCTTGTACGAATCTTCCTTGAAGCTGTCAGGAATTACAACTTTGGTTACAAGGTTGAAGAGATCTGAGCTTTTATCAGCAAAAGAGTCGGTGAAGCTCTCAATAGTGTCCATCAACGCTTTGACATTCTTGTCTTCTCGGAACACTACAGCTGGATTGTGGCCGTGATGTCATTTTTGGATCTTGGAAGCTAAACCTGCCATATATTTTGCTTGATCTGCAATATTTGCCATTTCAGGCGCAATCCGTGCAGTTTGGTCAACCGTGATTCCAACCAGCCCTGCGTTTACTTCCATCGATCAATTGACATATCATTCATGTTCAAGTGCATGATCTGCACCAAGCGCACAGAATGGTACGCTAGAGTTCTTATCTACCACCCAGTTTCCTGAGAGAAACTCACTATAGACATCTGGATCGGTTGTTTGGTAGACAATTCATTTCTGCAAGATACAGTGGTATCATGGGCAAAGAAGTATTTGGTGATGTCCTGAAGAGATTGAAGGTGTAGTTTCCAGTCACCTGTACGCACGGCTCTGATAAACTGAAGCATCTCCATACAATGCGCATGAATTGTCACGTCACCACAAAACCTTGCTGCTGAACAGCCTTTAGCAATTTATAGTCTGCCTCCTTCAGTCCATAATTTGTTGCTTGGGTGCATGCATCAGTAACTTCTTTTGAGAGATCTGCGACGCCCCTTGAATCTTCTTGAGTGCTCTGAATAAATGCCTTCTGGTATAGCGCAAATAATGCTTGAAGTGTAACAACATGCCCCGTTTCACCCGGCATTGTTCCCGTCAAGTATCTGTTCCACTGTCGCCGGGCCGTAGATATCAGAATTTTTTCATGTGGACTTGGATTGTGCACAAACTGCTCGCTTTTCTCCTCTTGACATATCAAACGAAGGCTGTAGTTCACCACCTTTTTAGTCATGACTACAGCACTACATCTTCCGGAAGTTCAATATGGCGGATTGCTACTTTGATAACAAATGTCAGCTAACCAGTAGGAAGTGACTGTAGTGAGATCCCAGTACTCTTTCATTGTAATTAATGACACCGTGGCTATTCTAGTTACCGTACTTATGATATACGGGAGCCGGCTCCTGTATACATTTTTGCATACAACATGGTTTGGCCAGAACTTAATATGAATTTATCCTCTTATCAAGCGAACTTAGCAGTCTCGTTTCCATACCAGGTCAATCGTGTGACTCTCATCAAGGAAAAAAAAAAAACAGTTTAGAGTTATAGCAACTTTAACCAGCTTCAGGACTGACTACTTGGTATATCTCGTGAGTTAGACCACGATTTCCACTATACAGATTTAAAATTTTTACTCATAGCTTACCAGCCTCGATCTCATAATAGGTCTACTGGATTCAAGGTTGTCTCCTTAGTGCATTTGGAGAGTTTGGTTGGGATTCCTTGAACTGGAAATAAAGTTATGGCCTCTTGTAACGTTTTAGCCTCGTTTTCATGCAGGATCGCACAGG
This sequence comes from Montipora foliosa, assembly GCF_036669935.1. Classification (NCBI taxonomy): domain Eukaryota; kingdom Metazoa; phylum Cnidaria; class Anthozoa; order Scleractinia; family Acroporidae; genus Montipora; species Montipora foliosa. Next base: position 51,259,012 of record NC_090871.1, on the reverse strand, counting down.
TAACTTTTTAAACCTCCATAAATATTCTCTTAATGCTTTTCAAAATTGTCAACAACATTTTTTGGGTTCCTTATGGTCCACTGAACATAACTAGACCAATAACTTGCCTTCTTCATAAAATGACCACGGAAATACATTAGCTCCCCGACTATGACAGTCAGTCCGGATACAATGAGCAAAGTTTTTAAAAGGAAAAAAAAATGGCTGTATGGCTGATTGTAAAAGTAGAGGAAGACAAACGAATCACGCACAAAATATGTGCGATATTCACCCGTAAATTTTTTTGAGGCGGAAAGGAAAACAGCAGTTTTTTTGCCAATAAGGAAACGGAAGATATCCTAGATTTTTTATTTACTTGCCAACTTTGTATTATTTTTTCTTAGTGGCATTGGCAAGTTGCCATGAAATGAGTTTTTACAATAACGAATGAATGAACGGCAAAAATGGTGTCTATTTTCATCGCGAAATCAGCCTAAATTCCCTATGACTTTTAGAACCTGTTTTATGCTCCGATTCCTTTATAGTTTCCTTGTTCTTGCAATAAAAACGAAAAACAACAACTGATGAAAGCGTATTCGATCTTCAAGTGACCGTTGAATAGCAATCTGAAGCGTTTGAAAAACATGCCAAAAAATTCAGGCTAGTTCATTTAAGTTTATCATGTTTCTCGCTGGCTTTAAACAATGTTTTATCATGAAACCCATTTCACAAGGAGGTGCTCTTGAGAAACCCCCACCACTTTATAGGCGTATACTCTGCCATACATGTGTGTGATCTTTTGAGACTTCGTTGATAAAATTCTACTACTACATTATTTTCTAATGTTGCTACCCTTGGTAGCTTTGTTTGCTTTGAAGCAGATTTTACATACAAAAAAATAAGTTTGCATTAAACCATGTGTATTCGAGGTGCTTAAAACTCAAATCTACTTTGACATCACTTTGCATCTAATTACCTATAAGGGCGGAAAACGTCTTTCCAACTTCGTTTAATTGGAAAACGCTTGATATATATATGATCAAGTTAATGATTTGTTTAGTCATAATTTGGCTAATCAAACGAAGAAATTTGTTGTTGATGAAGTAATCTGGACGCTTTTTGGCTATTTTATTTTTTTAAAATTTTATTTACTCTAATGAAAACAGCATACAACGGATGAAACGCCATGTTCAGCAATGTTCAGATATTTTGGGTTTTCTTGGGTTTTTCTTGGTGGGTGTTGCGGGAACAGTTGTTTTAGGCATTATGTTGTAATGTGGGTATTGTTCAGTGTCTTTAAATTAGCACGGAAAATATTTGACCAATAATAAATAGACATTGAGACAGCACCAACGTTGGCGACGCCTACGAAAACGTCAATGAAACATATTAGTGAATTTGCGCTGCTTCAAACATTATCGCCGTTATTCCATCTTGTTCTATCCGTCAAATTTAAAGATTCTTTTTTCCGAAGTTCGATTCTAAAACACGGAATCGAAGTTCAGGAAATTTAAAACAAAAAGTCGTTACAGCCTTGTTTTCACGTGCTCCACAAAACGTGAAAGTAGGCTTTTTCACATCGTAGGCAAGCAGTGGTTGCAAAGAAAAGTACCAAAGAGCGTGACGCACATGCCAAGTTGGTGCTTTGCTAGACCTATATCGCTTTTGGGACGACCTCATTGCAGTCGCTGTCGTCGTTGCATAAGCTCCTTATAATGTCTTCTTGAGTCATTTCGATCGTAATAAAAATATTAAATGCACCGAATGGTACGTTCGCACTGAGATCAAGGACGCTTTTTAATTAAAAATATTCTGGCCTGTATTTTTTGTCCAACTGGATTGGTGACTTTTAGCTGACGCCATTAAAATCATCTTTCTGTTAATACTGAGGAAATCTTTCCATGAAAGGTAAATTCTTTCTTAAGAAGACTATTTCCGACATTTGAGCTCTGTTGATTAACACCCACGAAAAAAGTAATCCTTTAAAGTAGATAAAAGTGAGTCACAGATCGTCAACCCAACAAAATCAGATAGTCCTACCTAGGCTACAGAGATATCCTTAGAAAAGCTCAACCAAAAAGGAGACATGAATTCAAGTACGTTCAGCCTCTGCAAATGCGGCGAGCACAGTTCGTGGATGCGATCCAGCGATTCCGCAAGGAACTCTCGATCATACTACTCCGGAAGCTTACGGCTGGCTTGTCTTTATCACCGTCGTCAACATCATTACTTGTCCACTTACAACTGTTTTGAATGCACTGGTCATAATCGCTGTTGCTACTAAACACCGATTGAATACCAACACTAACATTGCACTCGCCTGCTTGTCGACAACTGATCTGGCTATGGGAGTGATCGGCCAACCTCTTTCTATCTCTAAGATGATCGCAGAACTGCGAGGAAACACCTCTGGTACGTATTGTGTAAGAACACTGTTAGCGACAATCGCTTTGAGAGTATTAAGTAGTGCATCACTGTCCCACTTGACCATGATGAATGTGGAAAGGTACATTGCCATTAAACATGCCCTGAAGTACGAAACCATCGTCACAAAGAATCGCCTCATATGTTTATCCTCTCTCATGTGGATCGCAGAGTTATCATTAACAGTGCCTTTATCAGTGGTTGATGATAACCTTTACTTTAGAGTTGACAATTTTGTCATACCTTGTTGCATCGCCACTATTTTCTTCTGCCAAGTTTTGCTTTACCACGAAACAAGTCGGCATAAAAAACAAATCGCTAGCCAGCAAGTCTCGTTAGAAGCCAGGGAGAAATTTTTAAAGGAGAAAAAAGCATCTAAACTGACAGCAACGGTTCTGTTCTTTTTAATACTGTGTTATTTGCCCTTTATAGTAGCACGAGCTCTGGTATCAAATTATGTCATCAGTTCAGTGAATTTAGCGTACATAGCTCTTTTCACAGCCAGAGCTGCAGCAGTTCTCAACTCGTTGTTAAACCCAATTATTTTCTGTGTAAGAATTAAACAGTTTCGCATTGCTTTTATTCAACTGTTGTTTAAAAAAGACCACACGGAAGCTGAAAACATAGAGAAACGAGTTTTTGGAAGATTGAATCACGAGATACCGCTTCAGTAAGGCTCAACATGTATAGTTTCTGCATCTGCTTCGTGATCGGTGCACATATCACGTATCGCACTGACTGTTAAACCTTAGATGGATGCCCCCCTCCTCTTCCCCACCCCCGCATGAGCTTTTTCTGTTTTTTTCTCCTAGCGGATAAATTATTTCTACTTGAAGTTTTTAGTAGCTGTTCGTTTATCCCTTGCACATATTTTGAGACAAGTTTAATGATGGTCAGTTGTTATGGTTACGAACTATGACGTCATAAGTAGCACGAATCACGGCGGTCAAGCCAATTTTGGGTGCAAATACATGTCTGTCAACTTCTTTCAACAATAAAAGTAAATCTTACGGCTAATATCGATCATGGAAAGTGCTTGTTTATGTGTTTTTTTCATGTAAATCACAAGAAATTTTCATTTCTCGAGGTTTTAACCTGATTTCTGTTTCTTGGTAAAATCCAAGATGGCGGCCAAGGTGGCGACCATTGTTGGCGACGCCACATTCTACGGAAGGTCCTATCCATTAAGTGACAAAACTCCCAAGTGCCCGTGGTTCAAGGTTTGGACTCGGCCTTTGGAGAAGAAACACAGTCTCGAGAACTGAACACTTATGATAATAATTATAATGGAAGCTTTATTTGTCTTCGAATATAGTTGTAAATGTCTCTACGTATAGGCAATTAACAACTGGCTACTTGAAATTGAGTGATACACTTGTATACTGTATTTACAAATGAATTAAATAAAAAAAAAAATTTAAAGTTTTATTAAGTCTGGACTATCCCAAATCTTATTTCTACGACATAAGATAAAATATGTCGCTCTAATGGCTAGATTTATCATTTTTTTGATTATATGGTGTTGTTGCTTTTTGTCAATGCCAATGTCATTCATCATTTCTAAGAACGTAGAGCATTCGTTGGAGAAAACACCAAGGGAGCTATATAATAATAATAATAACTACTCCAGATACACAGGAGATTGATCTAGAACTAGAAGTCTTGGTCGCATGTAGGTAGTTTATCCTTCTGTAAATAGCGTTATCCTTTTGCAAATTTGACACTGAGTTTATAGCAAAAAGTATTTAAACATTTTATAACATTTACTCACACTTCTTTTGCTTTATTTTATCAGTTTATAATAATAAGAGTTGGTGTATTTTTTGCTGAAAATTTTTAAAAAAGATTGAGAATAATAATAATAGTAATAATAATCATTATCATTCGATGTATTTTGTCCTTTCTTTTCATTGGCCGAGAGCCCACCAGGTGACCTGCAAATAACTGCCTACAAATAAGTGTTTGGCTGCAAATAATATTCTGCTCATGCGCAGTTGACATCACGCTCTTGTGAAAAAATGGCAGATCGGTTCCTCGAGCTGTCAGAGAATGATTCGACATCTTTAGTTGATCGAAAGAACAGTGAGAATACTAACAAAGGAACAAAAGTTGCACTCAACGTATTTCGAGAGTATCTCAAAGGAAAGAAAGGTAGACGAAGAGGCACTCGTGTCATCGACGCGAAGGACAAGTTGGCGAATGCATATGTACTGAAGAGATTTTATGCTGAAGCCAGAAAAAAGAATGGCGAGCTTTACACCAAAGCTCCACTTGTCGGAATACGCTTTGAAAACTGACGTGAAATTCCCCAGCTTTGTTGATGCCAGGTGTTATCGAACGTTTGACTGTAAGTACAATTTGAAGTCTACAAATATAATTATGCTGAGAAGGAAACGAATTGATTGGTGCCATAACTCGACTCTGCAAAGCAGCGCGCGCTTACGGCTTCTCGGAAACAAAAACAACAACAAAAAAAAAAAAAACTCGGCGATCGAATGATAAAACAATTATTGACCTCGGTTATCGTAAATAATGTGATTTGTCAGTGTCTCGCAGATCAATTATTTGCCGCAGCCTTCGGCCTCGGCAAAAAATTGATCTGCTCGCCACTGACAAATCACATATTTTGCTCAACCTCGTCCAATAATTGTTAGGTTATTATAATAATTATAATAAAAACAATAATTATAATAATGATAAAGCTACCATACTCTATACTTCATTCTCTCTATATAAGTACACAAACTGTTATTTATTTATTTATTTGGTATTACTTTTTATTACCCCTGAACGTTTTTTTTTAACAGAATCTGTTACGAAAGCTTTTCAAAAATTCTTTGACATTTTTCTTTGATGTTCTGCTGTGCTTCTGAGTCCGTACACTTAGTGCAACTCTTAATGAAAAAAAATCACATACTTTTTCATTTATTTTTCATTTAGGACTATGAAGATGCCGTAAAATAACTGAATTAAAAAGAGGTTGCCTTAAATGAATTTGTTTTTCCAATGAAAAGCATTGGAAAGGAGATTTCTATGATATCAGTAACAATATCATTCCTGCATCCAAATAAACACTAAACATAAACATAATTATATTGACAATGAATGAGTAAGCACGTTAAGACCTAAACGGAAAACCTAATTTTAATTAGCATTCGCGCTTGATATATATTTTTCAAGTTAATGATTGTGTTTAGTGATAATTTGGCATAATTTGGCTAATCAAACGAAGAAATTTGTTGTTGGTGAAGTGTTCTGAACGCCTTTTGGCTATTCTAATTTGTTGTTGTTTTTATTTTCTCTAATGAAAACAGCATACAACGGATGAAACGCTATGTTCAGCAATGTTCAGATATTTTGGGTTTTCTTGGGTTTTTCTTGGTGGGTATTGTGGAAACAGTTTTTTTAGGCATTATGTTGTAATGTGGGTATTGTTCAGTGTCCTTAAATTAGCACGGAAAATATTTGACCAATAATAAATAGACATTGAGACAGCACCAACGTTGGCGACGGCTACGAAAACGTCAATGAAATATATTAGTGAATTTGCGCTGCTTCAAACATTATCGCCCTTATTCCATCTTGTTCTCCCAGTCAAATTTAAAGAATCTTTTTTCCGAAGTTCGATTCTAAAACACGGAATCGAAGTTCAGGAAATTTAAAACAAAAAGTCGTTACAGCCTTGTCTTCACGTGCTCCACAAAACGTGAAAGTAGGCTTTTTCACATCGTAGGCGTGCAGTGGTTGCAAAGAAAAGTACCAAAGAGCGTGACGCACATGCCAAGTTGGTGCTTTGCTAGACCTATATCGCTTTTGGGACGACCTCATTGCAGTCGCCGTCGTCGTTGCATAAGCTCCTTATAATGTCTTCTTGAGTCATTTCGATCGGAATAAAAATATTAAATGCACCGAATGGCACGTTCGCACTGAGATCAAGGACGCTTTTTAATTAAAAATATTCTGGCCTGTATTTTTTGTCCAACTGGATTGGTGACTTTTAGCTGATGCCATTAAAATCATCTTTCTGTTAATACTAAGGAAATCTTTCCATGAAAGGTAAAGTCTTTCTTAAGAAGACTATTTCCGACATTTGAGCTCTGATGATTAACACCCACGAAAAAAGTAATCCTTTAAAGTAGATAAAAGTGAGTCACTGATCGTCACCCCAACAAAATCAGATAGTCCTACCTAGGCTACAGAGACATCTTTAGAAAAGCTCAACCAAAAAGGAGATATGAATTCAAGTTCAGCCTCTGCAAATGCGGCGAGCACAGTTCGTGGATGCGATCCAGCGATTCCGCAAGGAACTCTCGATCATACTACTCCGGAAGCTTACTGCTGGCTTGTCTTTATCACCGTCGTCAACATCATTACTTGTCCACTTACAACTGTTTTGAATGCACTGGTCATAATCGCTGTTGCTACTAAACACCGATTGAATACCAACACTAACATTGCACTCGCCTGCTTGTCGACAACTGATCTGGCAATGGGAGTGATCGGCCAACCTCTTTCTATCTCTAAGATGATCGCAGAACTGCGAGGAAACACCTCTGGTACGTACTGTGTAAGAACGCTGTTAGCGACAATCGCTTTGAGAGTATTAAGTAGTGCATCACTGTCCCACTTGACCATGATGAATGTGGAAAGGTACATTGCCATTAAACATGCCCTGAAGTACGAAACCATCGTCACAAAGTATCGCCTCATATATTTATCCTCTCTCATGTGGATCGCAGAATTATCATTAACAGTGCCTTTATCAATAGTTGATGATAACCTTTACTTTAGAGTTGACAATTTTGTCATATCTTGTTGCATCGCCACTATTTTCTTCTGCCAATTTTTACTTTACCACGAAACAAGTCGGCATAAAAAACAAATCGCTAGCCAGCAAGTCTCGTTAGAAGCCAGGGAGAAATTTTTAAAGGAGAAAAAAGCATCTAAACTGACAGCAACGGTTCTGTTCTTTTTAATACTGTGTTATTTGCCCTTTATAGTAGCACGAGCTCTGGTATCAAATTATGTCATCAGTTCAGTGAATTTAGCGTACATAGCTCTTTTCACAGCCAGAGCTGCAGCAGTTCTCAACTCGTTGTTGAACCCAATTATTTTCTGTGTAAGAATTAAACAGTTTCGTATTGCTTTTATTCAACTGTTGTTTAAAAAAGACCACACGGAAGCTGAAAACATTGAGAAACGAGTTTTTGGAAGATTGAATCACGAGATACCGCTTCAGTAAGACTCAAGATGTATAATTTCTGCATTCTTCGTGATCGGTGCACATTTCACGTATCACACTGACTGTTAAACCTCGGACGGATGTCCCCTAGAGGATGTAAGATTAGTACTTAACTTTTTCAGTAGCTGTTCGTTCATCCCTCGCACACGTTTTGAGACAAGTTTAGTGATAATCAGTTGTTATGGTTACGAGCTATGACGTAAATAAGTAGCATGAATCACGGCGGTCAAGCCAATTGTGGGTACAAATAAGTGTTTTCCAACTTCTTTCAACAATAAAAGTTAATCTTACGACTAAAATCATGGAAAGTGCTTGCTCATGTGTGTTTTTTTTTTCATGTATTTATAAAGCAGAAGAAATTACCATTTGTCGAGGTTTTAACCTGATTTCTATTTCTTGGTAAAATCCAAGATGGCGGCCAAGGTGGCGACCATTGTTGGTGACGTCACAGACCTCCAGTAGCGCCACCACCCCAAAAATGTACCGCATCTTGTTAAGAAGATCAAAGGCTTTCCACTAAAGGTAAAGTCGTTTCAAAATCCTACGACATATAAAGAACTCCGGGAAGGGGTCCATCCGCCCCCTCCCCCCTCCCTTGTATCCCGGTGGGGGTATGAATTTGCGTGTATGTCCGAGGGTCAAATCGGGATGGCTTAACCAGGCTATCTTATACTGAGCCAGTGGTTGTTGTTGGGAACATAAGATAATCAATGAATACAGATTCTAATTAGGCTCAGAGAGACAGCCGCGTAGTTGACGGAAAATAAAAAAAATTGGAAAACCACATTTTACCTTGGAATGCGTTCCCTCTTTAAAAGCGAAGCTGTGCAAATTTACCAAAGGATTGTTAGAGGTTTAACTGCCACTTTTCAATTAAATTCACGGTGAAAACAGAGACAACTGTGTACTTCCTTCCCTCGGTATGCAGCTTCTGAAAATAGCGTCTAAAGTCGAGACTAAGGTCTACCTAAAACCTACGAACACGGGACTTCTGCCACGTCGATTGCGCCATAGACGACGGCTCAGCCGAAAACCACGCTTGATCGCGCGTATTGCTTTACATCGTCCTTTTGGTCGTAGATTTCCGAAGGTGACCGATTGAGACGAATTCTCTCTTGACTTAAATATCCGCAGCATCCTATTGACACTATCATCAGCTATTTTGTTGCTTGAAAGGCCGAAGACCAGCTACCGATGTCTGCTCCTTCAGATAGCCCTGGAGGTCGAATAGTTCTGCCCTTTAAAGGTCACGTTTTGGTGGACTTAGCTCGTAACCAGTAAAAAGGCCCTTGCCGCAAGATCCGCACAGGCATCCAACCAGATTTCGCTAAAAGGAAAATTCAGGTGAAGCTCAAGGTCCAAGAGATAAATCCCCCTTCTTGTAAACCAACAGTGCGATGCAATTTATAGTCTCCTTTGTTGGTAAACAACGTAAGGAAAAACACTACATTGTCCAAAAGACCTAGGCAATCACTTTTCTGTCATTAAGAAGTGCAAAAGCAAGTCCCATTATTTTGTGCTTGAAATGTTGCCAATTGGGGAACTCAGACACTGTTAATTAAGGCCAAATCGGACTCTACTCGAGCAAAACTATTTGCAAAACTTTGCATGTCTCAACCCATAGCCCCTTAGATAAAAGCAGGTAACTAGACCAGAATTTTTGTGGGGAAAATGGGTAAGGGATGAAGTACCCCTAATATGAACAGCAGGTCACTTTTCTCTACATATTGGTGTATTATGTTCAAAACTCAAGTGATTTCACTGCGAAGTTTTGAACATTTTGACGTCATTTCTATGATCGATATGGAATATTTTAACAGTATTAAACACTAAAAGCTTTTGACGTCCATTTCTGCGTTGTTTTTTCTTGGTCGCTGAATTCGCGCGCGCGAGAAAAAGAAACCAAATCGCAACACCATGAAGTCGTTTCCATCTTCTGTACTCTTATCGACTACAGTTTCGACCAATTAGCGCTCGAGAAAAAAAAATTCTGACAGTTCAATTGTCCAGACACTTTTGGAACTTGAAAACTGCGTCACGATAACACCAAAACGTCATTCGATTATATAGAGCGATTTTCGTATGACCTTGAAATGAAAACGCGCGAACAAAACAGAAACAACAAACGAACTGAAATAGAACGATTTTATTGGTTTATCGAAGGGATACAAACGTGCGCGGCTTTTGGTTGGTTGAGCGAACGCTCAGGTGAAAAAACTTCATGCCCAAGAACGTTCTAAAAATCAACCGATACTACGCTTTGACGTCATACTGCAACATGATTGCCCAATTGAACAATGCCTTCCCCTTATTAGGGTTTGCTTTGGCGGGAAAACGAAGAGGCCACGTTTTGATCTTTTTATCCACTGGCTGAACACTTACCGAAACTGTTTTTCAAAGTCATTCGGAAATCGCTATAACAACGTTTTCCTTTTGACTCTGTTTTAGTAACTGACTATTGAATTCTAAATCAAAACGAAGCTCATGTGCACAACAATTTAATTATTACTTTACGAGGGTAAAGTTGTGCATGATATTCACTTCAATTAACTTCGTTATAATTGTAGACTCAGAAAAGAGCTGCATCATTCTCTCGATAGCGATCTGCATTGTACATCAAGACATCAAAACTTTCAACTTAATTATTAAGGTAAGCTTTATGTCTGAGAGGCAGGAAATCTTCATATCCAAAACTGCAATATGCATTATGATTCTTCTAAAACTGAACAACCAAACTATTGCATGCAATGTTCTTTATCGCGATTCAAGTGACTCTTTGCTTGTGTTTTGGATGACTCTATAAACCGAAACATTATGTTGCGCAACAAAACGTTTGCTCCCGAGTTTTGCTCCTTCATATCAAACTGGTTTGATATGAGAGAGCAAGCTCCAGGGGCAAATCTGTTGCACGAGTCTGTTTCAGGAGCAAGCTCCCTGGTGTGTACTGAAATTTGCTTGCCATGAAATGACGTGTCTTCAATTGGCCAATCAAATTGGCTTATTTTTCTCATCCACAACTCATTGCGAACTCACTTTCAAAATGGCGGCCGAAGGCGTAGAGCAAGATTCTGTGCAGATAATTGACAATAAAAAAAGCGAAGCGAAGAAACTTCATGGAGTATCACAAATACAAGACTAGTAATATACCTCTACAGAGATAACCCTCTCCTCTACTCTACTCTTCATCGTGAAGCATCATCATCATTAAAAGAACCAGTTTTTGCTTTTTCAATCCAGAGCTGTTCGCCTTCCTGTTGGATTTATAACAACTAGTGCGATGACATTACCAGATCACTCATGATGAGGGGATTAGAATCCCGGAGGGGGAGGGAGAGGGGGGAAGGGGGAGGTACTCAACAAAGTTTGATATGGGTATGATCCGCACAAATGGTCAGCGTTCAAGGTCATGATTTTTGATCATTCACATTCAGAAACGTTAGCCGTTTTAATTTAAATACTATACGGTGTTTTAATATTCATTGAAGCGCATGCAGTCATTTGCAATTACTACTGATCAACTATGTATAATCAAAATTAATCAACTGAATACCACAAATCTATCAAGTGAGGTGACCCAGACCACGTCCTTGTATTTACGCACAAATTCTTTGCTTTGATTTCGTAGACAATAAACTTTAACAGTGCCTCTAATAACGGTAACCCGTTGATGAATTTTCCCACCGATCTTTATACTCACGCATTGAACCCTGGAAGCGGTATCAAGTTATTTTATATTCCAGAAACTCGTTTTTAATGTCGCCAGCTTCTGTACTGCTTTTTCCAAACGGGCGTTGAACGAACGCAACTCGAAACTTTCACGGTCGTAGATCGAAGTCTTCAAAAGATTGAATCTACATAAACTTTAATTTGTTGACTGGGATTAACAAGTATAATAAATTGTTAATAAGCCTCTCGCGTGTTTCAAAGGTTGTCAAAACATGCCATTTTCGGAATTTGATCTCTCAATGAAAAGCTTAAATTGCAAAGACCTAACATACCATTCGGTTTCGCATTCTGAATCTGCTAAATAAAACGGAACTACGCACATAGAGAGACAAAGTCGACAGGAATGTGAAGACAGGAGTTTGAAATGATTTTCTAATTTTTCAAACAAAATTGTTGTGAAAACTGTCACAGGGGCCGCAGAGTACTTTTGAAAGTAGGGGGCTAGGTTTTGGTATTGTTCACGGAAGTGTGAGGGGAGGGGGAAAACGTTTAGGAGAAAACACCGTAGAAAAAAAGAAAAAAAGTGCAAGGGGGGGGGGGGGATATATATATATATAGTCCCCCAGGCCCTCCCTCTTCACGGCCCCTGAGACAACAGCAGTACTCAAGTCAAAATGAAAATATAAGGGTTGTAAATTGCTACTCGATCGAAATGATTCAAATAACTTTCAAAACAGATATTGGAGGGTTTTTTTTACCCTTTTGTCACATTTTCATTTAATTTGTGAAAGAAATAAAGTTAGTGCAGTAAGGTTTCAGCTTTTGTCTCAGGTTTACCAGTTTAATGAATTAAAAAAGAAAAAGAAAACGAAAAAACAACCCAAGCACCCAGTTTTTCCGGGCAGTATTATAATTCCATCATTACAATTATAGACTACATCTTATAAAAACGTTCTTGCATGAACTCGACCACTGAATTTGTAACTGAAGTAATCTTTCTTGAACTCGTATTACCTCAAACGGTATGCGATGATTAATTAAATAAATTAATAAGATGAAAGTTGGTAACTGGCAAAGACAGTGATGAAAAATATGCCAAAATCAGCAGACGTCCTTTTTAGTTGTTATAACAGGAAAATTAACTATTCAAATGCTTTCTATTCCAAACAGTGGAGTTACGAAACTCTACCTTGTAAAATGAAATAATAAGCATCTTCAAAGGCCTAGTAAATAAAACTTTAATAAGTGAGAGAAACGTTAACTCATTAGAAATTAGGGGATCTTTTCAGGATTGATTTTAACAAAATTGTTTCACTGGTGTTCTAAGAGGATATTGTCAAATCAAACATTTTTTTCTTAACAAGAAATGGAGGGCCAGGGAATCTTTCTAATTTTTGTGATTAGTGTTCGTCTCCTCGTGCCTTTCTGTTCAAAGCCGGGGTATTAAATATTGTATGTTAATAAAATATGAAAAGAAAAAAAATAAAGAATAATTACTGAAAACAGCAGCTGTGCTTTCCCATGTTATTGAAGATCATAGGAGTTGTTTCTGTGAATTGACATTCGTTTGAAGAATAATTTCAAACTGACGGATGCACCCCACTAGCACCAATCAAAAAGGCACGTTGAAAAATAACCCTGATCGAGATTTCTTAATTTTTCAAATATGACTTTTGAAAATTCGAATGCTCTACCTCTACGATTGTAGAGGGACTTTGAACCCATTGGAATAAGACTGGATGCACTTCATTGTTGTTATCGATTTTGGATTTTTTTTATATTGTAGCACAGAGATCGGTTAAAAAATAGAAATGATATAGTGTATTGAGTGCGGATTGTATGTATGAAATATTACATACCCAAAGAAAAACAACCCAGCTCATTTATTACCACATTAAAAATTAATAGCAAGAGAGACTAATTTAGAGAAGATTATTAAAATTTGAGTCAGTGTGCTCTCTTTTGGATCGGGAAATAGCTTAATTTAGAGGTTGAAGGATAAGTAGCCATGTCTTCTCAAGTGATGCCTCTAGAATTCGTTTTTCAAAAGGCTAAGGCAATGCCAGACGAAACTGAAGACCACGCATCATTGGGCGTTGGATGCATTGTTGAGTCCAAGCGATCGGAGCAGAATGGCAACGATGAGCTTCTTCGTACTACTGAAGACGTATATAGTCTTCTGTTGAAAATTATGAAATTGTTTGGAGCTTACTTTGGTGATACAAACTTCAGCCGCTTTTCTAGTGACTTTCCTGGTCAGTCTACATCTAGCAAAAAACAGGGCTACGTTTTCGCGTTTTACAGTTGCTTGGTAGTTGCTGGTTTGTGGTTCAATTTTGCTATACCTTTGGCGAGTATGTTCCATGAAGGTCCCATGTATCTCTTTTTATTCTTTGATATGTGGTGTCTATTGGCAGCATTAAACGGAACGGTCTGTTTGATTGTACTTCCTCTGACAGCCACAAGAAAGTCCCGTTTCGAAAAATTCATTTCCAACTTACGCTTAATCCACACGGGGAGTGTTAACTTGCAAAATGTGAAGTCGAAGACGCGGACATATTTGATCATATTCTGTTTCTTTATCGTGGTAGTTGGTGTAGCAGGTATTATCATTCTAGATCAAGTTGTGTTCATGAACGCCGGTACTTTCAAGCCCTGGAATGTCTGGATTGGCTTTAGAATAATAAATAACCTGTTTCTGTTCATTGGCATTGCGTTTTGGTTGTTACCAATAGTATTTTACTGCATTACATGCTTAATACTCGAGGCATTATTTGATGATCTGCACATGAGAAAGTTATCATTAGACCTCTCAGAGTTGAGGGATGAACACCACAAACTATGCAGGGTTGTTGAACTCGCCGACAGCCTACTTTCACCTCTCCTCTTCATGGTTGTTGGGTTGTGCATTCCGTTCATCTGTTTTGCTCTTTATCACATTGTTAACTTACCAGAGAGTGAAAGGCCCCTCGTGTTCCTACTTAATACGCTGATATGGCTTTTTAGCTCATCAGCCCTCTTGGCTGTTGTCATGGTTTTCGGATCAAAGGTGAATGATAAGGTAAGACATTAGAAAAAAAGTCCACATTTACTATGTTCAGAATACAAGGTTCTAAATACTCTCTGCGTCGACTTCATACGGTGGTGTTCTTCTCTTGAATTCAAGATGGCAGATTTATTTTTATTAATTAACAGTAGGAAATTAAGAATACCCACAACCATACTCACGAAACAAGGCTCAAAACCTCACTCTATACACAATTTATTCTTCTCTTGAACTGAAAATGCCTTATATAAGTTCCCCCGACAAAGAAGAGGGAATCTCTTCTTGACAAAAGTTATTAAATCTTTAACTCCATCTAAATGCAGTGAAGCATTGCAATTGAGAATCAAAATTCCAGGGAAGGATATTGAATGCACTGCTGAGAGTACCAATAATGTTGTCCAACATTCACCGCCAACAAACTTTTTTCAGTGCACCACGTCGTTCGTCATGATCATCTGATGCTTAGAGAATAAGGACATCAGGGAAACAAGGCATCTCTTTTGGGAAGAAATCACTGCAACCGCAGCCTCAAACTCCATCTAAACGTTGCTAAGCATTGTAATGTCGGCACTTTTTCTATTGCACACTGTCATCGAACACAGACCTCAAAGCAAATTTTATGCCCCACATCCTCCGACATGGTCATAAGGTCAACTTGTTTTCTCACGTTTAGTTTTTGTTTCAGGTCCATAGCATTCAAAGGTTCTCCAGCACATGGGCAAGTACAACATCGGACCAGAAAAAGGTACTATTTGAGCGATCAAAATACAAACTATGAAATGTCATACTTGGACACCCTCTACTCCTGCAAAACATCCTAAATCGGTTTATTCGTGATCAACCCCGCCCTATGATGGTGTCTATTTGATATAAATATTTGTATCCAGTTCAAAAACAAACATTCATTTAATTCTTGCTTTGTTTTTACCATCACAGTTACTGATGTTTATGATGTATACCATGGACCTGCAAGCGGAAAACAAGGGTCTTTCAATCGGAGGTTTAACTGTGATAACAAAGTCGTTATTTTTAACGGTAAGTTGTTAAATTTAAGATTCATCAAGAGAGGCATCCTCTCATAGGATTCATATTGTTATAAATTCATTTGGTAACATTTACTTTCAAATTGTTGGGTGCACCTATCTACTTTTTCTTCCTTTTTTCAGGTCGTTGGAGTCATTATTTCATACTTTGCTGTTATGTTGTCCCTACCGAGCAAATAAAGAAACCAAGAAGCTGCTGATTTTACCAGCTTATGAATGCATTAACCATTTGAATTTCGCGGTCGCCGCCAATGTAATAAATAATGCATACTTAATATAATAATACACATCATTAAATTTTCAATTTCGGCCAGTGCATTTCTAGCTTCCTTATTGGCTCACTCAATCTCGGTTATCAGCTCATATACCGTAATGACCTTATGTCGTCGGTCGTTTTGTAAAAATGGAGACAACCTCCTGCATGCCGTTGTGTAAGTAGAACATTTCAGAAATGTAGGAAATTTTAATAAAACAGTTATTCCGTTCGCGCTTATTTGATACGGGACTGGTCGCAACGCGCCTTGTTGGCTATTTACCACCTCATATCCAACGCGCGCTCATGGAATAATTGTTAAATATTCATTGCTACGTTTGACAACAGAAGCTTTTGGAGTCAAGTGGGATCGAATGGCAATATTTCAAACACCTATGGAGGCCTCGGAAAACAGGACAAAAATAGCTACGTGAGGCGATTCAATTTTTTTCCTTGTTATTTCATATACGGTCACAGAAAATGTTATCTGAAAAACAAAAGTGGACTTTTTCCTTACAGACTAGCTATAATTATGCAAGCATTTATTACCTTTTTTAGAAACAAGAGCAAGGTTCAAAATGCAATTTCTTTTGATATTTTATTTTGGCATAAGCTTTCAAAAACACCCACCCTTTCAAGTATTTTAAAAGGGGACACAGTCAGTCTGTTAACACATTATTTTACAATTAGTCATTTCCTTTATCTGTGAAACGAGGTATCTGTTTTACTATTGCTTTCACAATGAATTTTTGCAAGGAGTAAACTGACTATTCCTACTCAAAAAACGGAACGAATATTTTTGCTTTTGATGTCATTATTGGAGCGATTTCTTTCCTCTCAAATATATATTTTTCAAGCGAGCAGTACCTAAAGGAACTTTTCTGGCCGAAATTCTATTCTTTGGTGAAAATACGCACCATTCCTTAGAAAATTTGCCTCTTCCACAAACTCTACCTTAGTGAAAAGAGTGAGGCACTATATGTGAGGGGAGCTATGTTTATTTTATCATCATTGCTGCACCTCCAAAAGAGTTGAACACTCTCATCAATCCAATGCTGTTTACATAAGCCGCAGCTATCCCTGACCTTACTTAACGTCGATAACTCGTAACAGGAATTCAACTGACAAACCTGAGGTCGACGGTGCGCGCTCATTTTACTCCCCCCTCTCCATCCGTACTCCGTTTTACGGGTATTTCAACCGACTTAAGCTACACTGAAAGGACCTCTTGCACCAAGGCTGCACACTAACCTACTGTGCCATCGTTGATGGAATGATAGAAGTTAAAATGGTCCCATCAAAACTTCCAAATTTCTTTACTAAGAGGATCATTTCCGTGAAACCTCACTACCACTAAAACATTAGAAAGTTTAGTAATACAAAAATCCATTTTCTTAACGGTTCAGTCAACTTGAACAGCTTTTATTCTTCAGCTTGGCAGTGAAAGCATAACTGTATAATAGGACACGATGACTCCAGCAATCTGCAGACAAATAGATGCCAAAGATTAGAGCAATCTGTCCTATTACTAGTATTACCACTCCTGAACAAAACACAGTTCAAGAGTTGTTGAGTTTATCTCTGGTGGATGTATATAATTGTTATTGAAAGGTCTAAGGCTACATAGTTAAATTAGGGTTTCTTGTAAATGCACTAAAGGAGATAATAAATGTTTAACCCGATAAAGATTAAAGACTGTGGTGTATCGCTTGTATTTTTCAATAATGACCCGGGGAAATGACTTCGGAAAATAAAATCAAACAATCCTAATAGGAATCGAACCTGGACGAAGTTATTTATCCATCTACTACATGCTACTCAGCTCTAAAATAGAGAATCGATCGTACGAGCGTAGCGAGGCCATTGTATGAAACTAAGTCTAGTGCCAGTCAGCTGTCGCATTGAAGTCCGGCCCCATCGAATACTTTCATGGCAAAACAGTCAAATGAACACCGGAAAAAGCTATGGAAATTTATGGTAAGATAGAGAGAATATCAAAGATAATCAGCCAGTACGAAACATTTTTGCTCTTCTTAATTTTGTGAGCACAAAGAACAAGCCTTGAGCGTGGTCCTTGAAGAACACTAATGACGAGGTGCAATTTGTTGGAAATTTAATTCTGTTTTCAGTTTATGTACTCGTGAGCAGAGAAACCTGGTGACGGACGAAAACAGCTGTATGAACTTGCTTGTTTTTTTTTTTTACCACTATGGACCACGTCGCTTTCCTTAACTTACAACTTACCGCAAAAGGTAAAGCCACGATTCATTGCCGCTTTATTGGAGACTTTCAGATAAGCGATACTTGTTCCGTCAACATTGTCATCATGCATGCAGAGGAATCAGTTAATATATACAAACCGTTAAGCAAAGATTTTTGGTGATCACGACCAGTCCTCCAATGGATAGGCCCTTTGGTTCCGCATTGAGATAAAACATAAATGCCAGCAACTGTCAGTGTAAAACAGTAAAGTTAACATTTCCTTTTTTCCGATTTTTATCGTTAATAAAATAACAGTAAATAATATAAGTTGTGGCACACTTTGGCCTCACTCAAAAGAGCGATTAATGGCATTCGGAAGTCCGGTTTTTGACCTAAAATGGCATCCAGTGCTGAAAACTCCAAAATACTTGCCTCATGATGCCATTGCCGCATCTTAATTGTGTCCCCGAAATACCTGTGCACCGACCCAATTTAAGCGACACCCGACTTTTCGATGAATGTGTTTTCATCAGTGTTTTTCGTTTTTATCCGATGAGCGGATTTTGTTTTTCTTAAGTTGTTGTTGTTGTTGTTTTTTTTTTTCAAACTACAACCTGAAATTTCTTCCAGTATACATTGTAAAACAGGGGTTTTATGGCAATGAGTGTAATTGGAAAAAATGCGGTGAGATCCATCAAAGAACTGAATAAGTTCCAGACATGACGATCATGCCTTGCCATTTCTGTCTTGCTTGTATCTATAGGAAGCTTTGGTAAACCACTAGATTCTCACCTTCACTTGATCCTGATCAGAAACGTTGGTATTCTCCAAGATTGTTTGAAAACTATGAATCTGTGAAAGAAATCTGAAATTTACTATCCATTCCCAGTTACATAAAATATTTCTTTAGGTTTGGTTTCAAAACGCGAACGGTTTAGCAAAATCCTATATAGCTTGATTGAAGGACCTAAAAGGTAAAACCAATCACGTTGTTTGCTTGTCTAACCACTTTGACCTTAGTTTTAGCGTCAAAGTAATTTTTCTCTTTAGTTTATAATTATAACCTTCGCAAGGCTTGCCCTGCCCATTTTTTTGTCTGTCACATTGCCTACTTCAGAAGGGTGCATTTGTCAGTTATAAAGTACAAAGAGACTCGTTTACCGAAAATGATGTTCTCGCCTGTGTTCCAAAGATTTGTCACAACTCCGCTCAGCTTGTTAAAAATGCCCGCCCGCCCCTAAACGACTTAAATCTAGCTTTCCGAATCTTCCACCATGATTTACTCCTCTTATGTACACACGTAACATAACAAAATAAACAAAACAATGTCAATCATCTTTTCGCAAATATACATACACCAGTCCACTAATCTTAAGCATTGTAGCAGTTGTCATAAACTGGGTAATAGTTGGCATGGTAGGAACTTTAGTTGTTTTTTAAGTCAAATTGTTTTTTTTGTTGGTTCGCCTTTTTTTTCGTTTCGGATAGGAACCTCCCCAAAGCTGCTACATCGCTGCTTACCTTTGCATTTACCCTTGATCCAAACACCAGGATCACAGCCACAGTCACTGCTGATAGTAAAAGCCAATACAGAGTTCCGGTCATGTAATACACTTCATCAAAATAAGGCTCAGTATTCATCAAATCAGGAGGATGTACAGAAATGTAGAAACAAAAGCAGGTTAACGGGATGTGAGCGGCCACTTGAACAAGAAAAAGAGGTGATAACATTTTGCTTGCGAGTTCAGAAATGCCACAAAGTCTCCGATGTTCTTCTTTCAGCGCCGCCAAATCAAGTTGCCAAGCTTGAGCGTCGCTAGATAATACTCTTTTAGAGAATTCTTCAAACAAGTGCTCGACCACTGAGCAGGTAAAGCAGATGAAGGCCACGGGAAGAAGCCAGGCTCCAAATAAAAAGGTAAGGATGGTTATGATGTTGAACGCTGTAAATCCGTACCAGTTCTTCCAAGGCTGAAACGTTCCAACATAAATTCCCCGAACAAACAGTAATGTAAATATATTCGATGTTACCGACATCATCCAGACTGCACAAGCTGCAATTAGACTTTTGATTGAACGTGACTTTAATTTTCCCAAATCAATCTTTAACTCCATCAAGTTTTGAAGGAACTTTTTAAAACGTGATGGCTTTCCTTCTGTTAACGGAAGGACGGCAAGGCAAACAGTTGCACTGATAGCAGTTTGGAGCCCCCATATGAGATTGGTAAGTAATATAAAGAGAACGATAGCGTTTTCGATCCCTTCGAAACAGAGGCTGACGAAAACCATGACGACATTGAGCCAAAGATATGTCACACTCACAATACACTGCAAGAAAGAAAACGAAATCGTTCTATAGCGCTGCGCAGAAGCCACTTCCTCAAGCTTTTCCAACGAGGTGTCTCCAAAATACAGTCCGAACAGCTTCAAACATTTAATTATTGGGATGTAAATTTGCTGCAATGCCCTCACCATTTCTTCCTTTGTAGACTGAGAAGGGGCCCCTGGATCTGCGTTCGCAACGACTTCAACGTCGACCTCGGTATCGTTTGAAATGAAAGACGGCATTTTATGTTCTTCCCGTACGTAATTCGGTGTCTCTTGAAAGTCAGTTTCTAAGCGGTCGGGGTCGCGATGCATCTTTATTCCTTCATATGCAGCGTCAGTGGGTTGAAAGGTGTAATAAATTGACTATATTCAAATGTCTTTTCAATATTAATGAATACGTGTTGAGAATAAAGGTAGACCACGGGGGTTTATATCACCGGGTTTTGATTCAAATTAGACTTGCCTTGAAAAAACTAAGTAAAAAAAAACAAATAAACAAAATTTTGTGCCCCAACTGGCTTGAAAACTGTGATGTCAATGTTCAGGAGTTAATCCGAACCTATAGGGTTAATCTTCACGAGTTTTAAAAGCCTAACCTATAGTTGGCATTAGTAACCCAATCCATATCACGAGCTCATTAACTATCAGAATAAATTCATTTTATATTTTCTTTTGATAAGATGAATTTGTTTTCGTTTTCTTTTATCATATTTTGTTTGTTTGTCTTTTTCCCTTTGTACTTACTTTTTCTATTTTATCCTTACATTTCCTTACATACTCACCCGTTCACAATTTGATATCAAGATTACAACACTAAGAAAAGAAGAAATAATAAAACACATTAAAAATAAGACTTCTTTGATCGCCTTAACAATGCCTGAGAACAAAGCAGATGAGTTCGCTGTTGGGATCTTAACCCTCAAAGTCATCGACAAGGCAGGCAAGCTGATCGAGTAAAATAGGTCTGCATGGGTGGTATGTATTTAAAGCATTTTCAGAGTTTCCAAAGCCAAACTAAAACAACAAAATTAAAGGCGTCGCATTTTCAGTTTCCTAAAAAAGTGGCGGGAATTTACATTTAAACGGTTATAATCGATTGAGCTTTAAAAGTTTCTCTTCATATGCATTCAGTTTGACTTAAACTTTTCATGGTCAATCAAACTGGGGACTTGTACTTTGTCAATAGTTGAAATTTAAATTTTGCTGTCAATCTTCTGACGTCATGTTCAGTACACTTAAAGGAATCAAAAGCACGAAAAAAGGTCGTTTCACTAGTGCAGTTCAACAGCGTATTCTGAACACAATCTTGGTCACATTAAATGGAAAATTGAAAGCACCCCTCCCCAAAAATCAGTGATGGGAAAATGGCGCGTTTTGGCCTTTACGCGGCTTCATCCTTGTTTAAGGGGGATTGCTTGTATTACGAGGAAAAAATCGAATCAGGTCAGGCTATTTTATTTCTCAGTGTTCTGGTTCTTTTTACATAACGAAAGTATGACATTCTGTCATTCGGCGATCTCACCAGACTCGGGTGTCTTGGGGTAGGGCAAATTACAATAGGTACGCACTTCGAAAGTTGTTGCTGTTGTTGTTTTTGTTGTTGTCAAACGTTACTATCAAGTGTTGTGTATTGTAATGATATGAATTTTATTTGTCAATCATGTATTTTTCTACGTATCATCATTATTCATTTATAAAATTGACGACTGTGAAATCCAAATTGGTTGCTGTCTTCATGAACTACGATTGTACAATCAGCAGCTTCGTGGCTCCTTTAATTGCTCGGAAGCGACAACATAACAGCAAAGTATGAAATAATAACTCCAACAACCTGAAAAAATATTAAAATTATGAAAAGTAAATTGATGGATCCAATAATGTCAACATAAAGAAATGACTTCAAAATGTGAGTCACTAGTTTGGGGATATACCGTTAACAACAACGACTTTGTTATCACTGTTACACCTCCGATCGAAACACCCCTGTTTTCTGCTTGCAGGTCCATAATGTAGAGCATGAACATCCATATTTGCGATGGTAGAAAATAAAACAATTTGGGGAACTTCTTTTTTTTCTCATCCATGACTAGGATGCAACTAAAATAGATACGATGTTTATGACGGGGTTCAACAAGTATAAACCGGTGATGTGGACAATGGATGTTGTGCAAGAGTAGAGCGCGCACAGGTATAGCATTTCAAGTTTGTATTTTGGTCACTCAAACAGCACCTTTTTGTGGTCCGACGTTGGACTTGCCCATGTGCTGGAGAACCTTTGAATGCTATGGACCTGAAACAAAAACAAAAAGTAAGAAAGGAATTGTCTTTATCTTAAGCCTCAGATGACCGCATGTCGGAAGAATTGGCGCATAAAGTTCTTTTTTGTTCGATGAATGCATTCAATGCAATGACTTCATCACACAGCCTCGCTGGTTTTGGATGGAGTTAAAGATGGAACGATTTCTGCCCAAAAGAGATTCCTTTGTCCTTCAGGCATTCTCAATTCAAGAGAACGTTGGGGGCGTTGTTTACTTACCTTAATTAATCTGGCAATCTGACATTAGCAATTCAAGAGAAGAATATCACCCCGTTAGAATTAGATATAGAGAACGTTTAGAACCATGTATCCTGAGGATGTATATGGAGATTTTTTTGTTCAATGTTCAAAGTTTTTACGGCACACTTGTCTACTTTCTTACCTTATCATTCACCCTTGATCCGAACACCATGACAACAGCTAACATAGCGGATGAGCCAAAAAGCCATGTCAGAGTAAAAATAATGAACGCGAGGGCCTCACCCTCGGGTAGATAAACAATATGATAAAGAGCAAAACAGATGAACGGAATGCACAACCCAACAACCATGAAGAGAAGAGGTGAAAGCAGGCTGTTGGCGAGTTCAACAACCTTGCATAGTTTGCAGTGTTCACCTCTCAACGCTGTGAGGTCCAATGATAACTTCTTCATATGCAGATCATCATATAATGCTTCGAGTATTAAGCATGTAATGCAATAAAATATCATCGGCAACAACCAAAAGGCAATGCCAATGAACAGAAACAGGAGAAATATTATTCTAAAGCCACCCCAAACATTCCAGGGCTTGAACGTACCGATGTTCAGAAACACAACTTGATCAAGAATAAGTTAACACTCCCAGTGTGGAATAAGCATAAGTTGGAAATGAATTTTTCGAAGCGGGACTGTGGCCGTCAGAGGAAGTACAACCAGACAGACCGTTCCGTTTAATGCTACCAATAGACACCACATATCAAAGAATAAAAGGAGATACATGGGACCTTCATGGAACATGCTTACCAATGGTACAGCAAAATTGAACCACAAACCAGCAACTACCAAGCAACTGTAAAACACAAAGATGTATCCCTGTTTTTCGCTAGATTTAGAACCAGGAAAGTCACTAGAAAAACGGCTAAAGTTTGTATCACCGAAGTACGCTCCAAAAAATTTCATCATTTTCAACAGACGACTATATACGTCTTCAGCAGCACGACAAAGCCCATCGTTGACATTCTGCTCCGATCCTTTCGACTCACCAATGCAGCTAGCGCCCAATGATGCTTCATCTTTAGTTTCGGGTGACATTGCCTTAGCCTCTTGAGAAGAGAATTCTGCAGGCATCACACTAGAAGACATGGCTAAACTCATCCCACGACTTCTAAATTAAACTTTGTTATAATCCAATATCGATAGTACAATGCTGTTACAGTTAGACCTCACAGATGCTGTTTCTTTTTTAATATTCTTATAACCATGCAATATTTAATTACTGCCCCTTAATTTTGAACAGAAAGATAAAAGACGACGAAAACTCATCAAGTATACCAAAAAATGCCTTTGATACTCAAACAACCCCTAGCTGTCATCTTTTGTTAGCAAAAAGCAATAACTTTTGACCAAACAATATCCTCTTGGAACACCTGTGAAACAATTTTAATAAAAGCAATTTTAAAAAAATCCCTTACTTTCGATGAATTAGCGTTTCCCGTCGGCTTTAGCTACAACTGGAGTGGTTCCGATCCTTTAAATTATTTTCTATGTGCTTACTGCATCAATACATCACACAATGTTTTATTCCTTTAACACGCTTATTATTTTCCAAGGTAGACGGAATTTCTAAACTCTTCTGTTTGGAATACAAAACAATGAATTGTTTAATTTCCTACAATCATAAAATCCTGTTAAATTTTGCCATGTTTTTGATCACTACCTTTGTCCTTCCCAACATTCATCTCAATATAATTAATATTAACCTCTTAATAACCGAGCGCGAGGGACGTACTGGGGGGTATTGGCCCGAGGTCGTAACAATATGGGCAAAGAGCAGCGAGGTCCGTACAAAAACGACTGAAGGCCAATAATCTCCAGTACAGTCCTGAGTAATTTTTTATTGTATCGCATCGTTTCTCTTGATTGATCGGACACTTCTTCTCCGCTTAAGCTTGGTAAAAGTTCGTAATGTTCATTTTCCATCAGGGAACTTTGAACGGTAATCCTTTACACGTAAACTAAACTCGGCACTGTTGTGATAAAAAAGTCCGCTTTTTAAAACGCGGGAGAGCGAAAAAATACGCGGGATCTCGCAAACCTGTCGATTTTAGCAAACTATGTCAGCCACCACCATGGCCAGTTTCAACACTTTGAAGGCACTTTCTTATTGGAAGGATTGAAACTACAACACTTTATCACTTGACAGCGATGTTATGGTACCAAATCAAAAATTAATTATTGCTGAACAAGATGCAGTTATTTTTTGTAAAAGGTTACCGTGGTAACAGGAGAGTCCTGCAAAAACACCCCATATTTTGGCTTTAGCTGCTCAATATTTCAAAACCGAACTCGATGACCTCCATTTATTATTTCTGCAATTTAATCAGCATGCCAAAATTTAAAAAAAATCTGTGTAGCGGATTTAAAGCCACCTTAAATAATTGAAAAGTTAAGGTAGCGCTGAATCCGCTCCACAGAGTTTCATCTTGGCTTGCTGATTACTTTTGTGCAATAAAAAAATTGGGGTCCCCAAGGTCGTTTTTCAGATATGAGCGACTAGGGTTGTTTTTGCAAGGCTTTCCTGTTGTCATGGTAACTTGTTACGTCAAAAAATGACTGAAAATAATTGATTATTTTGTTTCACATGGTTCCATAACATTGCTGTTACGTGATAAAGTGCTGTAGTGCCAATCCTTCTAATAATAAGGTCTCTTAAAAGTGTTGAAACTGGTTTGAGCTACCTTAAGAAACGACTACGGGTACGACTACGACAACGCCACAAAACAAGAATATCATTGGTTAAACGAGGAAAAATAATCGTGCTGCAGGTGTGGCACGCATTTCAGCCCATCTTTTTAACAACCTCGTGAAAACACCAAATTTGAAGTTCTGGCGACAACGTGAGGATACAACTGTGAGCCATTCATTCCCTATTTCTACTCTGAAACCGCTTGTATACATTTAGTTTTACGACAATCCGTGCATATTGTATTACGTCACCGTATAAACGAGATGTAACAATTGTGCAATGTTATATTTTTAGTTGACGTTTTCGTCGCCGTAGCCGTGGTAGATCTTAAAGGGAACAAAATAACTTTAAACCACAGAACATAATGTTTACAATTAAACTTGATCAAACTTTTTCCAATGAAAGCGTTTGTATCCGAAAAAAATGAATTTCAAAAACGCTTATTTTGGTTTTCAAATTTCTCTGGCGCCGCCATCTTGAAGAATTGTGACGTGTCGTGGTTGCCCTATTGTTCTGACACAAAGAGCTATTGTTCTGGAACAATAGGGCAACACGACACGTCACAAATATTCAAGATGGCGGCGCGCGTGAAATTTGAAAGCGAAAACAAATGTTTTTGAAATTCAAATTTTTTCGGATTCAAACGCTTTCATTAAAAAAAGTTCGAAAATTTTTAATTGCAAACATTATGTTCTGTGGCTTGAGGTTGTTTTGTTTTAGTGGAGGTTCCCTTTTAAGTCCATACTGTCGGGGTGGAGGTGGGGAGGCAGGACAGTCTCTGGGGAAGAGAGTATCAGGGAATTTGGAGGCAGTGGTTAGGGCGCTTGCCTTGAGATCCGGAGATCCCGGGTTCAAGACCCGCTCTGACCACTCGCTGAATTTGTTCCTGGTAGTCCCTGGTGCAACTTCCCAGCTGCACTTGTAAATAGCCAACTGGTTTGCCTCCGGCCAGTTAGGATTCTTAACAGTTGTAGTTGTGTTCTGTTGTTTCGTTGATTGTTTCATTGGCCCTGAAAAGCCCCTATGGCAAGCGGTCAATTAAGTATGTAATGTAAGGTAATTTTCCTTGGTGGAAAATCGCACCGTAAAGCTGAGAGAAATAGAGCGAGAGACAAAATACTTATTTACAACGGTTAGACTTTAGGAAATGTTCTCCTTCTTAATGCAGGCCTGAAAACGTTCGCAATTTCGTGTTGGAATGGCATATTTCAATAATCACACATCACGTCGCCATTCAAACTTACGGCAGACATCATTGTCGAGTTTTCTTGCCATCATTGTCTATTTCGTCAGAACTCTAAACGCCGTATAAGTTTGTATTCGATTGCAGTACATTTATCTGCAACGAATGCACTTGTAAGCAATTTTTGGGAGAGTTTAGGTTTTTCTTGGCCAGATAAGACCTAGAAACGTGGTTTGATCAGCTCAAACCTGCGATTTTCGGCAAAACCTCCAACAATAATTGAAGTAGGGGTGCAGGGATGGCGCAGTGGTGAGAGCACTCGCTTGCCTTTCGTTAACAAGCGATGGCATTCTTAGTAACCAAGCCTTTTTATTCGGTTCACTTTCAATGAATTGTTAGCATTAGCTTCATATTGCCAACGTGAACCGTAGTTTTAGAAGTGTGGAGGTTAAGTGCATTTGCTCTTAAGCCATTAAACCAAGTTCGACATCGTTCGATCATCTTTTTCTAATTTTTTTTCTGTTTTTTTCTAAGGATTTTTCTTAGGTTTCTCTTCAGGCACTCTGGTTTTCCCCTCTCCTCAAAAACAAGCATTAATATATTACTAAAGTCTTTGATAATATTAGCCACTATTTGGTTGCTGTTGTTCAACTCATCTGAGGGAACCTTATAAATTGTAGCAAAATGTCCAATCCAATGCATATCTGAATTTCTATGGTTCTTTAGAATGAATTTTGCAAGAACTTTTAAGTTTAGATTGTCTAACACTAAGGGGGAGTTTACATGATACCGGGGCGACTTTCGCACTGGTGCAAGTTCACTCCCGTTCCCTCTTTTAGCTCTGTATTTGTTTACATGATATCACTGAAAAGAGTCTCACACCAGCGCGAGTTCACCCCGTTTGCTGCACCGGAGCAAAAATTACGTTCCGGCGCGAAATCTCGCAACGGTATCTTGTAAACGAGCAACGACCACTCTTTCCGGTGTGAAATCGGCCTCCTTGGTGGGCTGGAACGGGTAGCACATGCATACTTTTCCTGATAGACGCCTTATTTTGCAATACTGATTCACGCTTGTATTTCATCGATATGTGGTGTGACTTCAGGGAAAGACGATAAGAATTCTCCTCGTCATCATGGAAAAGAAGTCATCCCGGTGTGAAATTCGCACCGGTGCTAGTTTTTTTTCATGTAAACACCCTCTAAGAGAAGTTTCTTCACTGCCTGAACCATGTGAATGAAGTACTATTTCAGATACAACATCACCCCCAACAGCATCCATGATGCTTAAAAATCTGTCTCTACTTTGGGTGATGCAAATCTTGTTCAGCCTAATATCCGAAATAGTTTAGACAGAGCATAATACTTTAAAAAAGTATTCAAAAGCGATTGACATGAAGATGACAATTCTATGTTTTTCTGGCACCATAACGAAAGGGGGGTACAATACATGATTAAAAATGGCAATTGAAATAAAGTTATTAAAGCAAATCTGATATTACAAAGCCTAATAGCCCATCCACTACTCTATCAGCAGTGATTTTCCTCTTCACTTGTAAACCACTGCAGGATACTCCACTGATCCCCACTGAATATTGTAATTTGATATGGAAAATAAGGTCTCCCCCTGGAATCAAAACAAATTGATTCACCTGTACTCTGGTGAAATTTTCAATCCCTTTCAAGGAGAGGGTGTGACAATTTTTTTTTTTAATTTCTTTTTATCGTATTTTATTTTAAAGGAAAAAAAAAGGTATACAGTTACAAAATAAAACAAACTATTGAACAGAAATAGAGAGTATAGTAAATTACAGGTATATGGTAGCTAAATACAAGATGTCTGAAAGTGAATTGATATCTTATACTGCGGTAAGGCGGAACTTTTAGAAGTATCTTTGACTTGATTTGAGATAATTGTTAATTTCAGTCTATAGAGTCCCCATTTAGTGCTCCAGCGCTAGAACGACTAGAAATTACTTTCCTTTCTTTTCCTTTCCTTTACTTTATAAAAATCGTTTTCCTTGTTTGTCACGCTGCTTTGTGGCTGGTCAAGGTTGCTTATTTTGGAAATGAATTCATCATAACGACTTTCCGCTTTTGATTTATAGGTTTGGTTATCTACAACTTCATATAAAGAGCGCCCCCAACAATAGTTGTTCAATTTTTATAGATTTAGTCAAGCCTAAAAGCTCCCTGGTTATTTATTCTTACAGTAAGTTAACCGGACTTGAGCCTGCGATCCAATCGAAAACCAGTACAGCTGACCTCGATGAGCTCTAAACTTGAGCCCGGGTTATGGTGACTAGTACTGGTCAGCGGATGTTTGAACAGGTGTCAATTGACCGTAACGTGGATGTCCAATATCAAAGATGTACGCTGTAAACGGCCGCCATGTTGGCGTATTGATTATTATTATTATTATTATTATTATTATTATTATTATTATTATTATTGTTATTATTATTATTATTATTATTATTATTATTATTATTATTATTATTATTATTAGGATATTATTGAATTATTGTACAACGTCTTGTCGAGCCCAGAAGCATAACCGCTAGCCATGATTAACACAGTTTGATTCAACAAGCTTAACTCTTAATGAAAGTATATTTTAGGAATAATTTGCCGGCTTCAGAGAACTTTCCTTTGTAGAAAGACTTTTGGTTTTGTCACACTGTATTGTAATGCATTTGTCAAGCAGAAATAAGTGAATAATAAAATAGCCATTGTACTAAAAGTATTGTTGAATACAGAGTGTACAGAACTTTACGTATATTGACGTAATTGTACTTAATAAAAAAATGGTAGACAAAAGAATCAAAAGGAAAAAGAACAACCATCTAGCTGCAGTACAATGATCCAACACGGTTTACATATGATTCATTATAATTTATTTTTTCCAACCTCATTTTTGCAAATGCTTCTATCAAAAGAGAATGTGGTTAAATAATTTCAAAGTAACTTCCTGTTTCCGCCTTTGGTCTCCCTTAGTCAACGCTGAATCTTCGCTTTACTTTTAAGGACTTTTAAGTTAGCTTGGCAAAGACAGTATAACAGCGACGTATGAAATGATCACTCCAACAATCTGCAAAGGACAACAAAAACCTAAACCGTTAGGTCTTAACATAACAATTACGCTTCTAAATAGTTTTAAACAAGCCAGGCCTTCTCTTATACAAAAAAAATTAACCCTATTTGCACAATTTACTAATTTTGAGCGTGACCTATGCATTGAAATTTTTTTGAAAAAGTAGCTTGATGAAAGAGCTGCAAAGAATGGCCAGTTGCAGAGTAAAACGGTGTCATACGGGAAAATAAATTTCCAAGGCTTGTTTAGACTACCGAGTTGTAAGGTGTACTCGTTTCTTTCTTACAGTACTCGAATAAACGACGCATTCATTTGATTGTGTGCGGCGTTTATTCGAGGGCGGCGTTCATTGGTAGTTTTACTGCCATCTGCATGAGGCGTTTAATTCAGGGCGGCGTTTTATCGAGTAAATACGGTAAGTGCCATTGCTCGAGGAAACGTATGGATTGCCCTGTTTAAAACTTTAAGACAAATGGATTTTATCTCAGAAAAGCTATACACGTCTTGCATATGTGGCTTTCGTTGATTGCCAAAAACATATATAAATATCCATAAACACAGACCTGCCACAAAGACCGGCGAGAGATTAGACTACGAGCCCTAACGGGTTTGATAATGAGAGTACCAGACAGGGTTTTTTTCTCGTTGTAAGGTCAATTGCAAGTGCCTTGCATTGAAAGTGAACCATCAAGGAGGCCTGGA
The DNA here is from genome assembly GCF_036669935.1 of Montipora foliosa. Lineage (NCBI taxonomy): Eukaryota > Metazoa > Cnidaria > Anthozoa > Scleractinia > Acroporidae > Montipora > Montipora foliosa. The sequence goes on along the minus strand of NC_090871.1, from coordinate 51,228,589 downwards.
TCCCCTATAAATTACTTTACCTCTACATTCTTGAGTTTGGAGAAAAAAAATTAAGCTTATCGCGTGAATGAAATGTCAACAGAACGATCATTCCGCTTAGTTTAGAGGACTTATTGAGCGTGACTGTCTTGTGTTTCTTCAGCCCATGGCTTCCTGACATACCGCAAAGTTCGGATAGTAACGATCCCCCGAAAGTAGCGACCTCGAAATTAACGTCAATTTTTAGTGGCCGCTAGTAAATACCGAAAGTAGCGACAACCCGAACGTAGCGCTTCCCCCGAAAGTAGCGAGACCAAGTTTTTTTCAATGGTGTACCGTATACCATTAATTTGTCGATCAATAGTCAGAATTTTAATGCACACTAATATGTTCGTGCAGTGTCACAAATTGTTCACGATAAAGCACTTTAATTTACAACAAGGGGAAGCCTTATGCCACCATTCGTCCTTGACGTAGGTGCACTGATGTAGGGATGTAAGAACTACCGTAAACAAGAATAATTTCGTATTGACAGCAGTAACACTTCGTCAAATTGAAATTGAAAACTATATACAGTTTTCTATATAGTTTTTGCTGCATTTATCGTTATTATCTTCTTTTTGTGAAACACAATCCATACATATGTAATGCAAATAAAATGCTGCTCTTTTTTTTTAATTTTACAGCGTTCTTTTTTTATTTCAGAAAAAGAGCTCGCGGCAGCTCCATTTGTAAGCGATTTTTGTCTCCCGAAAGTAACGACCCCGTGAAGGTAACGATCCCCCGAAAGTAGCGACCCCCAAAGGCTGCTAATTCCGAAAGTAACGAGGGTCGCTACTATATCGGAACTCTACGGTAAGAAAAAAAAAATCAACAACAAATGAAACAAAAGAAGTCAAAAAATCTACAAATTTATTTTGTCAAAGTACCGGGTGTGAAATGGTAAACAACTGGACGAAACGTCCGGCCTCCGGCCTAAACGAAAACTTTGAACTGTCTTGATCGACTATAGGGACTCTGCAGTGAATGTAACTGAGTGCTGCGATTTGGAGCTGATCACATCAGCGAAATTATACTTACCGATATAGAAAGCGATTTTGTAATTACAGACAGTCCTCCTATAGATAAGCCTCTTGGTTCGCCTTGAAGGTCCATCATAAGAAGCAGCACCTTAAAGAAAAATAACTATAATAACTGATTTTGTTCAGAACGAAGGGTTGATAGGTCCGAACGCTCGAAAATTCAGCTCGAATGTATTTCTTATGGTTATTCATTAACATTTATGGCGCAGGTTTGATAAAACCAAATGATTGTACTCATTCAGCTAAAAAATCTCGATTCTAATTATCGTGTTAATGTACTTCTTGTTTAATTTTAATATCGGTGTCTACCTCGACCGCAGTATTTGTTACAAGAATGCAACTTAGATCCCTGGCCGTCCAGACTACACCGAGTCTCCACGTTAGAAGAGGTACCGGTGATCGTAATAGGTATGTCAGGATTAAGTTAAACCTTTTTGAAAGCGAAAAAGAAGGTTACTTACTGTAGCTTATGTGACGTATCTTCAGTATAAGTGCCAAGTGTACTATGGGTAAGAGCACATGGAATATTGAATGAACAGTTCATGTTGTAGTTGGATCCGAGTTAAATCTGTTGTTCCAAGGGTTAAATCCGTTTAATTGCCATCGAGGATAGAAACAGTTTGATGAGTGCCCTAAAGAGATTTGAGCGATAGTTATGGCGATTAATGATGATCTTCGCGGAATACCTCCGTTCGATTGCAAAGGAGATAGCACAAGCTAATGTGGGAACACTAAGGCGACGATGGAAGAAAGCTATTCAATTTTATGTCCATGGTCGAGGAAGTACTGCAGCTACTCGGAAGAAAGCGTTACTGTTGCATGCACTGTGCAGGTAAGGATGTGCAAGAAGTGTTTGAGACTCTGACAGATCCTGGTGCACCCGCAGGTGAAACCGACAACGACTATAAAGCTGCGCTGCGAACACTTGATGCACATTTTACACCTCAAGTAAACATACCATATTAGCGTCACATTTTCGCCAGATGAAGCAAGAGGAACTCGAAACAGTAGATCAATTTGTAGTTCGGGATCAAATCCGGGATCAAATCATCGATAAATGCAAGTCTACACAGCTTCGTCGGAAACCTCTAATAATTAAAAGGCCAGGCTTTAACTCTGGAGGAAACACAAAGGATTGCTCGATCCCTGAAACTTTCACAGGCACAAGCGAGGCAAATTGAGGACGACACAAATAGAAATGTCAGTGTTAACGCTACCAAAGGCAAGGAGTTAAAGGACTCTACTGTAAAAAAGGGATCAGACGAAGTGTTACCGATGTGACCAAATTTGTACGGCAAGATCTAAGACCTATGCGAAGTGATTTATGAAGGGACATTTTGCTTCCGTTTGCAAGACATCTAAGCGTAAACAAGAACAGAAAAGCGAGACAAAGAAAAAGAGCGAACGTGGTGGAGTTAACTGTCTAAAAACCGACACGGAATGTGAGGAGGATGAGTATGCCTTTACAATAGAATTCAAGAAATCGGGCACAGGAAACAGATCTGAAACTATTGATTTGCAAGTTGATGGTGTGGTTATTAAAAGTGTACTCAGTGACTCGGGATCTTCTTGTAATATTGTGGATCAGAAGACATGGGAAGAGCTGAGGACCAAAGGTAAAAAGTGCAAGCCTGAGAGATCCATCCAGAAACTATACCCTCACGGATCGTTGGAACGATTAGACACTCTTGGAAAATTTGAGGCAGTGGTGAGTGTAGCCGGAAAGGAAATTGCTGCTGAATTTAAATAATGTCATTTGCAATGAAGACAGGCCAATACTGGGCAGAAAGACAGCTACAGAGTTGCAGGTTCTCAGATTGGGACTTCACGTTAATATTGTAAGTACCCAAGACATGATAAATATCAAGCATGTTTTGAAGGAGTTAGCAAGTTGAGTGATTAGATATCAAGTTAAGATTCATGTGGACAGTGATATTAAGCCAGTAGTACAGCATACTAGAAAAGTGCCATTCTCCTGCTTGATCGCTGTCTGTTTTTACCTTTTTGTATTTTCTTTTGCCTTTCTCACCTTCTTTATCCATCGCTTTCAATTTAATCTATTCTGCAATTTTCGGTTCTCTTGCCTTGACCACTGCTTCAACCTTTGATTCTGTACGGCCAATGCCGCGTGTAGATAGGAGGTATCCAATGAACTCTAACTGGGGTATTTTAAACATGCACCTCTCTTTATTTAAGGTTAAACCTCTTTGTTGCACTCTCTGCAGCAACTTTTCAAGCTTCTCATCGTGCTCGCGATCATCTTTAGAATGAAGAATGATATCATCAGAAATACTACGTACACCTTCACATCCGTGAAGAACATGTTGTATGGTATGTTGGTATAGTTCAGGAGCAGATGTTACCCCAAACATTAGTCTCTTATAACGGTACAGACCAGCGTGTGTTGTAAAGGTTGTTATCCCTCGAGCTTCTTCACTCAGCTCCAGCTGATGATAACCCCACTTGAGGTCCAACTTTGAAAACACGCTGCTTTGGGTCATATCTTGGAGAACCTCATCCACCGTTGGGACAGGGTGTCTTTCTCTAATGATCGCCTAGTTGGGTCTGCGCCTATTTACGCACAAACGAATCTCCCCAGATTGTTTTGGGACTACAACAATCGGACTGACCCAAGGTGTTGGACCTTGCACCTTCTCAATAATGTCCATTTGCTCTAGCTCTTGTAACTTTTTCTCAACTTCCTCTATCAGACTGAAGCTATGGTTCCTTTGGTTGGAAAGGGTAAAGAGGAAGAACCTGAAAATGTTGAAGAAATGAATGAAGACAAGATAGTAGAAAAGAATATTAAAAGAAAAAATAAAAGCGGGAAAAGTGGAAGAGAAAAAAAACTGACTTTGAGGAAGAAAAAGGAGAGGCCAAAAGGTTAAAAGAGGAAAGAAAACAAAGAAAGATAGGAGAAACTCGAAAGAAGATGTAGAGGCTGGGAGATTACGTCCCGGAAGCGAAGCAGAGAAAGAGAGAAAACAAATTGAAAACAAAAGAGGATAATGACGAGGAAGAAAATCGATCAGGAGATGAGAACTGCGGACGAGAAGGATGTGAGTAAAGAAGGAAAGAGGAGTAAGAGAGAAAGAAAGAGAGCAAAAGAGGAGAATGGGGAGGGAAAATATCAGAAACCTAATACTGAAGATGAAGCAAGGAAAGGTGATGGAAATATAGTGGAAATTTGAAATGAAAAGGAGATTAAAGGAAAAGAAGAAACGGAAAGAAGACAATGATGAGTAAGAAGACCAAAAGGAATCTTTTGTTCGAAAACGAAAATCGCTGATAAAAAGGAAAAAAAGGAACAAGACAAGAAGAAACAGAGACCCATTAGCATAAACAGGAGGCAGTGGAAGCTGAATCAAACGGGTCGAATGTCCAGACGAGAAGCAGGAACCTTGGCGTCATCACTATTCTTTGAGACCAAGGCGTAGCCGTGTGCCTGATGGTCTCAAGGACTATAAATGTGACTGAGACTTCTCTTTATATATGATTGGAAGTTATCTTATTGCGAGTTGTACTTTTTTTGACGACGTTTAAACTTATATTTTTCCACTTATATTTCAAGTCTAGGCGGGTGTCATTAGATACATTTCTTAGCAGTACTATTTTGTGACAAACGAACAGTGAATAGTTCATTTAAAGGAAGGGAGAGATTGTAGTGTATGTGACGTATGTTCAATATAAGTTCCAAGTGTACTATGGGTAGGAGCACATGGAATATTAAATGGACAGTTCAGGTTGTGGTTCGATCCGAGCTAAATCTGTTGTTTCAAGGGATAAATCCGTTTACTACAGTTACAAGTTGATGAGACGTAGAAAGATACGTTTTTGTGCCTTCTCTTGTTTTTCATATCAGCTCAAAGAAATATTCAGTCTTTGGGTGACAATTGACAATAATTTCAGCACTTTCAATTGCAATTTGTAATCCCATAAAACATCTTCCTTTTAAACCAGATCACTTTTTTTTTCACTTGCACCGAGAGCAGCATTTTCAACCAAAAACGAAGAAATCAGTTATTTAGTGGGAGTACGAAATAGGCCATTTCCGAGTTGATGACTGCGTCCTCTTCAAAGTGAGTCTAAGTGCGAAGTTTTTGTGATGGTAATTAGATCTACTTTACATATGAATGTAAACTAATTTTCATAAGAAAAACTTCGCACTTTGAAGAGGAGGCAGACATGAACTCGGAGATCACCTATTAATGTTCAGGCGGTACCTGAGTGCCTAGTGACCTATATATCCACTATATACGATTCGACACCAAATGCAACGATTGTCATTAGGTAATCCAGTACTTCAAAAAATTGCTTTTGAGTTAGTTAAACGGATAGTTAGGCATCTGTTCTATCTTTCAGTGACAAGAAATTTGCTGACAGAAGGACAACACCAAAGGAATAAACCCTGGCTTGCTTTCTTCTGCTACCGGACTACATTTAATAGAGGAAATTTTGGGTATCATCAAGTAAAATAACTCAACCTTTCCTTCTTCTTCTGCTGCAGCTGGCATTTTTGGCAAAATCTTTTGAACTGCGTGGATCTGGAGGAAAACAAACAAAAAAAATTGTTGTGTATTAAATCTTTTTTTTTTTCTTCATTATTGTTATCATTAACTGAATAAATTCCCACATCCAAAATACTTTCTCTTTTTGCTTTTATAAGATATTAAGCCAACTGGCAGGTAATATGAATTATCGCACTCACTGAATAAAAGTCACTTAATACGAGTCCTTATACGTCTTCTTTTGATTCGTTTTGGCAAACCATATAATGAACCTTGCAAAACAAATTTCCTACAGAGAAGGAGAGAGTCGGGGAAGACGCACGGTCTCTGCATTTCTCAAACGGAAATCCCTAAGACGATCTCGACTGCTTCTTTCTAGTGCACTGTAACAAGCCTGATCTAAATTCCGACTGTACTGCTAGTCATAATTAAGTCTTTCGCAGTTGCCTCAGAAATGCAGTGGACCAAAATATTAGTCATACTTGAAAAATAGACCAAACCTCTGATTGTAAGTGAGCTAAGTTGTCTACCTATCCAGTAAATTCAAGGCTCAAAATGAATTGGTGGTATCTGAACAATTTCATTTACAACATGAAAATATAAGATGATTGAATTAAAATTCTTGCCTTTTCGCTGACTTTTGACCCGTTTATCAACACAACAGTTAAGATTGTTACTGAACTCAGAAGCCAGAACAAAACACTGATGACAAAAGCCAAGTCTTTCTTGTTCTGGGAATGAGCGACTTGGTAAAAATTGAAACACATCACGGGAATAGAAAACCCAACAATCTCAAGGAGAAGAGGAGAAAACAAGCTGTCAGCAGCCTCCACCAGTTGACACAAATTCTGATGCTGTTGTCTCAGAGATTCTATGCTGAGTAGATTGGAGTGGGAAGAATTTGGATGTTGAGGTGACAATAGATTGTACAAATCATCAAAACATGCTTCGAGAATTAAACAAGTTGCGCAAAACAAGGGAATCGGGAAAAACCAAACCCCAATACTACAAGTGAGAAATATAAGGGAAGTAATTCTGAAGACAAACCACTTTTTCCAAGGCCACGCGTTGGCAATGTTCATTTCCAAGAGGAGGTCTGTTAAAAAAGCACCCCCGACAGAAGCAATAGCGAGAATCGAAAACATGATCAAATATACCTTTAACCTTGATTTGACCTTTTCTAGATAAGGTCTTTCAATGTCGAGAGAGATTACCTTCCGGATGAAGGTTTCAAAACGAGACGTTCTGGTTGCAGTTGAGGGAAGGACAATTAAGCACGTCGTCCCGAGAAGTGCAACAAGCAGACACCAACTGATAAACATGATATGAAGATAGATGTTATCCCCTAAAATAGCGCTGACCACAGGCATAACAAAATCAAACCACAATCCCGCAGCAACGATAGCACAATACAATTGGGAAAGATGACATCTTGGACGAGAGGAGTTCACCGCATTGGCGAGAGATGTGGCTCCAAAGTAAGCTCCCGACAACTTCATAACTTTCAAAACTGGTCTGTACAGATCATCGATTGCTGTTAGGTTCTCCTCGGTAGCATTTTTTTGCCTTTGACCAGCTTCCTCTAAAGACCTTTCGTTTGTCACGGTTTGGGCTGAAATCGATAAAGGATTGTCACAGAGACTGATAATGCAAGAATCTCTTGGTGCAATCTGAGAGGACATTTTGACACCATCGACGTTTATTCTGCAATAATATAGGGAGATCAGTTTTTATTAGCTTCACCCGATGGTGTACGATTTTCTTAAATTAAATAAATGATTAATGAGATACTAAGTAAGTAAGTAAGTAATCAAAATTAACACTTTATTTAAAGGGAAGCACTTGATAGTGTTACAACATTAATAAAGTTTTTTTTTCACTTTTCTTTCACTTGTTAAAAAGTGAGCTTTCGATGTCGTGATCAGCTAACAGTGCAGGTATGAAGAATCCTGAAGTGTAAAGCAAGTGAAACTGAATAGAACCTGTTGGGTGCGGTTGATTCTTATGGCAGTAAAACTCCAAATTATCTGTAGGGCGGCTTCTTCAAGGTTAAAAGTACAAAATTGTGAGCAAGATGACTTTAAGTTAAACTTTATTAATTTTTTATTTGCTTTTTAAAAAACTCTGCTGCCACCGGCAATTAAGTATGCTAAGCAAATCGCGGTTATCCATTGCATCAAACATTAAAAAAAGAATAAAAATAGCAATAATTCTTGGTTGGAGGTAAACTAGCTTTTATCCTGAGTTCGCTTGCGACGTTGCTGTGATGTTTCATTTTCCTTTTTAAGCTTTTTAAATGTAAAACGAATACGTGCAGTTGTTTCCAATTAAATATTTAATCATCTCGAAAAATTAATTAGAAGCTCGCACATATATATTATGTTGACAAGCATTAGGTTTTGAATACAAGCAAACCCTCAATTTCGGAGCACTTTCACTTTGGCTGCGTTGCGGGTGGCAAGAAAACTGAGACCTACGCCTTAAGACCTACTACAACCAAGAACGTGACACTCATAACTTTGGAAGCCACAAAATTGCTTAATAATTAAATAAACTGCCAGTACTTAAAATCCAATATATAAGATCTGCTTATCTGTCACAAGAATTAGAAACGACAAAATACAATATCCGGAGCTGCATTATTGTTCCTCTGGTTCTTATAGATTAAAAACGAAATTCAAAATTCTAACGGTGTAAGAGATAATTGCGAGAATGAAACCGACCGTGGGGGCAAAAATAAAAACACAGCGAGGAGTATGCTTTCAGTTTTCGCTGAATGATTTCCTGAGACATTTTAATAATTAATGAACTAATAAATGGAAACTTATCTGTAACCAAATACCAGCGATCCACCAAATTTTATTTCAACGATAGGATTTCAGAATGCTTCGAGTTTTCATTAAAAACTAAACAAAAATACACTTTAAGTAACAACGATGATTTTCCTCAAACCTAAGAATGATATTATGTCGTCAATGTCAATTTTAGAGATGACTTTTTACAGGAAGAGATCATTTGAATTGAATGATAGAAGGATATGAAAATGAGTAATCGAAGAAACTTAACAAGGTAACTGGAATGTTCCGTGCCGCATGCCGGATTATTTTATTTTATTTTCAGGCAGGCAGGAGTTAAAGAAATCAAACCGATAAAAAACTGAAATGAAACCAACTGTTTTCGTTCACAGGGTGGGTGACAGGTGTGCAGTTGCTAGCCATCGCCGTTTCAGTTTAAAATTTTTGTTATCTCCAAGTCATTTTTATTCATTGATTTTATTTCACTTTCATTCTATTTTTTTTAAGTCCGAAGGGGTGCATCACGGGAGAATATATTCCCGAATTTCTGTATTACTCAGGCTTTTGGCTTCTCGTAGCAGGTTAGCCGTTTAAAAGCCGTGGCCAAACGAAACGCAAGTCATCGCAAGTGAGACCTTGCGTCTACTTAACGTCTTACGGTGCGACGCGCCTTACCGTGGCCACCTAACAAAGTTTTTTTTTTACAAATTATCCGCCAATCAGGGTGTGCGAATTTCATTGACAGTCACGCCCCCTCGCAAAGTTAGTATGCCGGTTGTAATTTGAACACCGTTGCATGGGTTGTTGAGTTGACGTATCATCGCCCAGAATGCTATTGTCTTGGGCGACATGTACTTACAGAGCCCAGTTTTTCAATGCGCAGAATAATTATTGAATAGATAAAGATTACGGAATTCCGACTGCACTCGTTAATGAATCGGTGACTGTCAATCAAAAGATCTAATGTGAAGTGGCAATCTGGCAATAGCACCCTAATTGAAATTCACAAAGGGTTTTGCCAACAAAGTCGTGTGCAAGAACATTCTCGTTCTTCTTATTTTTTTTTTGGCATGTCACACTCGGAATGGTCAGAGTGCGGCAGCCAAATGTTTTCCCACAAAACATTCTTCTTTCTAAGCGTAGCCAAAGTGAAAGTGCGGTGCGCGAAACACTTACTTATATTTCATTGTTGTCCTTTTTTACCGCTCGACCGGTAAAAGCAATTCATTAGATTAAGTCTTTTACTCGATCGGTTTCAGGGTAGTCTGCACGTTGGTCGAGACAACACAGGTCTTTTCTATTCGTAAGACGGTGGGGTTCAATAAAATAAATGGCATTTCTGTTTGAAACCGAGCCGAGCCAAACAAAAAAGGAAAAACAAGCGACGCGTAACATTGTTGTCCATTGTTTGTGTGAGATAATTATTCAAAATTCTATCGGTTTTAAATTGATCAAAACATATAAAAGGCCCACTCGAGTAATCAGTTGTTAAAAACCACTTGTGAGTAATATGTCCAAGCGTGCGGTAATGGTCGTTTTTACACTAGATACGTATAGTACGTCTGGGGGACTTTGGGCAATTTAATTTAATGCGTCTTTTAGTTCGTCACTTAATTCGTCCTGTCTAAGGACGGGCGACAGATGCATTATACGTCTGGACGAACTAAATCGTTTAGTGCGTCTTTGAAGACGCATTATTTCCATTTTAATGGCGTTTTTGAAAGAAAAAAAAAATGAGGAGTGAAAACTGGAAGAGATTCCGCCAAAGCAGCTGAATGATTTTTTGAGTGAATTTATAATAACTGTCATAAGAAAAGACGGAGACGAATCTAAGAGTATTTTTTTCCAACCTTCAACCACCACTTGAGACCTTGAGTTTAAACATCTCGTTCAAAAAGCATTACAGGCTCGAGGCAAGCAACCAAAAAAGGAAGGAAAGAGCAACAAGCCAAACACTAACTGTTTTTTTTTTTAATTTTGAAGTGATCCATTTTTCACGAGCTTGTTTCAAAATCTGTAGACTTGACCTAATTTTTACTCACTTAGAGCTACTTTTTTGAAAGTGAAAGCAGTGTTTTCACTTTTACTTTGAATGAACAGTACGCTAAACTAATATAAAGAAATAAAAAGAGGAATCTCAATATGTATAAAATAAACAAAGTACATCAATGGGTTGGTACTTGCACAGCATTTTGGCACTTATTGCTTGTATCAGAGATCTCAATCCCTGCGTTCACTCGTTCGATTTCCGATTCATCACCAACGTCTGCGAAAATGTAGTACGCCTTCCCTCCCAATGAAGTATTATATATTTAATCTATTGAAAAAAAAATTCTTCATCGATTTTTGCTACATTTCAGCAACAATACTAGGCGACAGAGCTTTTACAGTGTGGTCTCAATCAAACGTTGCAAGTTCTGTTCTCGACATAATTCACATCCGTAATATTTTAAGTTGCACATACCTCTTGTTGTTGTCTTTTCTCTTTAGTGGATGAGTCGAGTGAATCTACTACTGTTATTCTAATCGGTATTTTGTATCCAAATTACACGATGGCCATTCTATAATTTAAATGCAGAATAGTCATTAACTTTTGTGACACATTCAGTTTAGAAGTAGTGATTATATCCACTTCAGATCACTTAAGTGGTATATCTGAGTCTTACCACTTTAAAACTATTGAAATCAATCAGCTACTGGGGGGGCGACGGGGAGATTGTCAACGTAAAGCGAGAATTGGGCAAGAAACAAATACATTGAGAACATCTTACACAGTTTTTTAATAATCGTTTAATAATCTTTAACACGGAAAAACATAGAATGAGCATTTTGTTATAAATTGATTGCTTGAATCACTGTGGGTTTTTTTCGTTTGATTTCACTTCCGTGACCTTGAAATATGAGTAACGCAAATATAGTCTCCCATTTCTAAAAGCCTTTTTTGACCTTGGTAGCATTAACACAAACAAAAGAATATGATGAACGTAATGTGGTCTTCTCTTCACCTATTTTCCTATTCATCTTTAGTTACACTAACACGTTCAATAAAACAACGAGGTGTCTTGGTTCAAAATCCTTGAATAGGTAGTATATGATACATCATAAGGTCTCGTTCTCTCATTCTCGAGCTATCAGCATCAAACAACGCCCATTTTTGCTCGCCCCTTTGGCGGGGCTCGAAAAAATACTACCCAGCTCCCAAAATATCCGCTCGTATCATATGCTAAACCATTCAATAAGGTGTATGCAGTATTTAGGTGTATACTTCGCGGTATATAATCTAATCCGCGATACAATTCATGATCAGTTGTTATTCTAATCGGTATTTTGTATCCAAATTACACGATGGCCATTCTATAATTTAAATGCAGAATAGTCATTAACATATGTGTCACATTCAGTTTACAAGTAGTGATTCCGTATACAAATCATATACACTTCAGATCACTTAAGTGGTATATCTGAGTCTTACCACTTTAAACTTTAAAACTATTCAAATCAATCAGCTACTGGGGGTGGGGGAGGGGGGCGAGGGGGAGATTGTCACTGTAAAGCGAGATTTGGGCAAGAAACAAATACATTGAGTACATCATACACAGTTTTTTAATAATCGTTTAATAATCTTTAACACGGAAAAGCATAGCATGAGCATTTTGTCATAAATTAATTGCTTGAATCACTGGGGTTTTTTTTCGTTTGATTTCACTTCCGTGACCTTGAAATATGAGTAACGCAAAAATAGTCTCCCATTTCTAAAAGCCTTTTTTGATCTTGGTAGCATTAACACAAACAAAAGAATATGATGAACGTAATGTGGTCTTCTCTTCACCTATTTTCCTATTCATCTTTAGTTACACTAACACGTTCAATATAACAACGAGGTGTCTTGGTTCAAAATCCTTGAATAGGTAGTATATGATACATCATAAGGTCTCGTTCTCTCATTCTCGAGCTATCAGCATCAAACAACGCCCATTTTTGCTCGCCCCTTTGGCGGGGCTCGAAAAAAACTACCCAGCTCCCAAAATATCCGCTCGTATCATATGCTAAACCATTCAATAAGGTGTATTTATCGCTTGAAATGAAAATGCATACTCTATCGAATGAGAATATATTTTGCCAAATGAGAATACATTTTACTGGTCACTTTCAGTCAATATTCCCGAAGTAGCCCCTGCTAAACAAACTGAGGATTCTTCTGAAAGTAGATTTTACGGCATGAAAATATATCTTTATGGCATTTCGCTACATTTCAGCAATCATACTAAGTAACTGAGTTTTCCAGTGAGGTCTCCATCTAACGTTGCAAGATGTTTTCTCAACATAATTCACGTCCGTAATATTTTAAGTTGCACATACCTCTTGTTGTGTCTTTTTTCTTTACTGGATGAGTCGAGTGAATCTGGGCTGTATTTGTTTAAAATGTGCCGTGTCTTTTCTGAGCAGTTTTTTGGTCAGAAGGCCTTAAAGAAATTATATCCAATGCGCTCTCATTCGCTTAGAAATATTAGACAAACTGGTATGACGCGACATGTGTTAAGGCCGGGACACACTAGGCGACAAGTCGCAGCGACATGTCTTTGCGACAAGTTCCTCCGTGTGTATCTTGAACTACTTGCAGAATAAGACATCACGTCACGAGTATCACATTCGACGCAGGTATAAAAAGTGTAACAATAAAATAACAACGTTTAAGAATTTTATTTTTAAACTTTTTGTACGTGCGTCGAATGTGATACTCGAGACGTGATGTCTTATTCTGCAAGTAGTTGAAATTATTCAAACGCATTCCTAGCCTCGGCAATTACTATTTCTTTAAGCTCCGTGTGTACTACTTGCAAAACAAGTCGCTGCGACACGACGCCTGTTCGGTGGAGACGCAGTGATCTCGTATGAGGGGGAATGTAGATTAGTTATCTTATTTAATATGACAGACCATACGACGCTCTCATTTATACTTTGTCGCAGCGACTTGTTACCGGATCTTATTCAGAAATCGGCTAAAAAGTCATGTGTGCTTGATCCTCTGCCAACCACCTTGGTGTGTGACTTGCTGGATATTCTACTTCCTGTCATCACAAAGTTGGTCAATACCTCACTAACTACTGCGCACTTTCCCACTGAATGGAAACAAGCGATTGTCAACCCGCTCCTGAAAAAGCTGCTAAGGAGGTGACCCATAAGAGCCCACGACCTATTAGCAACCTTCAGTTTGTCTCAAAAATTACCCAGAGGGCTGTCTTCGACCAAGTGTATAGTGACCCTTATGACTGACAACGAACTGTTTCCTGTGCTATAGTCTGCCTACAGCAAAAGGGCCCAGCACTGAAACAGCAGCGCTATTGAGAGTTGCAAATGATATTTTGTCCGATATAAATAAGCAACACGTGTTAATTCCTGTGTTGCTTGATCTGAGTGCGGCATTTGACACCGTCGACCATGCCACAGTACTGTTACGCCCGAGCCGAGACCTCATTTGGCATCACGGACGCTGCTCTCGCATGGTTCTCATCGTATCTATTTGGACGTAGCCAGCGCGTGTCGGTAAATGGAGAGAGATCGGATTGTTATCCCCTGCCTATTGGTGTTCCTAAGGGTTCGCGTCTCGGGCCCCTACTCTTCAGTGCCTGGGCCAGCAAGCTCAGTTACACCTAGTTGTCAAATGTGAAAGTTTGTTGCATGGTTTGGTGGCCACGATAAGGCGCGTTGCACTGTAAAAAGATGTTTATATAGATGCTCTTTGTTGGGTCGTATTATATCTCTCAGATAGTACGCGCGCTGTGATCGGCTAAAGTAGCGGGCCGTGTTCTACAGTACAGCCCGCTAAATTTAAAATTTTGGTAAAACATTATCTAGCAAGTTTTTCATTTTTCTTCCGTTACATAAACTTGTAAAACTGTTTATCTTGCAAGCAACTATTTCAAACAGCCAAGAAGATTTAGTTTTTCGAATTTTGACTCGGCAGGTTTCGTGGCAGTTGAACCTTCCGCTTGACTTCGACTAGTTTTTTTGCCCGCGCGCCGTATTGACCTCAGAGATATAATAAATATCTTACTAACCTCGTTTTCTCGGTCCGTACTATGTACTTATTGACTGAGTGGGAGGGCCAGACGGGAAAATATTTGGCCCGAGGTTATGGCGTACGGACCGAGCTTTTTCCGGCCCTGCTCGCGCTAATGCGCACGGCCCTCATACGGCCCGACCTAACTCAGTCAATAAGCATTTTATCATATGACCATCGCGCTTTTCCTTTCATTCCTTCCTTTCTTCTTTCTTTCTTTTGGCCAGCATTTGTTTTGTTTCGTGCGCATTTTCAAAGGGCCATTTGTATCACGCCATTTATTTGGGAAGCCAGTTTACTGTATTTGAACAGTTCAAACTGCAAAGTACAGAATATTTCAATGTTTTTTGAGCGGAATAATCTAAAATCAAAAGTTCTTATTTTCACTAAATCAAGAAGTCGATTAAAGTTCAACAGTACAATACACAAAAGCCACTCTTAGTGATACACTGCGAACGTCGATTACAAGTAAGTGAAGAGAAATAGTCAATCTTTTTCATCTGAAGATTTAATATAACATGACGGTGGCTTTTGTTCGGGAGCGAAATGTGTGCAGATTGCTTTGATCCAGAGGCTTCAGCAAGGAAAAAATTCTGGATGTTTATTACACTAATGTTTGCTGCCGAAAATATACCAGGTGTCTGGTTGGACTCTTAAACGGTTCTGCCACTTAACTGTTTTGGATTTGGTTTCGTCTCCGAGTTTTCTTTCCCACTCAGTAAGCTTATTTTAGACATCTGACGCTGTTGTTGATGAGATGCCACAGCGTAGCTATCCAGACTTTTGAGGCCTTTGTGGCCACTTAGCTGGGCCACACTGTTGTGTGGCACTCCGGAATCAATTGCAAGAAGCGTTTTGAAGCAGGTTTTTCTGACTGAAAGGTTAGTGTAATTACCGCTCCTCGACAATGGTAAGTACTTCGTGGCGTTTGAAAGAAACTTTCCGATTTTGTTTTTCCCTATTGGGCTGTTCAAGAACCAAACTTGATCCTCTGGTTTTCTCCGGTG
>NC_090871.1:51203157-51208157 GCF_036669935.1 Montipora foliosa | reverse complement strand
TGTAATAGGTCTATTACTGCAGGTGAAATCCTCTCAGAGAATTAATACTATAATTGCTGTCCTTAACTATTACATTGAAATGTGACAGACATATTGAAGGTCGACCTTCCAAAAGGATGGGGAAAGTTGTTACATTTTCTGAGTGGTCTTAAGAGTTTCTTATGGGTCTCATATGTGAGAAAATTGTCAATTACTGATAAAATTGTTGATTACTCTCATTGACAAAATTGTTAATTACTGGCACTAATCCCTACAGAGATAAGAGGTGTATTCGAAACAAGAACACATTTGAATATTAGAGGATTTTCATGATATGTCGAGAAGATTGTGATCACTGACCCAGGTAACTTAGAAACAGTGATTTTTTCGCGCTTAGCACAAGATCTACTTGATTAATTTGTGTCAGCGGATCTATACTGGATATCACAGCCGACAATGTATCCGTTGAAGCCAGATTGCTTTATTGTTTGTGCTCATCTGATGGAAAATGAATAACAACAACATTTCTTTAATTGCATCGTATTCGTGACATCTGTAGTTCGGTGCTGACTGTAATATTTCCTGACTCGAACTTTTGAGTTTTGACCAAGCGATCAACAACTGCCGCTGACACCTGCTTGGTATGGGAGTTGTGCATCCTCCAGTTCTTCATATGGCTTTTTAATTTCTACGGGAAGCACTTTCTTCAGTTGCTCTAAATTAAATGAACATCCTCCACTTTACCGATAGGCAAGCTCGAAGAATCAGGACGCTTTGCTGTACGAGAGGCACAAAATGTCCTGTTGATTACAAAACTCTTGTGAAGAGTAACTCATTCACAATCAAAAGATAACATGAAGGTTCATGTCGCGGTAAACGAGGTAACAGATAATGGGATTCACTCGGAGAGGAGTTTGGAGATCGAGGGTAGAGCAAATAATCCACCAGCACGGAATAATGAACCAGAACATTATCTTCGGCTTAGAGACTTATCGTCTAAGTTAAGTCCTATCTTGAGATTAATGAAAATCACTGGAACTTTCCACGGTGACATTTCGATGAACAGGGATCAGCAGATGTCTCCTTCAAGCTTTTGTCATCGTTTGTACTGTATAGGCCTGATGTTGATCCAATGGATTCTGGTTTTACAAACTGTAATAAGCATTTTCTACGAGGGTCTTTCTCGTATGCGCCATTTCTATTTGTTGCTGATCTACAGTAATTGGTATTTGCAGGGCGCAGTGGTGACAAGCATAAGCTTTGTTGTTTTGTTGGAGCGAAAAAAACTTCCTTCTCGTTTTACTGGTTTTATCACTAACTTTCTGGGGACAGCAACTGATTTCAACGAGATAAAAGCAAGGTCAGTTAATCGACTTACCTTCCTAGTTTGTTTCTTCACCATCTTAAACATGACGTGGTCTATACTTCTAGACATTTACGGAAACGTTTCGCCAGCAAAGTTTCGACCATGGAAGGGTCCCTTCCATACCGTGTCCTTTATTTATTACTTGGTGCGGTTGTTTGCTGTTCATGGACAACACCCTTCATGCTGTTTTGTATTACAAGCGCAATTTTAGAAGGAATGTTCGAATCTTTGAATAAGAAAGCGCTTTCAGAATGCCCCACCCCTTTCAGCGTTCGTTCGCTACGACAACACCATTTAAAACTCTGTGAAACTGTGGCCTTGGCAGACAAGGTGTTCTCGCCGTTCCTTTTGGCGACGTTTGTCTTGGACATTCCCCTGCTATGTATCAATTTTCATCAGCTTGTCAATGCTCCCTCTTCTGAAGTCATCTTTATCCTCACCGATACTTACTGGTGCATGGGAGTAACAGCGAAACTAGCCACAGTCTTGAAGTATGGAGTACAAGTCAGTGAAAAGGTAAAACAATGTGCTACATAAAAGAAAGTTTTTACGTTAATACCCTCAAAAGATGGAAAGGGTTTTAGAAGAAAATATGCCAGCATCTAGGGGAGAGGTCTTCTACAATCTGTGGTATACGTTTAAGCTATTAGATGTTTCTTTCAATCAATCGGAAATTGGCGAAAGAATAGAATGGAATAGAATAGAAAAGAATTTCATTTGCTCATTTCGTAGTTAATGATGACTTTTAAGTAGGAAACAAACAGATAAATCGAAAAAATAATCATAATTAAAATTTTAATCAATTAAATGTTTGAGTCGAAGAACTAGATAAACCGGTCAGGTTTTCGAGTTAGCCGTCCTAGGCAACATTCGTTGCTCACAAAGAAACCGTTGGTAAATTATGGACCGTTTCAGTGTTCTGAAGTATATCCGCTGATCTCATGATCCATTATTTTTATAAGTTTGAAATATAATTTATCCTTTGTTTAAGAATATGCTTATCACCTTAAAATTTCTGATTGGAATTCACGCGCGCAGCAGCTCTGGATCGAGATTAATTCAATGTGAGTGGTGTCTTTCGTTTGCTTCTCTCAAAGGGAAAAAGAATAAAAGTAGCAAAAAAAAAACCTGAAAGTAAGAATACAAAGGCAGTTACTTAAAAGTACCAGCTCATAATCTTTGCTTTAATTTTCCACAGATTCACACTTTCTATGACACTTTGCAAAATGTGAGTGTCACTGGTCTGGAAGAAAACTTTGAGGTAGATGGTTGTTCTTTTTCACTTTATTCACTACAACACAATTCTGTCAATTTTTATTACACAGATTGCGCCTTTTGGGGATTCCAGTCTTGCTTTCATTACAGAACCGGTATTTTCTGAGCGCGCTGGGTCCGTACTATCAAGACCTCGGGCCGATATTCTTCCAGTGCGACAACCATAAAACCTGTCGTACACAGATTATAAAATCTGGCAGCATCGGGGATCCTTGAGTCAATTTTGCGGATCATTTTAAGAATCGCACTGACCTTCTCCCGCGTGTAAATTCCCATATTTGTTTCGGGCACTGGCTAAAATCAACATTAGAGTTTCGGCTGATTTTGTTTTTCCAGTTAACTCATTTCCTCATGCACCTTCGCGGAGATCCAATGGGATTGACTGTTGGAGGACTAATGGTGGTTAACAAGTCCCTTGTACTCTTGGTGAGTTAATGGAAACTCGGAAATAACGCATATCATTATGTACAAATGCTAAAAGAAATACATTTGGTGTCCCTTTGAGGCTTAAGCACGCAACTATATACAGAAATGAAACAGCTAGAAGAGTCAACAGTCATTTCAGATCAAATTTTGCCACTGTACATGTGGAGTAACAAGAAACTATTTGATAGAGAAATAGTGTTTCGTTTCCAGAATGGTTAGGGCGGGAGAAAAGATAAAATACAGTAACTGTAGTGGGCGTCACTCGATCTGTCATATTGATTTAGCGTCGTCTATATAAATCTATATAAACTCTTGCGAAGTAAAGATCTTCTATTACGTGTGTTACATATGAACCTCGGCAGTTTTAGCTTTTTACATTAACATTTACTACGTGCGAAGATTGTTTACATTACTCATTAAAACGAAGAGAGATAACCTTGAATTTTTCAACAACATATCGTTCTAATAAACCCAAAATCAAAAATAGTCAAAACGTCCTATTTATGATTCATTTCCTTCGCTGTTGTGCTTGACAACATTATGACTTGCGTGACTTGCGGTACTTCACGTTCACGTGTTCACAAGTTTGTTTTCTCATCTCATAGATGTTTGGATTTTCAATTACAAACTTTGTTTTGATTGGCCACTCTACCTCACTGTGTAAATAGTTCACGCCGAAGTCACAATAGATGCGTTTCGTTTAGAAGAAGTTGTAGTTAGATTCGTTAAAGTCCCTCAAGTTACTCAACCATACCCATATTAAACAAAAAATCTTCCAGCTACAGTGTGGGCTTTGGTCTCTGTTCTCAGGGTTCACAAAGATTCATTATTAAGTTATTCAACCACTAACAACGGTTTTTAAACGGTCCCATAGAGCGAGTTTCAATGAGTGTCGTAAAACCAAAACCGAAGAAATTCCTTTGGCCAATCAAAAAGAGCGGAGACAATCCAGTAAACCAATCCAAACTCGAAATAATTACACATACCCGACACAAAGCGCGGGAAAATGTGCACGCGCCAGCTACGATTGGTTTTGGTTTCACTTCTGATTGGTTGAAAAGTAGCTCGAGAACTTTGAACCAATCACTGAGTGAAGTAATGCAAAACCAAAGCAATTCCCTAATTACTTTCAACACTCGATTGAAAACCGCTCTATATAAAGTCTAACACATGAGCCAATTGGCTAAAAATAACAAACTGGAATCAGTCGAATGACAAAGGCTGTCAGACATCAACTGAGAAGTTATTCTGAATAGATTTCAAAAATATATCAAATATGTATAAAAGTCACGTTCGGTTGTAGGACATCCGCATTAGTAACTAGATTAGACTATTAGACTAGTGCTCAGGAGCCTTCGGATTCGTACTCATGATCATTCTACGTTTTCCCCGATTTCTCGTATCTGCAATACACCGTTTATTTTCCAATGAGAAAGACTTAACGACGCAGAAAATATATGATTTATGATTGCTTTTATTGCCTTGCAGATCGTGGGGCTGATCATCTCTTATTTCACAGTTCTACCAAGTTAAACTTGTTTCTTTTATCATTGATTTCCTGTCATAACATCAACAATTTCTCTAGGTGTCTGTGAACTCATAGCTTCCTCGATCGGCTACGAAATAAAATTGGTTACAAGCCTCCTCAGAAGTAAAACAAGTTTCAATCTCTTGACCTTCCACTGGCTTGCAGTGCCATTCAAAGTACTTTAATAATATTTATTATTGCAAAAGTCCTTGTGACCTTTAGGCGTAGTTATGCCATGTGATTTTATGCACGTAGAATAAAGTGCCTATATTTATTTATAACTAGCAGCTTGTGAAGACGTGTAAGGAAAGTAACAGTTCCAGCAAACACAATAGTGATAGTAAAATCCAAGTGGTAACTGGACACCAGTTATTGAGTTATTGAGGAAAACGAACCCAATAAATGGTCAGAGGTATTTCAACCACG
>NC_090871.1:51183157-51185657 GCF_036669935.1 Montipora foliosa | reverse complement strand
ATGATTTAAAACGGTATGTCTGGCGCTTTTGAAACGACAAGGATAATAAAGATATGTTAAAATAGCATTTTAGCAGGTGTTTGATAATTTCAATGTGAATCTCCGTAAAAACAAAGGGTTTCTAACTTCTATTCCATGTATTCCTATTCCGGAATACGGTCAATCGAACGCGAAATGAAATGATTCATTTGAAAAGCTCTTGGCGGTTTCTTTTGAACTTTTTCATAGAGCCAAATGGTATTTCAATGAAAAGTTGTCACTTACTTAAATCGATCATTTTATACTGATCTTGTCTTCAATTTGTCCAACTTTTGTCGTGATGATGAACGTAAAATCCCAAGAAGCCTAAGCCGGTTGCTTAAAGCCCTTGAAAGGTGAGTATACTCTGCCAATTGACGGAAGGCACTTAATTAATGATGAATCCCAACAACACAAAAGAAATCTACAGAAACGTTACGAACTCACATTTGGCATCTTTTTGCCTGGAGGAGTCAGGCTTAAATTGGGATTCAAATCAGCCGATATTTGCTTTGAGTTTAGTGGCCATTGGAGTGATACTACAACCCATCATCGTGCTGTTGAACGTATCAGTGATAATAGTGGTGAAACGGAGGAAAGAACTGCAACAGAACTATTACATTTTGCTGGCTAGTATGGCAATTGCCGACCTTCTGACAGTTGTTATGATGTTGCCTCTTTTGGTGATCGCAACCTTACTTATTTTCGGGCAAGTTTCATTTGAAAGAGTCTGCGTCCTTGTGGCAATAAATAGAAACGTAATGGCATGTATGATGTTTTCGTCCATTTACCACCTAGCGACTGTTGCCTGGGATATGTACGTGGCCGTAAAAAAATGGAAAGACTACAAAGTAATTGTGACCAAACGTCGCCTCAAATGCCTAGCAAAAGTCTGCTGGACAGCAGCGGTTGTCACAACAGTTCCAGGAACTATAATGGATCTGAAGACAACAAAACTACTAGTTGTTAATCCTTCGATTATCTACAGAGGTTTCATTGCCATTAGCACAATGACTAGCATCATATACTTCTATGTTTTGATATACTTGACACTGCGCAAGCGAAAGGCCGATCCAACAACTCGAGTCACCACTCTTGTTCAAGCCAAACTCCAACACAGAGTTGCAAAGACCACTGCCCTGATAACAGTGGCACTTTTGGTATCAATGATTTTACCAGCTGCAATGAGCCGTATCCGACTGATTTATCCCGCTTACCGAGCAATATTGACATTGATGATAATGGGAATAGCTTCCACGGGCCAGTTAAATGCGGTATTCAATCCGCTTCTTTACTGTTACAGGGATCGTCGCTTCAAGAAAGCAGTGCTAGAATTACTGAGAATTAAAAAACCTCGAGTAATTTACCCTGTTTCTTCCCCTAACCCGCAGAAAAATGCACAACGAAGTCGCCGGGCGAAACCCAGGGAAAACCGGTCTCAATCCCTCACAAAATCGTCATCGTGCCATCTATCTGACGGCCGAATCCGCAAAAAGCTAGTGAAAAGATCGATGTCATCTCCAGCCTTCTCACTTTAATTCATTGAAATCAGTTCAAGCGTTCCAAAATTGGGAATGGACAGCCATAAACATGATAACACTCAGTCAGCCGGGAGCCTGTCAAACTACAATCTTGTCGACTGATCAACCAATGCATGCCTCCCGACTCGGTAAATTATGTTATCTAGATATAAATATGTTTAAAGGGTTTTATTGTAAAATACACAACGAAACGCAATATGCGCAATGTATAGAGAAGACGCCGATGTCAATCTGTAAAATACGTAATATACGCAATATGTGCAATACACTTTATTTTATCAGCCGTTAACTTTCAAAATGTCAAACAGCGCATGCTCACTGTTCCCACGAGGTTTCTCCTGTAAACACCTGCAAAATAGATGTGTTTTGTGGTAAGTGTTTTCAACATTAATCGCCTTTCATCTTTGACTATCCTCTGTTATATGCCGCTGTGCATTGACACAAATGTTTCCTTGATGGTTTATATTTAAGGTCGACATTTTTGTAAGTATATGGACTATATACTAGGGCCAAATTTTACATAGATGTTGCATCCAGTGTTTTTTTATATTTTTTTTACCATTTTAACTCGATGGGCCTGTTCCTGTTGATGTATTGATGCACCAAAGACAGGAAGCACAGATATTTTACAACAGAACGGACTGCTTTTACTTTTCCTACATTCATGTTGAAATCAATATAACGAACTATCAGTTGTAACAGTTCGGGTTTTTCCCCAAGCAACGAAAATAAACAATTCAGAACACTTCAGCGTGGCTAATAGATAGGGCCCCATTAGAGGTTGTCGAGATAGGGGCTATTTAGGTAAAACATTATAGGGATACGGAATATTTGGTGGAAAAATTAACGGGCTACGGGATATTTAAAAAAGAAATTCTAGGATATCGAATATTAAAGTTGTCTCTTTTTAAAAGAATAAATGGTCTAAACTAGGGTCATTG
>NC_090871.1:51170657-51178157 GCF_036669935.1 Montipora foliosa | reverse complement strand
TGCGACGGTCCTGACGAAAAATGTTGAAGCCAACAGGCAAAATCTCATTATTCCCAACTTGATCGGAGAGCCAAGTCTCTGTCAGGGCAATAACATCAATATCATTGCCATATACGATGTTCTGAAGACAAGGCAACTTATTGAGAATAGTATTTGCGGAGGTATCAGAATAGTTTGCTTTCAAACTTCGAACATTTTGGAGAAGACAGTAAAGATTGTTCATTGAAAGTCTATGATTCCGTTCAGGTTCACGATTGATCTCTATATCACCATGTAGAAGTGATAGCGATAGTAGGATACGAATTACAGTAGTAGAACGTCGACTCTTGGTGTTAAGAGACGAATCAAAGTTCAAAATGGCGGTTCCAGAGCACGTACGAGAGAGTTGAAGTCTATGGATGGTCACTAGTCGTTTTAAGCAGATTCGGCATATTTATACCATTCGCTAGCATCTCCAGGAATATAAGGTGTTATATCAAGTAAAAGGCAGCCAATTTTTTTTTCTTCCCTTTTAAATATCCAAGTAATTTACAGCTAGAAAAGCAAATGCAAACAATGTGTTAGATAAATTTTCTGTTCATTTTTTATTTTATTTTTTTTATTTTGTCCTATCTTCTGAGTATTCTTAAATAGTGTAAAGAGCCCATATGATAAAATGCTTATTGACTGAGTTTAGGTCGGGCCGGACAGGTCGCGCTCGGACCATACGCCATGACCTCAGGCCAAATATTTTCCCGTCTGGTCCTCCCACTCAGTCAATAAGTACATATTTTTTATCGGAAATGGCTTCGGTGGAAAAATTGACTACCTACGTTCCAACAACACAGGATCAGCTTCTTTGAATGCTGAGGTTGCCCGCACACCTCTCCCTTTAATACTTCACAGTTGACATCATCATACAAATTGGAATCTTTCCTTCTATCTGGAAAAAAGCGAGGGTTGTACCATTGCTCAAGAAAGGTGATAAACAGGGCGCATCAAACTACGGGACAATTTCCGCATTACCTACGCTGAGCAAGACCATGGAGAGGGCCGTCCATACGGATAACTGTTAGCGAATCAATTTAGTTTCCTCAAAGCAATTCGGTTTCAGATTGAAT
The DNA here is from genome assembly GCF_036669935.1 of Montipora foliosa. Classification (NCBI taxonomy): domain Eukaryota; kingdom Metazoa; phylum Cnidaria; class Anthozoa; order Scleractinia; family Acroporidae; genus Montipora; species Montipora foliosa. The sequence continues at coordinate 51,177,057 of NC_090871.1, read as the reverse complement.
CCTTCTATCGCACAACTTCTGCTCAATGGGCCATTTCCGAGTTGCTGTTCGTCTCGGTTTCGAAGTGAATCTTGGTGCTCAACTATTCAAAGGGAAATGAGTTTGATTTGCACTAAGAATACGAAACTTATTTTCGTTTGAATGGTTGTGCGCCAGGAGTAGCTTTGAAACTGAGACAGGCAGCAACTCGGAAATGGGCCATTTAGCTACTTTTGGTAATGCAAAAAAGGCATGACGGACAGGGGTATAGTGTTCCTAGATTTAACCAGGGGGTTTGACACAGTAAATCACTGGATTCTTGAAAACAAACTCTCCAGCCTTGGCATCCATAATGTTGTGCCAGACATGGTTTTAGTCCTACGTATCCAACAGACGCCAAGTTACCGAGATGGGTCCTAGCTCTTTACAACCTCTAACTTTTCTAGTCCCTTTAGGGCGAAACCCTATTGTTTTTAGGGTTAGGATCCATCGTTGAGAGGTTGTTTGTTTTGGTCCATTGTCACTTTCTAAGCCAATCCCGAGAGCCGTTGAAATGGCTGCGTGCTGACCCAAGTTAGCTGCTGCGGCAAAACCCAGTCAGACCCAGCTACAGTATCTGTCGGAGTTGCCCAGGGCTCAATTTTGGGGCCGGTACTGTTTTAAATTTACATGAATGACCTCCCAAACGTCGAATTCTGCAACATTGCTTTTTAGTGTAATTACATAGGTGATTGTTGGAAATTCTCCGCGCTGATTGGTTGCATTTGAGGTGATCATTTTTACGCCATAATCACATAAGCGTCTTTTCTTTTAAATGGCTGCAAGCCGTTTTGACAAGGTGGCAGACGAAGAAATGAATTGTTTTAAAATAAAATGCGTATTTTTCAAATATTTACCTATGTAATTCGTCTAATTGAGGCTCGGTGAATATCGGCGAAAAAAGTCTATGTAATTCCACGTGCCCAAGGACTGGAAAAACAAACCAACAAAACCATGAATAACAAAAGTAATTTGATTGCAAAATCAAATGTACTTTGTGTGGAAAGAGATTCTAATTTCAATCCAGCTTGATCAAACAAATATATTCCCTTTTGTTGCAATCTAATAAAAAAGCAAATCCTCTCAATCTTGAAACAGATGTCAGTTCTGAGTGTTGGGGAGTGTAGCTATGTCATCTCACGTACTGCCGATGGAAATTGCTTCACAAGACACAACTACAATGCCAGGAACAAGAGTAGAGCAAGCATCTTCGAAACTTAGTTGTTTCGATTCACAGAGACCAACTGAGCAAAATGTCAATGAAAACCTTCTCCGAGCCACTGAGAAAGTGTACACCATGCTCCTGAAAGTAATGAAGTTATTCGGAGTTTACTTTGGTGACACGACCTTCGACCGCTTCTCTCGTGATACTTCGAAATCCATATCCAGCAAAAAAACAGAACTATGCCTCCATTCTCTATTGTCATTCTCTATTTGCTGGTTTGTAGTTTGTCTTTGCCATACCACTTGTCTGTATGTTCTATAAAGGTCCTTTTTTTTTTCTTCAGTTTGATATGTTGTGTCTGTTGGTTGCATTAAACGTTACGGTTTGTATGGTTGTGCTCCCTCTGACACAGGACTATTTAATCCCGTTTTGAAAAGTTCGTTTCCAATTTATGCTTGATTCAGACTGGAAGCGTTCACTTGAGAAACGTAAGGTACAAGACTCGGTGCTATCTGATCATCTCCTGATTGTTCATGGTGGCTGGTATTGCAGGCGTTGCCGTTCTTGATCACGTTTTGTTCATGAACGCGGGTACGTTTAACCCCTGCAATGTCTGGCATGGCTTCAGAAAAATAAACCTTCTGTTTCTATTTATTGGCAACACCTTTTGGTTGTTACCGATGATGTTTTACTGCATCACAAGTTTAATACTCGAGGAAATATTTGATGATCTCAACACGAGGAATTTATCTTTAGACCTCTCCGCGTTGAGAGCCGAACACTATAAACTGTGCAAAGTGGTTTAATACATGCATAGTTGGTAAAGTAGGTTTCTGTAAATAGTATAATGCTTTTGATGATAAAAAGAAAAATATGTTATATGCTATTGTCATGTTTGTACGTATCCATGTTACCTTCATTAAACAATTTCCGCAGCTGAGCCCTTGGTTGAAAATCATCCACTGTTCTGTCGTTTGCTGGAGTGCCCCTCACGTGGCAGTAATGGAATCCTTCCCTGTTTGTCTGGATAGGGACGCCTCACAGGGTCTAGTTTTCGTCTTGACATTTTTTGGCAGAAAGCACATTCTTTACCATCTATAAAGAATGTAAATACGCACATACTCTTTAAGGAATAACATGCGACGTTTATTCAAGAAAAACTTCAGTAATACGGGTAGACATCTACAAACTTTTAACCTTAAGTGTCGCCTATTAGTAGAGAGTCTATCTCACGACTATTTTTGAGAAGGTAAGAAATAACTAGAGTCTACAGTTATTGTGTTTGTGTTATTTAAAATTTTGATGTTATTTTACCTTCTGAGCTAGTCTTACAACTGCCTTTCCTGTATTCAAAGAATAGTTCTGCAATTATGTAATGTGCATCAATAAAATGCTTTATCTTAGAGAAGTAAACATGACCTGGCACATCATGTTTCCGAGACTCTGAATTTCTTATAAACTCATCAAGGTATGACACATTCCAGAAGAAATTCTTGTCTGAAATATATTAAAATTAGAGAAAAGGTGGCAAATATTAGTCCAACTTAGATCTCTACATTGTGTACTGTGGTGCCTGTTACAAAAAATATATATATATAAATGTCACTTATGCATTGAGATGAATACATGAAATACCTATGAAACCATCTGGATCGTCATTTCCTTGTTTGTATCAATATCTTGAAAATAATTGTAATGCATAAATTGTATATTGTATGTTACAAATGGAAATGGTTTGTATATTGGAAGCACAATACCTTTTCTCTGAGTGGCATGGGCAATCATATCTCCACATGGGACAGGTTCACCATTTATTCCATTTATTCTGTGAGCCCTTCAAGTGCCTTACAGCATTGCCAGTTTATTGTGGATCCATCAGCCAATGCATCACCTGCAATTGAAAATCACACTCCATTAAATACTGCATGCTATAAAACAAGGTTAATATGACAAAATAATATCTGCACATTTCGAAAGAAGCAGACCTTACAATAACTCTTTTAAACAAGTAGCTTAATTGAATTGTTATTTATATAAAATGTTTTAGAACTACTTCGCTGCCCATTGCTGCATTTGTCCTCTCTGCATCATTCTGCCCTGAATCATTCCTTGCTCTATGTATTCTGTTTCTTCTTGCACCATTGTGAAGTCTGACTATTTCAGTATCTCGGTATCTCACATGTGTATTAGAGACTCCCACACCAGGTCCTGCATCAGTGAGGTCAAGGACATCATCACAAGTGGAAGGTAAATTGCATGACTCTATCACCAAAAGTAAAAAGTAAAGTGGTGCATTTATATAGCGCCTTTATCACAAACGTCGTAAAGGCGCTTTACAATGATAAATTTACCCCCAGCGGACTGGAAGCATATACAGGCGCAAATGGCAGCCGCTTCTAAGCAGTCCATGCATGCTGGTACACATTTTACCGACCTCGGAAGGATGGAAAGCTGAGTGAACTTTGGCGGGAAAGAAGGTCGCCAAATATTTCATTCTCGGCAGAACCGGGAATGGAACCCGGGACCTTAGGGTCGGAAGGCAGAGATCTTACCACTGCGCCAACCCCTTCGCTCTGGAGCTCTTGGCTCAGCTAGAGTTTACCATCAATGAGACTGTTAGCATCACAGAAACGTGGCCATAGCTCTGCAACAGTCTTGTGCGGTCTCTATAGTTGTTTTTCCAGGGACTCTGCAGCACCACAAATCATTTGTACCTTGTCAAGTACCTCGCTACCTAATGCGTTGTCATGGTCATACTCCCGGAATCCGCAGTAGTCATGCTTCGTTATACAAGTAACATCATCCTTCATGGTTGTGTCTGTCAGAGAAAAAATAGTTTAAAAATTAAATATTTTTCAAAAATTGAATTTATCACAACAATATATGTAAAAGAATTCTTGTGTTTATAAATTATACCTTTAAAATAAAATATGCAGTCATGAACAACAGCACAAAATCTCCGCAGCTCTTTGGAATAAAATATTCTGTCAACTTCAGATTAAAATATTTCTGGGCTCTCATGCCCTTATGGAGTGAAAATGACTAAACTAGTGAATTCTTATGCAATACCTTAGTAGTACGAAATCACTTGCCCAGACACTACCAGAACTGGACAGCATCAGCAATAAGCTCTGCCTCCCCTGCTTCTAAAATTACAGTCAAGAAAAGACAGTTTTACCCAATTATATTTTACAAGGTATTGAAGGCTATTTATACCAAATTCACAATCATGCATGCATGCGTGCATGCATGCATACATACATACATACAAGTCATGCATGTGATCATAAAAGGTTTATTTCTATAAAAGAGACTACCCTGAAAAGAGTTCACAATTATTTAGAAACTACTATACCTTAAACATACACTGTCTTTAACGTTCTTCCTGGTTAATGCAGTACCTTCTATGTGCTCCGCTTTCATCCTGAGGAATCTGAAGCTGCTTGGGGTTACATTAACCTCTGATATATTAAAGTCATGCTGTGGCAGTGTCCGTCTCAAATCTGGATCATTTACATCAAACACCTTGCCTCTTCGCATCCTGCAAAAGCCAACTAACACCAAAACAATGTTTTTTTTTTTGATATACCTGTTTTTGATATATTCTTAATTGATATTCCTATTTGGATATACCTGTTCATGTCGCCTTTGTTCAAGAATACCCAGGTCTGCCTCTAAGTCTGACTTGTTTCTTTCTGACAAGGCACATTTGCTAAGTTTCTCCTGTAGCTCCTTTTCCTGTTGTTCTATTCTCTACAAACGGTGTCTGAGACTACAAATTAAAAGCCCATCAGCAGCATCAATTGCATTTTCTGCCTCTTTGGAAGCATTAAGGATTTGGGCCAAACGTCCAATTATCCTATCAGGCTTGATACCAAAATTGTACGACTGGGCCCGGGGCAACAATGCTGCCGAAAGCCCTTTAGCAACACTTCTGTCGTATTCGCTGTCCATTGAGATTAAAAGTTGTTGTACTGTAGCAAAATCAAGAGGAAATCGTGTAGCAGACATTGGTTCATCTTCATCATTAGTTATCTTTGTCAATTCACTGAACAGGATAACCCAGTCAATATCATCTGATTTTGCAATAATAAACCTAAAAAAAAATTACCATTATCCTTTTCCATAGATCGGCCGAAAACATTTATAGTAAGTTTTAGGTCTAAAATGACATTTTATACTGTTTTTTTCAACTACAGATAGCTTATCTTTTCACATCGAGTACTCAGTAAAAACTCAATATTATTTTCTTTATTAAACAAGAGGCACAGACTACTACACTATGTACGAAACTACACTTGCCGGTAAATACAAATGCTGCCATGCATGTGCGACAGGCCATCAAGGTGGAAGCATAGTATATATAGCTGGAGTTTTGAAAACAAAAGAAAAAAGTTAAAGATATCCAATGTTAAAACAAGTTGTTGCATTTATGTGAGATCTATAGCTGGAGTTTTGAAAACAAGGTCAAACTTGGCTGCAAAATCCAAAGTGCAATTGCTGCCTTTGGAAGCAGTTGCTCTGACGGCGAGCTTTAAATTCCTAGGGGGGGCTGCGTCATGGCTTGTCGCATGCAAGTCTAACAAGTATGAGGTAATAGTCCATGGCCAAAACAATTCAATAGACCTCTTTATGGGAGGGTGAGGGAAGTAAATGATGACCTATAGGGTATGAAAGACAGTTAAAGATATCCAATGTTAAAACAAGTTGTTGCATTTATGTGAGATATATAGCCAGGAGCCCATCCTGGAGCGCGCAACTTCCATACAGCGTCTGTGAAACGGCGTTTTCACAAGTAGGATTAGACTAGCCCTTCCCGCGAATTAGGTCAAAAAACAAAGACAGTTACGATTCGGTGACCCTATGACGTCAGCTTAATTTCTTGTAATTGGTCATCGGGCTCCTGTGGGAGTCTCATTAGCAGGAAATTCAATCTAAAAATAACCTTATTTGTGAAAACGCCGTTGCACAAGTATAGTTAAGTTGCACGCTCCGAGTGTTGGGCTCCTGATATAGCTGGAGTTTTGAAAATAAGCTCAAACTTGGCTGCAAAATCCAAAGTGCAACTGTTGCCTTTGGCAGCAGTTGCACTGACCGCGAGCTTTAAATTCCTAGGGGGGGCTGCGTCATGGCTTGTCGTATGCAAGTCTAACAAGTATGAGGTAATAGTCCATGGCCAAAAGAATGTAATAGACCTCTTTATTGGAGGCTTATTGA
>NC_090871.1:51148157-51158157 GCF_036669935.1 Montipora foliosa | reverse complement strand
TTCGATCTTTAACGGTTGTCGGTAAATCTCAGTTAATAAGTAAAAATGCATGTTAATTATTACTAGTTGTTATGTATTTTACCCAGTTTCAAGACTATGATCCTTTAAAAATAAGTAAAACTTGTAAGAAGTGCTCCTCTTAGTTTGCCAGTGATACCAATAAAAAGACCGCAGATTTCATTGTAACCTGATGCGAACTTGGACACAATAAAACGTAACCAAAAGAGGTTGACTGGACACAGAGGAAAACGCCCACTCTAGCCTTTTGGATTGGTAAATTATTTTTAGCGAAAAACTGCAAGGAGTGACAGGCCGCAAATCTATAACGGCGTGAAACCGTGTTAATTTTTAATCTTGTGGCTCTAACGAGCATGCCCTTTAAGTTACTTCCCACCTTCAGATGCCAAAAAAATCGAGTTTTTTTTTTATTTGACAAAATTTTTGTCAGTCAGTTTATCTAGCGTTTACAAAAGGAAAATGTTAAAAATCTCAAAAAGCGGCCGAGTTATGTAGAAAAAAACGTATTTTCAAATAAAGTTAATAAACTATGAAGGTGTCATAATCTTGTCAACTGGGCAAGAGCCCTTGTGGCTCATAGCTCGTATAAATTCATGTTATTTGCATATTTTTATTTACATCACGTACTTGACAAAATGTCCACGTGGAAGCTCTTCGAATTCACGCTAATAACTCTTGTGGAAAAATCAAAAGCAGAAAAAAATCCTTGGGTAAAAAAAAAAAAAATACCGGCCCAAAGAAGAAAGAAATATCTCCATTTTGCCAAAGAAAGAAAAAGAACCTCGCCGAAAGCGACAAAGGCTCTTGGTTTGGCCAAACGCCTTCGACAATCTCGGCATCTCCTGAAGAGCCGGATCACTTGCGGCACGTTTTCCGCCTTTGACCTTTTTGGCACGGGTTTTGCCTTTCCCTTTGGTGTCTTGGACCATTGTACTGCGTCGACGTCCTGCATTTCACTCGACTGAGCGATATAAAAAACGTGTTGCAATGCGATGCTTTTCCCGGGAAATCTTGATCTATTGTCACAGACGCTAGGAGGTCCTGTTGTTCCATTGGTTTGCGGTTTTATCAGGCGAGATAATTTTTTCTCGTCAAGTACGTTTATTAAGCTTTCTAATGATATATAGTTTGTTGGGGTTTTATTTAAACTGGCGCGCTTTCAATGTTTTTGCCGAAGGGCACCCGCGTAGGTGGGAAGTAACCTTAATGAGTTTCCTTTGTTGCAAGAAAATAAAAGGTGTTTTTTTTTTTTTAATTTGACGAGGTTGGTTTTGAACAAGAATCCAGTTTCCCATTAAAGCTTCTTTTATGGTAGACACGTACGGTTGGTGTTGTCAAGAAAGCCAAAATTTATTTTTCTTCCTTGTTGTTTTGTTTCAGAAAGTCGTCCTTCCTTTGAGTTTATTTCAGATAGCAGCCTTTCGTTTGAATTGGGTGGCTAGCTTCCGTCCATCAAGCGTTTTTGAAATTGGGAAGGCGTTTGTAAGGCAAATTCGTTTTAACACTTAGTGGGTGACAAGAGGTGAAATGCCTGTAATGGAAGGTTTCGTTTGTTTAAAATGTGTCTCCACATCAAGGATAGCTTTTCGTTGAATCTTGTAGTGTGCCTTTGATATGTAACCGTGTCTAAAAAGACACATTCTCAGAAACTCGGCTGCGATGTTTGATTTATGTCCTGTCGTCTATGGGGCTTTCCAAACTGTTGGTTTAAAGACGGCTTTGCTTAGCAAAGGAAACTGCTGTCTTTGTGCTCATCGCGGTACTGTGGGGTGGCGGTTTCAAATGCACTGTAGAGAATTTTCTTTAATTAATAAGGATTAATCTAAGCAGGTGTCTTTAATTTGTAGAAATTTTCATACCCTCTGCAAACTTTTTAAATACCCTTGTTTTGTGGTTTATTCGCCAAGACCTGTACATAACCGGTCAACCGAAACAAGCAATGATTGATTTTCACCTTTTTGAAAAAATATAATTTAGGGCGCGTTCGATTGACCCTATTCCGGGATAAGAATACGTGGTGTGATGATTAAAACGGTATGTTTGGTGCGTTTTAAAGCAGCAAGGATAATAAAAGTATGTTTAAAATAGCATTTTAGCAGATGTTTAACAATTTTAATGTGAATCTCCGTAAAAACGAAGATTTCTAACTTATATTTTATGTATTCCTATTCCGGAATACGATCAATCGAACGCACCCTTAATATATAGATTTAGCCAAGCCTAAACCGGAGCTCCTTGGTTATTTATTCTTATTGCCTCTAGGGTTAGTGAAAATAGAAGGTTTCGAATTTTTCGCGTTTTGATATTCCCAGTTGCTGCTTTAATAATGAAATGATATCAACCCTGATATTTGATGTGGCTTTCAGTCCATTCGACCAACACGATCTCTTCTCGAAGGGAAGCACTAAGTCGGCACGCGCGTCGGCACGCGCGTCGGCTCGAGCGCGAAGCTTCGCTATAAAGTTGGTGGTATTTTAGATATGTAATTTTGGTATTGGTTGTAGCAACTGATGTAAACGTATAAACAAGCTCTTTCCGCTGGACCATCTGACAAGTCATAAATTTAATGTGGTTACTTTCTAAGCTAGAAAAAAAAATACAAAGTGCTCTTCTTTATGGAAATAAATATCGATAATATCGGTTCATGTTAGTAGTCAGTTAATATTTTGCCAGTCGGTAGTAGATATTTTTTTTTTCCTCGTTTTGTCGGTGGTCAGTAATATTTTTAGCCGTTATAGTCGGTTAACCCTATCTTAACAGAATCTGAATTAACCAAATCCGAAACCTTGTTTCTTTTTAGCGGAGCTCCGCGCGCGCCGAAGGCGTGCGTGCGCAGAGCACCATTGTTAAGAAAATATGGTAACCCATCGATGCGGGAAAACGTGGTTTTATAGCCATGACGTCTGTGAACGTCCGTACGTCCACCCCTCTATGTAAGCCAATGTGACTAGTATCATGCTAGTCTACAGCATACATATCCATGTTCTGATCAATTGACACCTGTCAAAACAAGGTTTCCGCAGACCAGTATCACGTGACTATATCACGGGCTCAAGCTTAGAGCTTACCGAGGTCAGCTGCTTTTTAAGTTGACGGCTGACCAGGTACTGGTTTTCGATCGGAGTGCAGGCTCAAGCTAGGTTAACTCATTAGGAAAATAACACAAACAGCGGTGATAAACATTGTATTCCAACGCATTTTTATAAAACTTGACGTTTCGTACGCTAGTCAACACACATTTTCAAAAGTGACCGTTACAATTTTTAAAAACTATATATAACGGTCACTTTTGAAAATGTGTGTTGACTAGCATACGAAACGTCAAGTTTTATAAAAATGCGTTGGAATACAATGTTTATCACCACTGTTTGTGTTATTTTCCTAATGAAGCTACGATGGCCTAAGAACAAGAGTTTATAGGTTAACTCACTCACCTAAAAATAAGCGATGCTTCATTCTTCGCGCGCTTTCTGTGGCTCGACGCGGCTACACGGCAATGCTACGTCAACTATGGTTCATACACAGTCAACGCTTTTCGTGTTCAGGTGGAAAACGATTTGGAAAAAGTTTTCTTTCTGCCTTTTCGCTGGTTTCAATCCAGTTTGACATATCATGATAGCTATGGTCCACACTGGTGGCTACTCAGTTATTCAAGTCAAGCATCGGCGGGATGTAAACTTAAAGCTGAGTGTTTATTTTTAGTTTGCGTAGAGCTGCTTCTTTCTCTGTATTGCAATTTTTGGCATATCTTTAGAAGTTCTGATAAGGTTACATGATGCCTGGAGGACCTATCATTAGAACAGAAACGAAAGGAGAGCGAAAGAGAACGACAACGACAAAACAGAATACCAATGAGCGGTATGAACATGTGCAATGAAGATGTACAAGTACACGGAAGGGTTACGTTTTTCTCTGTCCTTGTGTGGGCCCATTTCCATCAGTAGGGCTAACGCTCACATGGGGGTACAAAACCAGCGCTATACATTACACTCTAATCAGTTAAGTGATGTTTAAAGGAGCTTGCTTGCCCGAACCCGGACGACTCGTCCCGGAGTCGAGCACACTAACCATGAGGCCACCGCGCCTCCCACTTCTACGTATGGTACACCGATGTAAAATATGTAAAATACGCAATATACGCAATATGTGCAAAACGGTTTATTTTAGCTGCAGTTATCGTGCAAAATGTGAAACAGCGCATGCTCACTGTTCCCACGAGGATTCTCCTGTAAACACCTACAAAATGGATGTGTTTTTTGGTAAGTGTTTTCAACATTAATCGCCTTTCATCTTTGACCATCCTCTAAATCTGTTATATGCCGCTGAGCATTGACACAAATGTTTCCATGATGATTTACATTTAAGGTCGACATTTTCGTAACTATATCGACTATATCCTAGAGCAAAATTTTCCACAGATGTTGCGTCCAGTGTCTTTGTACATATATTTTACCATGTTAACTCAATGGACTTGTCCCTGTTGAAGAATAAACGTACCAGAAGACAGCAACCACAGGTATTTTATTATTTTACGATGTTTAAGGTTCACAAAATAGTGTATTCTTTCGGATTCTGCTCAAGACAGAAATGAATTACTGCCTTTAATTTTCTTACATTCGTGTTGAAATCACTATCAGTTCAAACCTTCCGGGTTTCCTCCCAAGCAACGTAAATAAACAATTCAGAACACTTCAGCTTAGCCAATAGATTTGAGGATACGTCACCGTTAGATCTCCGGAAATTTATAGGAATCCTTTCGGCAGGAGTAAGTAATCATCTCCCCTACCCCAGGCAGACGACTTACTACTTACCGATTCTTTATACATGGCACATTTACTTCAATGCGAACAAATCCATTGAGTTAAAATGGCAAGAAATGTAGGAAAACAAGACGCTAAATAAATGTTAAATGTTGCTCTAGGCTATGAACCTCAAACGTAAACCATCACGGAAACATTTAAGGGAAAGCATTTACCTACGAACTTGACTGATCCGGATTTGTAGAACTATCTGGGTTTAAATGATGAAACGGTTATAAAAAGGACATCAAAACCTAAAATTTTGTAAGTTAACCCCTGATAAAACAAACCGTTTTGCACATATTTTGCACATGGAAGTAGATCAGAACTCTTCGATCTTGGACTTAGTGATCAGTCTCTAGTCCGTACTGTTTTTTTTTAATCTGGCAGCCTTCGGGTGGCTCCTAAATGGAATATTGCTCATTGAATATCGCTCATTTAAGACTTATAATAAATAGTCTTTCTTGGAGATTTTGGGTAAGTTCCCGGGCATATTGTTTTGAGAATGTAGATGCTTGCGTTGACACTTAAATGGACCAATTGTTTTTGGGCGTCGCCAAGTCCCACGCCCCGGCAAATTAAAAGTCGTAGAGACAAAGGATCTTCAGTCCCGTGGATGACTCCAACTATCGTAGATGAAATGAGGAGACTTGATGATCATCTGAAGAAGGCCGAAAGCAATGAGAATAACCGGCATTGGCGTGCATATCGCTAATTAACAAACACTATCAACCCCGAGATTAAGAAGGCCAAATCAGACTATTGTAATAAACTGATTCAAGAAAGCCAGGGAAATGCCAAGGACTTTTGGGAGGCTCTCAAAAAGACGTTACCTTCATCCAAGATCTTAAATAAATAAATAAATAAATAAATAAATAGTTTATTCAAACCTATTGCAGTCTTAGCAACTGAATTACAGGTTGAGTGCACTAGACACCAATACAATACACATAACAATAAAATTTATCCAGTCCAGTCTTAAACTTAATAGTTACAAGTTTGCTGAATCTATCAGTCCTGGTAGGGAGAAGACGATGCTGACTACCAAATCTAAGCGAGTAATGGGCAGGTATATCTATTAATCTGCTGTTTATTAGGGGGTACAAGGGATGATCTAGCACAATGTTCGCAATGAAGCGAGTGCACAATAAGTCACGCCTCGCGGTAAGAGTAGGAAGGCCTCCGAAGGCGGGGCACCACATTTTTTTAGCTGTGTAAGGGCTTACAGTCTCTGTTGGCCTTCTTCACTGCATAGTCACAGTGCGCAAAGGTTTGTTACTTGATCTGGGATCCACCCACCGCAATGGTTCGCGGCACGCAACTATTGGAAGAAAGCCAACAGTCATGGTCTTGCATTTGCGCGGGTTGAGCTTCATGTTGTTAATGACGGCGAAAAAATGGATGTCATCTACGATGCGATTCAACAGAGATGGAGAGTTCAGTAGCATCTCAAGGATGGGTACAAATGGCGCTGTTATTACCTTCGCCGTTGCTACCGCTTAATTAAACGCCTTTTTCATATCCGTAAGAAGGAAACACCGCAATCTTCCAAGGTGTATCTTTGCATACTCAGCCTGAACTTAATGCCATTTTTTCTGGTCCTGGGTTTTCTCTTTAGCTACTTCCTGAAGACTCTGTTATTGACGAGATCTTGCAACGTTTATTTAAAAGCTAATAAAGCTACTGGCCTTGTTAAAATTAGTGCATGCCTACCCAAGGATTCTGCACATATCGTTGCGGCCCTCACGTTGACTTCCTATAACAATTTATCGTTATAAACTGGAATCTCTCCTTCTATCTGGGAAAAGCGAGGGTTGTACCATTACTCAAGAAAGGTGATAAACAGGGCCCATCAAACTACAGGACAATTTCCGCATTACCTACGCTGTGCAAGACCATGGAGAGGGCCGTCCATACGGATAACTTTCAGAGAGAATAATTTAGTTTCATCAAAGCAATTCGGTCTCAGACTGAAATCTTCTACTGCACAGCTTCTGCTCAATGGGCCATTACCGAGTTGCTGTTTGTCTCGGTTTCGAAGTGAGTCTTGGTTGTCATTTATTGAAAGGGAAATGAGTTTTATTTGCACTAAGAATACGAAACTCATTTTCATTTGAATTGTTGTGTACCAGGATTCGCTTTGAAACTGAGACATGCTGCAACTCTGAAATGGGCTATTCATTGATAAGCTACTTTTGGGCATGGACAACATGGACAGGTGTATAATGTTCCTAGAGTTGACCAGGGCGTTTGACACAATAAATCACTAGATTCTTGTACACGAACCTTCCATTCGTGGCGCTCATAATGTTGTGACAGAACTGGTTTGACTCCTTCTTATCCAACAGAAGTGGGAGGCGTGGTGGCCTCATGGTTAGTGTGCTCGATTCCGGATCGAGTGGTCCGGGTTCGCGTCCTGGCCGGGGACATTGTGTTGTGTTCTTGGGCAAGACACTTTACTCCCACGGTGCCTCTCTCCACCCAGGTGTATAAATGGGTACCGGCGAATGCTGGGGGTAAATACTCCTAGTCGCTTCATGCTACAGAAACCGGAGATAAGCGCCGGCCTGATGCGCTTTCTAGGCTAGTAAGCAGACTTTACCTTTTATCCAACAGAAATCAAGTTACCTAGATAGGTCGCAGCTCTTTGCAACCTCTGCTTTCATTGGATCACTTTAGGACGCAGCTCTATTGTTTTTAGGGTTAGGATCCATCGTTGATTGGTTGTTTGTTTTGGTTCGTTGTTTGCTGAGCCAATCCCGAGAGCCGTTGTAATAGCAGCGTACTGACCCAAGTTACCTCCTGCGGCAACACCCAGTCAGACCCAGCTACAGTATCTGTCGGAGTTGGTGATTATTGAAAATTCTCTGCGCTGATTAGTTGTATTTGAGGTGATCAGGTGTTTTTTTTAAATGGTCGCCAGCCGTTTTGACAAGGTGACAGACGAAGAAATCAATTGTTTCAAAAGAAAATGCATCTTTTTCAAATATTCACCTATGTCATTGTATTGAAACAACTATTCATCTTATTAAGGCTCGGTAAATATCGGTGAAAAAAAACCTCGACTTCGTCTCGGTTTTTATTCACATATATTTACCTCCAAAACTTCCAGTGAGAATAAAAAAAATCAAAGTGCATCCTCGTCTATGTCACTGTCGTATTAAAAAAAATCAGAGTGCATTTCCGTCCATGTCATTGTGACATTTATTTCATCACTTTGAATCATGTGTTAAAAATCAAGAACGCAAGCAAGTGACAGATAAAATCGACACGCGAAATGAAGGTCCGAGTCATAATATGAGATCCTTAAATGAGATCCCTACGCAGGCGTACTACTTTTAAAAAAAGGGCGATTTGGAAAGCATCTCTAAATTGAAATGTATGCATCCTGGATCATCATGTCATTTCACTTTTTTATTGCACTCTATTTTAAAGTCTCATCTTTTCTTCCTCACTAAAATTGCTAACGTTACTGCACTGGTGTTTCATTAATTTCTTTTTCAAGTCAACTGAAGGACCGACTCATATTCCCCTGGCAAATGAACTGTAGAGTAACCACTCGCAAAGTGCGATACCCTCGACATCTGGCACATCTCATAAGAGAAAATGAAATAGCCGGAAAATGGGAAGAACAAAGCGTAAGAGACTTCACTTAATAGACAGCCGCTAATAATTTCAATTATGCTGTGTGATATGAAAAAAAGTTCAATCATACTTTTCAAATAAAAAGAACCTCTAAATGTAAAAGTAATTAAATTTTAAAAACATCTGAGTTGAATCAAACGTCAAAACGAGTGAGTGGCCTGACAAGTTGTTTCGTAGTGATTAATTATTTTTTAACATCTCTTTTCTTTTTCTTTTTTTCTTCCTTCAGCTTTTCCAGTTTTCCCTAAGAAATTTGTATTTTGCAGAAGCTGGAACTGGTGTCGCCAACGTCTAAAGGGAAATATTATTTGTTCGTACAGTGCAATACCGTTTCTAAACCAAAGTGGGGCAAGTATTACAAAAAAAAAATAGTAGCTGGAAGGCTATCCACTGCCTTCTACAACATACCGAAGGTTTGTTGTGGGAAAATAACTTTGCAATTATTTATCCCTACTGTCATTTTGCGTTCACTTTATCTCGCAGGAACTTTTTTTTTAATTTTTCGTTTTAGTACTCTTAAAAAGCGCAGCTGTATTCTTCTCTCGGACAGTCACGTTTGCCAAATTGATGCGGCTTGAGTCACGTTTGCCAAATTGATGCGGCTTGAATCTTATCGTGGAAGCGACAGTCAACAGTTCTAAAAACAAATTCTTACCGGCTCAATATAATCTGTCACTTTTAACTTCGAGTCAGTGTCTTATTCCTCAAGACATATGACTCTCTTTTCGTAAATTCATTAACGATATCCCCAAATCTACCAGCACAAACTTGGCCGCTGCAGGTTGCATTGGCTTTGCGTCGATAACGCAAATGAAGGAAATAAAAATGTGTCAAAATTCACTTGCCCAAAGACTGGAAAAACAAACCAACAACACCATGAATAACAGAAGTAATTTGATTGCAAAATCAAATGGATGGCGAAGGATTCTAATTTCAATCCATCTTAATCAAACAAATGTATTTTCTTTTGTTGCAATCTAATAAAAAAGCAAATCCTGTCATTCTTGAAACAGAAGTTAGATGTGAGTGTTGGGGAGTGCAGCTATGTCATCTCACGTACTGCCGATGGAAATTGTTTCACAAGACACTACTAAAATGCCAGGAGCAAGAGTGGAGCAAGAATCGTCGAAACTTAGTTGTTTCGATTCACTGAGACCAACTGAGCAAAATGTCAATGAAAACCTTCTCCGAGCCACTGAGAAAGTGTACACCATGCTCCTGAAAGTAATGAAGTTATTCGGAGTTTACTTTGGTGACGCGAACTTCGACCGCTTTTCTCGTGATACTTCGAAATCCATATTCAGCAAAAAACAGACCTATGCTTCCAATCTCTATTGCTATTCTCTAGTTGCTGGTTTGTGGTTCGCCTTTGCCATACCACTTGTCTGTATGTTCTATAAAGGTCCTATTTATCTTCTTCTTCAGTTTGATATGTGGTGTCTGTTGGTTGCATTAAACGGTACGGTTTGTATGGTCGTGCTCCCTCTGACAGACAGGACTAAATCCCGTTTTGAAAAGTTCGTTTCCAATTTATGCTT
>NC_090871.1:51110657-51145657 GCF_036669935.1 Montipora foliosa | reverse complement strand
AAAATGTGGTAACCCAACTGTCCGAGGAAATTTGGTCTTGGTCCTGTAAGACCGTACGACCGTACGTCCAGCACTCCGTGTATGCCAATGCGAAACTCTGTGGTGTAACCCACATTTTTTGGCGGGAATATTGGACATGCATGTTATGCTTAATTGACACCTTTCCAAACAAGCTAACCAGAATCACTTGACCATATCGCGGGCTTAAGTTTAAAGCTCATCGAGGTCAGGTGTTTTTTTACCGCTGACCAGGTACTTGTTTCCATTGGATCGCAGGTTGAAGTCAGGTTAACCTATTGTAAGACACGGGATCTCCGCGTTTAGGCTTAGCAAAATCTATATATCATGTTATCTAGCCTACGTAGTAAGCGTATCCGTGGATTTTCAATGTTTTAGCTACGCTATACGTTATCCAAATCAACTAACAATAAAGAGCCATGTAAAGCGGGCTGATATTTTGATTTGCCTTTGCAACGACGATAAAGACGTTTTCAGAAATATTCTTTAATTGCACCAAGTCACCCTTAAAATGTTTTTTGTTTTTGTTTTTGTCTTTCATTGTTCTCAGATACTGCTGTTTATGATGTATATGATGGACCTTCAAGGAAAAACAAAGGGTCTTTCAATCGGAGGTTTAACAGTAATATCAAAGTCTTTATCTCTAACGGTACCATTTGTTGCTGAATTTATCTTAATTATCTCAGTTTCTCGCATTTTCCATGAGTTAAGGGAAGCTTCGGGAGGTTTTCAGTTTATCTTTTTAATGAATACTGACATTAAAAATGAGCTGTTTAACGCAGGCGTTGTTCCTCACACATGTATGACTATCTACATTTTTTTTTTTTTCAGGTTGTTAGCGTGATTATTTCATACTTCGCTGTCATGTTGTCGCTTCCGAGCTGATGAACGAATTCGAAATAAATTGTATCTTCGAGTCACACTTTCCACAGTGTGGAATTTTCTTTTTCTATTGATTCGGATCCGTTTGATCAGAAGTCAGGTTAAAGAATTATATGATTAATTTAATTCATGATATAACCTTGCAATGAGGGTCTTTTCAACATATTTTGAATCAATAGAAAGAATGTAAAGCAACGGTCAATGAACAAAAAAGTGATGATAACCCTAACAAGCTTAAGGATGCTCAGCTGCCGAAGCTTAGCTGCCGAAGCGTAAAACGAATCCGAACAGGAGCCCATGACTAAGGACCATAGTTAATAGAGGGGAATGGTCATGAAACCCGACAACTTTCTTTGTTGTAGGTTTTTGTTCTCTTTTTTGGCCTTGACCGTCCACAAAACACAATAGTTGGTTACTCCGTACTGAGGAACTAACCAATAGAAACGTGTTGGTTACGTAATTCATGCATAGTGTACGACGCAAAAGAAAAGATTGTGCACGGTCGTGGACTTTCCAACCTAAATCTTGGCATCATTGTTTGCTCCTTTGATGTTTGCCGAGCTTCCTGACCATTCCACACCATTAACTATGCTAGGACCGTACAGGTTCGTTGTATTTGTGGAACGGCGTTTTTACAGACTGAGTTATTTTTAGATTGATTTTCCCGCAAAAACCAGACCTTTCCAGCCAATCACAGGTCTTGCATGAGAAATTATTACCCATGGGATTTAGAATGGTCACTCGCGCGCAAGCCAAATCTTATTTTAGAACTCGTCTAAAAATAGCTTGATCTGTAAAATGCAGTTACACAGACCTCCGAAGTAACACGCTTGGATCTTCCTACAGCGAAGAAAGTAACAGTTTATTTGCTTATAGTTGTATTTCTTAGAATTCGCCTCTCCGTTGTTTCGCCAAGGGAAAATTAAGCAGGCAGACGCCCAGTCTAGGCCTTGGGATATGTTAATTTCTGTTTAGTTATTTTCAGATATCACTAAATCGGAAGCCTGATTCCCTAGACGTCCGCAAAGTCAGTTCCAATCGGAACGGTTTGTTGACCAAAACAAGTTTCAGAAGAAAGGAAATTGGTATATCTTGCCCCCAAAACCTGGAGTTGGACACAGATTCTACCGTTCTTGTGAAGCTAATGGCTTGCGGGAGGAAAAATACAACTGCGAAAGCCATCTTGAATATCCAAAGGCCGCCATGTTCCTATAACGTCATGCTGAAATTAATAGTCGCGGACGTCTCGGTAAAAGACTTGCGATTGAAAAATAACCTTAGTGAAATTCCCAAATATCCCGGCCAACGCCCCCTCAGTCTCTCTCTCTCCTTCGTTTTCTCTCTGGGTTTCGCATATCTACGATAAGAAAACAAATTAAATAAAAGCATCCTGATTTTCTGCGCCTTCTGTGAGATTGTCATCAAAATGATAAAAACATACCTAGAACACACCCAGGCTGAGAATCAGTTAATGACATGTTTATTTGTTGTTATTTTTTGTTGCTGCTGTTGTTGTTGTTGTTTTTATCTGTTTTTTTCTTCTTCTTTTTTGAGCAGTATAAATAAAGGTAAAAGACTGGAATGTAAAACTGTAGTCTAACAGAAAAATTAATTCAAATACTTACGGACAACAATGAGGATTTCTTATTGCATGATACACTAAAGAACAACTCCGTTTGCAGTCAAACTTGATATACTACACAACTTTAAGAACTTGTTAAGTACGTTGTCAGAAGGAACATTCAGCCTTAGCCACAAAATTAGACGTTTCAAAAAAAAAAAGAGTATTCAAGTCAACGGAAATTTCTCCGGCACTGTTTAAGTAGATATATGGCCTTCAAAGCCACCCGTTGTCCGCGAAACGGGGAAGTTGTTAGAAAATGTTTTTGAACACAAAACAAAAGTTTACATTACACTTGAAGCCTAAAGGTCCCTAATATTAAACAGAAAATGCCGAAAACTGATTATTCCGGATTGGCGTGGCAGAATGAGTCTTCTTGGTAATGGACGTCCCGGATAAATACAATTATTGAGTAATAGAGCGGTTTTCAAATGATTGTCGTAAAACCAAAACCAAAGTAATTACTTTGGCCAATCAAAAAGGACGGAGACAACCCAGTAAACCAATCAAAACTCGCAGTAATTACACGTAGCCGACACAAAGCGCGGGAAAATGTGCACGCGCGCGCCACGATTGGTTTTCGTCTGACTTCTGATTGGTTGAAAAAGTGGCCCGAGAACTTTGAACTAATCACTGAGTGAAGTAATGCAAAACCAAAGTAATTCTCTAATTACTTTCGACACTCAATTGAAAACCGCTCTATTAGTAATAGTAATATTAGTGAGTAATAATATCTGTTAATCGTAATATGAGTGAGTAATATTTCATTCATTAAATTTTGATTTGCTGAATTGTGGTGACCACCTTGCTTTGTGTTTCTACACAACGTGTTTCTAATTCGCGAAAGAATCCTTATGAGAAATACGTTTTTTTTCCGTATAGAAAATGATTATTATTGTGAGCAATAGTCCATAAGATGGGACAAAGCTGAACTCATAAAGTTGGCAAAATACTATCCGTTATCATGATCCCACAGTCTGAAAACAGTGGTTCACAGAAGCTCGTTAGAGAGGCAGCGAACCAAGCAAGTGAATTACGCACTCTTAAGAAACTGAATGCTTAATCGCTTCGTAACCACTGTAAAGAATCATTCTTGGGCTGCGTGGAAGTGGTCAGGGGTTTTTTGCATATCAAGACGTGTTTGCACGAGAGAGCAATAATGAAACAGGACGGGTGATCAGTAGAACGTCCGATAACTTTTGTTCAGCGACTGCCTCCTTTGTGTAAATGTTGCCAGTAAAATCCGTTCTCAGGTTGAATCTGTTTTTCATCTACTAGGTTAACTTGATGATCCTCGTTTTACTTAGGTTGAATACGCACTCAAATGAATAGAAGACATTATTTGGAGCTAAAATGAAGCCCAGAGAAAAATTATGGACGGGTTAGAATTAGTTTTGGTTATTATTCTTGGATATCAATTGACTTCAATACACAAAAAGTAAATAATGAGAAGAACTATGACCGGTTGAGCATGTTCGTCGATGTAGTGTAGTGGTGAAGACATTGGACTATAGGTTTGGAGGGTCCAGGTTCGATTACCAGTAAGTGCACAGTAAAGTTCTTTGTTCCCTGACTCCGGAGCGAGCGGTCCGGGTTTGGGCCCTGGCCGGGGACGTTGTGATGTGTTCTTGGGCGAGACACTTTACTCTCACCCAGGTGTATAAATGAGTACCGCCGAATTTAATGCTGGGGGTAACCCTGCGATGGACTAGCATCCCATCCGGGGGGGGGGGGGGAAGTAGAAATACTCCTAGTCGCTTCATGTTGTGGAAACCGGGATCCGGGATAAGCTCCGGCCTGATGGTCCACTTGGCTCGTATGCAGACTTTTATGTTACAATGTTGATTGAGAATGAATGGATATGTGTATGAATACATAAAGAGATGATGATGGGGGGTTGATTGCTGCTTTAAACTAGGTAGAGTTCATATTCAACCTATATATGTAAAATGAGATATTCGCCAATTTAACCTTACTAGGTAAAAACGGATTCAACCTGAGGTCAGATTTGACCGACAACATAAATGCAGAATTTAAGGGTGCGTTCGATTGACCCTATTCCGGAATAAGAATACGTGGAGTGATGATTTAAAACACGATATGTGTGGCGTTTTGCAGCAATAATACAGCTATGTTTAAAATGGCATTTTAGCAGATATTTGATAAGATTAACGTCAACCGCCGCAAAAGCGAAGGATTTCTAACTTCTTTTCCATGTATTCCTATTCCGGAATACGGTCAATCGAACGTGCTCTAAGTACAATTCTCACATTAGCTTTTCTGCGAACTTAGTCAAGCCCGTTTGTTTCCACGTGACCTTAAGTTGGAAGTGAGAGCATGACGGCAAAATATGAGAGAATGATTCCAACAATCTGAAATTGAAAAAAAAAAAATACATGCAAGAGGTGAATGCATGTTGTTGTGGAAGAACAGATCCCAGGGTCTCGCTTCTTTTAAGCGGTCTTTTAACGTAACCAGATAAACAGTTTTCACGAGAATTAGTGTTAAAAAATGTCTCCAAGACCTGAAAAAGCGGCCTAGTTTTATCAGTTTAAACTGGACGAGCAATGGCACCCAAGATACGCACAAAAACTTGATTTGAACACTCTCTAGGACGAGCTTCTGGTCACCGTTTCATTCCGTGGACGTTTCACAGAGTTAGGCTTAATGATAGGTCACTTCGTTAAGGCAAGACTTCAAAAAAGCCCTAAATTAACTCGCTTTTTCTTTATGTAATCCTGGCAAAATTCTGTGAAGAAATTATCGAGAGGAAGTTCCGCCCAGTGACGTGGTTAGGCTGCTTGCCTTGAGATCCGGGAATCCAGGTCTGACCACTGCTTGGATTTGTTCTTATTGTATTGTATTGTGCGTTGCGTTGCGTTGCGTTGCGTTGCGCGTTATTGTATTGTATTGTATTGTGCGTTGCGTTGCGTTGCGTTGCGTTGCGTTGTATTGTTTTGTATTGTATTGTATTGTATTGTACCTAAGTTTATTCACAGAAAGATAAGCAAATTTATTTTTGCAGACTTGGCAATGTCTTCAGCATACTGGTCACTGAACGAATGTTAAAATACAGTCCAATTTTTGGTAAACAGGTAATTCATTTTCCAACCTTTCCATCTGTAACAAGAGCAAATAGTTAAATAGGGCTACGGAATAAATGCATTGCTCTTCTATTGAAGGCGGGGTGGGCGCGACGTTTTTTTACAAACACGCTCGGTAATGTCATCGCCATGCATCCATGATGTTACAGTTAATTAATGAAAATTTAGTCGTATACAAACCGTTAAGCAGAGAGATTTTGTGATAACCACTAGTCCTCCAATAGATAGGCCCTTTGGCTCCGCGTTTAGGTAAAACATAAACGTCAGCAACTGTAAAATGATGTGAATACTACTTGAATAGTCTGATCAACGTTTCGAGTGATTTCGCTAAATTTTTCAGCAGCTAAAGGCCCAGGAAAACTGCTTCAACATCCGTTCGATTTTGCTGAACGATGTTGAGAGCAGCGGTGGGCAGACGGTTGCAACACATCACTGCCATAAATACGGACATGAATGCGTTTGACCATTGAGAGGCCGAAATGCGCACGCGCACACTCGACAACGTTGAAAGAGGGGGGCAAATGGCTCCAACTTCATTCAACATCCGTGAAAACAAAAGAAATGTTGAATGGTTGTTGAGGCAACGTTTAAACGCTTTTAAACTCACTCAAAATCGATTCAACTTCATTTCAACATGATTCAAAACGATTGAAAGAGGGGGGCAACGTCGCTGTTCAACAAAATTCTATGGATGGTGAAGCCGTTTGCCAGGCCTTAAAGGGCCACTGTCATGCTACATTAGGTCAAAATTACATTAAGTACATTAGATCACCCGTACATCGCTCCTGACAACCCACTGAAAAACATTTATGGCACAAAGGGCCATTCGTATTAATTTTTGGCGACTTTCTCAAGACACCGTCTCCAAACTTGAAAAAATTGCTCAATTTTTTCAAGTTTCACTCCATTTACATCCTCTCCATCCTTAGTCTCCTTCGAAGCCGTTTTTTGGATGTCACGCAACGCTCCCCCCAAACAAGAAACAATAGCTTCACTGCGCTTTAATTAATGGTTATTGGCAACAAAAGTACAGCATTATTTTTTGGTCGTCATTCATGTTCATTGATGCAAAGAGATGCAAAGACGTCTTTTAGTCGTGTTTTGAAGTTTGACTAACATAGCGTGACACTGCCCCTTTAAGGCAGTATGGTGAAGCATTTAAAACGATCTAGATGCCAGGACACAAGCTCTTTGATGGACTGAAATTGTCTTGGATGCGATGACATAATTTCCGCCCCGCATCATTCTCTCAGCTCTAAATTAATGGACTAAACAGTCTCATGTAAGATCATCTTGTTGGAAACACACGCCTTTGAAGGGGCAAATTGTAATGGATAGTATAAAAAAGGTTCATTTGAAGCAATCTTCAGAAAATTTCACTTCATTCGTGAATGCTATTATATTTTTAATCAAGAAGCAACTCTAATTTTTCATCAGAAGAAACTTTCATTAAAAAGATCTAAAAGATACATATTTTTTTAAATTTCCATTTCTTCACTAAAATTATTCTCAACTTCAAAAACACGAAAATCCGGTTTATGAAATGATTTAGTACATTAAGGCAAAGGTTTGACAGTTGACGATTCGCGTGTTTGCTTTTCGATCTGACGGTGACTCACAAATCTTTGTCAAAGGGGCTATGTCACGGAATTTTAGGATGTTTAGGGGAAATCTTTAGTTAATAACGAGTTTAAAACTCGGAAATGGTAATGTGGAATTCATTTACCGATGAATTATCGTTTCATCACAAACAAGATGATTCCGAGAAAGAACGACCTTTATCCAGGCGATTTTCGGGCCGAAATTGTTCAAAATTACGCAAAAGTAATCCGTTTCAATCTTGTCAATTTGTGTCCATCCATGCTTCTCGTTCCCTTTGCTGAATTTCTAAGTTATGTTTGTCAGCAGTATTAAGTGGTTAATGCAATGTTTCATTCCACTTTTTGGGCATTTTGGGTGTCATAAAATGACATCATTTTGCGTGACATAGAAGATTTTCTTGTCTTACGCCCCCCCCCCCCCCCCCCCCTTGACGCAGAACCAGACTTTCTTTTGAAACAAACCCCGTTATTTTCAGTTTTAGTTTACCTCTCTAACTCTATGCTAGAGATAAATACCTAGAATTGTCAGTTTCAGATTTGCATACAAGTGTTGTCTTATGGAAGATTTCATCAAACTCATCCTTTCCCACCATACCCTCACCTTCACTTGTTCTTGGTCAGGAACTACTGCTCTTTCCAGGATTGCTTGGAAACTGTGAATCTGTAAAAGAAATAGAGGATATTTCAGGGCCGCGCGGAGATACGAAACTTCTCTTTGAGTGAAACATTTTTCAACGCGAGAAGAGAAATTTCGTATCTCCAAGCGGCCATGAAGTACAATCTCGACCCCAGTGCTCTTCTCTTGACTGAGGGAGAGAAGAGCTCTGGGGAACCATGAAACAAAGTGTTTTGTCGTTGGTTTTCGTGAAGAACAATCAAAAGCGTCACTAATTGGCGCATTCATGTTAGCATGAGGAGTGAGTGAGCAGGCGCCGTAAGGTTCAAATAACCAATTTTTGGCTATAAAAACCCTAAGGCGCATGTTCTCCTGCATAGGGTTTCCTAGAGTCTAGGGTCGATCCGAGGCTCTGGTGACGAGAATGCAATGAAGTACTAAATCATTTCACAAAAGGCATCGAAAGGCGCGATTTTTATATGTAACCATAGCAACAGTGATCTTTTCACGTGTGAAGATATCACTGTTTTCGCGCGAAAGCTCACTCAGTACTTTATTGGGGTTTATATAATAATATTAATTACACATCGTTGTACTGTAATATCCAAATGCGAGTCCTGTCCGGGAATAAGAGAGGATGAGACGTGAGAGAACACATATCCCCATGCCCAATGATCTAAAGACCTATGAATTAAATCTATCTTAAGCTTGGCGCCATGCTGTAAAAGTTAACCAATCAGCTGTCTTTCTTAAAATAGCCGCACATCCGATGATGACCACGCAATAAGTTCAACCTGCAATTGAGGTAAAATGATTCCCTCCACAAAGGGTTATCAAAGCGAAAACTCATGAATGTATTGAGAGAGACAGTTACACTCTAATTGGTCACTCACCTTCCCGTTTACCTTCGACCCAAACACCAATATCACGGCTACACTTGCCGATGTGAGCAAAAGCCAATAGATTGCTGTCACCTTGATAGGCATCTCATCAATGTCGCCCTTCAAATCTCGAGGAGGATTTACAGACATGTAGAAGCAGAAGCACGTTAGCGGAATATAAGCAGCTACAAAAACAAGAAAAAGAGGTGATAGCATCTTATTCGCGAGTTCAGAAGTGTCACAAAGTCTACGGTGCTCCTCTTTCAGCGCTGCCAAGTCAATCTGCCAAGAGTTGACGTGGTTAGATAATATTCTTTTGGAAAACTCATCAAACAAGTGTTCGAGAAGTGAGCTTGTGACACAAATAAAGACAATTGGAAGAAGCCACGCTCCGCAGACGAAGAACATTATGATTATCATAGAGACAATTAGAAATCCGTTCCAGCGAAACCAAGGCTCATTGCTTCCAACAAAAATATACGGAACATTCAAAAGCGAAAGTATAGTTACCGTTGCTGTCAATATCCAGACTACACAAGAAACAGTTAAGATTTTTTTGGAAGTTGATTTCAGCTTATTTAAATCAGTCTGAGAGTCCACCAAGTTTCGAA
The DNA here is from genome assembly GCF_036669935.1 of Montipora foliosa. Lineage (NCBI taxonomy): Eukaryota > Metazoa > Cnidaria > Anthozoa > Scleractinia > Acroporidae > Montipora > Montipora foliosa. Next base: position 51,136,323 of record NC_090871.1, on the reverse strand, counting down.
GAAATTCTTCAAACCGAGATGACTTTCTTTTCGTCAATGGAAGCACGACAAGGCAAATGGTTGCGTTGAGTGCAGCTTTCACACCCCATAAAAGGCCAATCAGAAGAACGAAGAAGACAACAGGCTTTGAAGTTCCCACCATGCAAAGACTGACTACAGTCATAACGACATGAAGCCCATGACTTGCCATAGCTACCATGCAATAAAAGAATGAGAATGAAATCGCTCCAGAATCTTGCGCAGAGACCACATCTCTCAACTTTGCTATCGAGGTATCTCCAAAATACATCCCAAACAACTTCATAGATTTTAGTATAGGACTGTAAATTCGTTCGCATGCCATCAACATTTCTTCCTTTCTTCCCGCTGCGCCCGAACTTGCGTCTGGAAAGACTTCAACCACTGTGTGATTTGAAATGAAGGACGGCATTTCGTGCCCTTCTCGTATATAGTTAACAGTCCTATGGAGGTCAGTTTCCGAGGGTATTACGCGAAAATCCATCACCCTTTATGATCTAGCGGTCTTTGAACCTCTAAATAAACTTAATTTGGTCTTATTTTTAATTGAATTCTTATCGGTTGTTGTAATAAAGAAACAGCAAGCGGGGTTACATTAGCATTTTTATTAACTAACGCAGTCCCTTCTTGAAATACGATTTTCAAGATTCGTGTCAGCTCTTTAGGTAATAACAAGTAACATAAATAACAGGAATAACTCTCAGCATTAAACTCAATTTATATCACGACCACGAAAAAAGTGCTATACTTGTATTAATTAACTCTTTTGACCTCTTTTTTTTTTTTAATATTAATAAGCTGTTGCTTACTTTGTTTTTATTTATTATACTTTGTTTCCCCTCAGTAAGGTTTATATTACAACCCACCTATACGTTTTCTAATGATTCTTCTTGTTCATGATCTTGCATTAAGATATTGTTATCATCTAAGGCAAAACAGACACGAAAAACAATAAAAACCCTAAAATGGCTTAGAATATGCAGATGCAGATGTTGTCTTCCTAAGAATCTTAACCCCCAAACGTGAAGGACAACGCAGTTTTAAAATAACGCAACTGGACTGTACAGTTAATAGATTCAAAAAACATTGAGAATTGGAAATATATGTGAGATCCCTTATAGATAAATCACTCCGTGAATATCCTTAGGCAATAGTGCGAAGCGCAAAGATTCTGACAAGAAGAACAGGGAGGAAACTAGCAAACCGCTTCCGCAAACAATGATCTTCGAGATGTTGAAATCAATTGCACACCACATGATTTCAATCTTCCCAGCCACTCCTCCCATGCATAAGATGACAATTCGTGGTTAGGGTAACACGAAGACAACACAGAAAGGAGCAAAAACTAAACACTCTAAATCTCACGGAATCAATTAAAACTTGTCAATTAAATAATTTATTACATATAGTTTACCCCCTTCTCCAATTTATTCTTGTCACAGTGCGGTTCCAACAATAGGAAACCCTCCATCCCCTGCAACGTATTTTAGTATTTAAACTGTAGATATAGGCATATTTTTATCCCCTAAAAAGTTTCATCTGTTCGGATTTCCTAGCTGAAAGTCTAGTGGTCCGAAAATTATAGGGATCAAAATTGACTTTTTCGAAAATTTTAGCCAAAAAAAAGGCTCCCCAAAAATTTTAGGTGACCTTTTTTAAGGTAAAAATCCGTTAAAATGGGCAATTATACCATTTTTTTGATGTTCGAAAATCCTAGGACAGGCAGTCAAGCAATAAATGTTACAACAAAAGTTCCGAAACTTCTAGATATCAAATCGTCTTCCGAACACATATTTTCAGAAAATTGACGTTGGGTGCCCCTGGCTCGTTCTCTGTTCATAAATGCAATCCTAATAGTCACGAAGAATACAGAGCAATTGCAATGTTAGTTTCTTGTAACGTAGGCGTACATGCAGCAATTGTCAGATGATGGGAAGAGCGGAGGCATGCATATGCTGCCAAGAAATTGAGCCTGTCAAAAATAAGAATATCGAGGCTGTTACTAGCTGTGAATGTGGCGAAGAGCCCAAATGCATCACCCAGCACCCTGGGTTTCATCCTGTTTGTATAAATTATGGATGGGTCCTTCAAACAGCTTGGTATCAGTACAAGAAGCAGTACAAAGATCCATTTGATGGACCTGAAGGTAAACTTTATAGACATATTGCCTACAGGCGGTCGGCTCGATGGTGCTGAGACATTTTAGGAAAGGAGATAAGGGTGGTTCTTTCATCTTGAGCAGTGATGTGCATAAGAAATTTTTCTCCTCCACCGGGGCCAGGGAAAGAGTGGGCCTTTGAAGGCTTCCGTTATACAGATGAATGAGAAAACGGGTTTTAAACATGTCCATGAATTAAATAAATAAAGAAAAATACAAGTTAGTATTTTTCATGGAAATTATCAGTTAACAACCGGAAACAAGTACTTCAGTTGTATGTTATGAAAAACACTTTCACTAAAAAACTGAAGAATGATGCATGATGCAAGCCGGGTGATGCTTGAGAAGGTGTTTCCTGTAATAAGGATGGCTGCTGCCAAATAATAGGTTTCCAGGGGCTTCCTTTTAATAACTGATTGGGATTCCCACAGTTCTGTATGCCCATTATGGCAGGTTAGGACAACTGATAGCATGCTCCCAGTCGTTTTCCTTTTTTGGTCAATGATCACGCCCCCACATTTTGGACAATTTTTCAGTAAATTTTTCAAACACAAGAATTTTTTTTCACTGTCTGGAGAGTCATCTTCAAATTCATGTTTAGATGACACCATCTCATCATTGGATAACTACTTTTTATCATCCGGTAATAGCCAATGGGATGTAAATCTGCATTGGCATTGTTTTCCTTACCATCCGCATGTATATCCATTTTATCATCGACAAGGACGCTTGCATTGGTGGTAAGTCGATTGGAAAAATTGCTGTGGGTGTATCAATGGGATTTAGGGGTCCTGCCATGGCATAATTGTGGTCATGTGGAATCTTCCATTTGACAGCATATGGATTTTGTGGGATATCATCCTCTATAGAAGTATAGGAGGACACGTCAACATTTGCAGTACCACATACACCATTATCATTGCCTTTAGTGATGCACAACTCAGTTTGAACCTCCACACTTTTTAGGGTAATGGGATCAAAACAACATTAAATTCCCACATCATGCATTTCTGGGATTGTATGCAGATTGGAGGTTCATTAGTCACTGGGTCATCTGAAGGTAAATTGTCCTCGATGTCTGCAGCAAGTAGTTCTGAAAGAACCTAAAACAAAATCAAAATGTGAATATACAAGGTAATTCTTTTCACTTTACTATAACTTGAATGCCTTTAATTTGCCTAAGGTCATTTTGTCATTTCTTCCTGTTTTTGAGTGACAAACTTGAAATTAAAAACAAACATCGGAAATTACCGATTATAGGTCATTTTTAAGGTACGCTAACTAGCCATTATTTTCCAAATAAACGCAGCATAATATATTTTAAAACTGGGTGGATGTACAATGACATTTGCCACGATGAAACCATTATTTATACATAGGGTCGCGCGATCCCCTCAGTTCAAAGCGTGTGCAAACATTGACATGTAAGTGGGCAAATTTATTTGATTCATAGAAAAGGAGAAGCAAACTGACAAGCACAAAGTAAACTTATCGATGCCTTCGTCGCTGAGGCGATGTTCGCTTGATAACCGCGGCTTTTTCGCTTAGGGGCCGTAGCTAAACAAGGATGGAATAGCATCATCCTTAAAGCCCCTCCTAGATTTTTCCCCTGTTTATTTTGCCCGGAGATCTATCTCGAAACAGCTTGGCATGAAATGATCGCTGCAGACGTAGCCGTTTTCTAGTCATGGCATATTCTTCTGTCTGATTCTGTCGAGCCATGCCATCGCGCGATCGTCTTGTGCGATCCTGTGGTAAGTCACCGTGTACGTGTGTTCTCGTTTTCCTTCGTCTTCTTTAAATAATTTTGGGAACCAGGTACACAACAGCTCACTATTTCCCTTGAAACAATCAAAGTACGGTCGAAGATACAGAGACAACGACAGTTATTATAATTTAAGCAAAGTTGAAGAATGAAAAAGCGGATTTTATAAAACCCCGCGGAAAATTGACGATTCTACGTCACCACGACCTGCTGACCACCGATCGCGGCTCAAATTTTCTCCAAAATGGCGGATTTCTATTAGCATTTTTGGTCGTCTTTCAGGTACAATATTTCATTCGAATGAAACGCTATGGGAATGATGTCTCAAAAATTGAGACATGGTACAGAGGCCAAACTTTGCACCCAGTGGACACGTTAAGTCTAAATTACCTTTCTTTTGGATTTCTTATGTTATTGTTGCTGGTCTGAGGCCCCGCATGGGGTCAGACTATCCACATGTTGGATGTCAATGGCATGATTGTTTCTGAAAATGGCTTTACACTTGTTATTGTTAATCACTTGAAGCAAAGTAGACCTGGGAACCATAACCCACAGCTTAAGCATGTTCCTTTTGAAGACTCTAACCTTCGTGTTGTTACAACCTGTTAGGAGTATCTAAAGAGAATTAGGTCGCTTAGTGGAAACCAGTCTAAGCTTTTCATGAGCTATGTGAAACCCTTTAAAGAAGTGAGCAGAGATACCCTGACTCGTTGGGTACGGCAAGTTATGGCACAGGCCGGTTTAGATGTTGCTACGTTTTCACCACATATCATAGCACTCTGAGTGCAGCGTCAGTTTCAGCTGCACATAGAGCTTCTCTTAATTAGATGACATCCTAAAAACAGTTGGTTGATCATAAGAATGTTGTTTTGCAAAATACTACAACAAGCCAATAGTTACGGCATCCAGCTTTGCAAACGCTGTGTTATCTGTTAAGTAGATGTTTATCATGAACTTCATTGCCACTGTAATAAAACCTGTTTGCTTCATTGATGTGTGGTTTTTCTTCATGTGCGTGTCAGTTTCAAAATCTCATGGGATCTCTCAGCATGGTGACGAAGCAGGATTTGAAAATTAAACCTCAAGCCGTCCATGTCTACTGTGAAAGCGTTTACAGGGAGACCGGTTGTTCACTTGCGCGCCACTTTGAAATTTTGTGACGCAATTTTACGTTTTGGATTGGCAGTTTGCTCCGAGGAAGTTGCATGTTCAAATTTCAACCACACGTGGCCCGAGCTCAGTGTGAGCATGGCCGACAAAAATATAAGGATTTGTATGGGAATCCCGATAAAAAGCTTAAGAAGATATTTACATGAAAAAATTCTCAATTAAAAAGCCTAACCTTATTGCCAACGTGGTTAGCTTCCTTCCTGTGATGTGAAATTGTGACCGTGGAAACATTTTATCCAGAAATATTTGACTCAAATTGGTGGCACCTGAGAATTTAGTCTCCAGCCTTGGGATTTTATTATACCGTTGACAACCACGAAATCGAGCAATGGCTCAAATCGCGTCGGATCTGGAAAATAACCACACAGGAAGGAAGCTAACCACGACGACAATAAGGTCAGGCTTGTTAATTGAGAATTTTTTTCATATAATTATCTTCTTAAACTTTTTATTGGGATTCCCATACAAATCCTTATATTTTTGTTGGCCATGCTCACACTGAGCTTGGGGCGCCTGTGAAATGATGGATCATTCCGAGAGGGCCGTACTGGTGGTGGAACAGCGCTCTACTGGCGAGAAAGTGTCATTTGAATATCCAGAATGGATTGTGGATCTCGAAAACTTCAGAATCGTGATTATTTATAGGATGCCGTATTCTTCTAAACATCCGGTTACAAAAGCCACGTTTTTTGATGAATCCACTTCTCATAATGATGTCATCAGAACTATCATTAACTAGACGCTCCATGAGTGTACACTGGGTTGCCTGTGGTACGTGTTACTCGCAAACGGAAGCTGGGTAATATTGACCTGCAGCGTTCCAGTATTTTTTTCAAGTGCGGGGTCATTAAGACCATTTGAGGTCATTTGAGGTGAAATTGCTCTGACGGTCACCAAGACGTCGGGCCAGCAGAGGCCTTTTGGCTCACGCGTGTAATTATTTTGTAATGTCCTGTCCCATTTTGAGGTCTTTTAATTTTTTAAGCTTTGGTAACAAATTCAGTTCAAAGATAACAAAACATGCTCTTGAGTAAAACTCACTCGCTTCTTAGTCTACAAAAAAACTAACTGGAAATTGCTCTGACGGACGTTTCCCTGCAGTCATGTATGTCTTGCAGTTGCACTGAGCACACACTAAGGAAGGACTGAATATGTTGTTTCCGCTTCATAATTCCTCTTCTTTTCAGTCTAGTTTGATGTCAGGTCAAAAAATGTTTGTGACTTTACGTACCGTAAAAAAGTACCGTATTAAGCCGGGAGTTAACAGCAAAAGGCAAGCCAAAAGACAGATTAAGAAAAAGATAACAGTTTTTATAAATAACTCTGGATCGAAGACTCATCGAAAGATTAATGATAATCGACAGTAAAAACACTAAAAATTCTGCCGTCTCTGACTTCTATGAATCAAGGGGAAAGTCATGATGTTCCGTCAAAAAGAATAAATTGACCATGTGCTAGGCAACCATAGGGGTGGACGTGATCACCTTGTGTCAACTGAATGAAATACGGGAAAGAATGTTAGGGTGCCTTCGATTGGGAAATCCGGATTTAGAACTTAAAATCCGGATCTTAGGATTTTCCATTCGGACACACAATCCAAAAACGGATTTCGCGACGGATTTTGTTAATTAAAATCCTTACCCGACATCGTTTTCAGAGTAAAACAATGTACTTTCTAGCCAAGAAACTTCCGTCTTTGGTTTTTTAATATTGCTTGAATATTTACATTTCATTTGTCGGGTCTGGAAGCCTTCTTTGTCGGGTTCCTGAGAAACGTATCTCGACTTCGAACGAGAAAAGAAACGTATTTCGACTTCAGGGTGAACTATTTACACAATTATGACGTTAAGCAGAGTTTGTAATTGAAAATCTAAACATATATGGGATAAAAAAACAGATTTATCGCAAATTACAATGCTGACAAGCACAAAAGCGAAGGAAATGGTTAATAAATATGAAGTTTTTTTATATTATCTGAATGTTTTTGGGTTAGAGTAAAGCGATATATTGTTGAAAATGTTGGTTGTAAAGGGGCTATGTCACGCGAAATGATTTAATTTCATTACACTCAAAATTCCCTAAAAGAATGAGTAATGTAAACAATCTTTGCACTAGTAAGTCGTAGCAATAAATTGGATTAACCAGGAAATTACAGTGAAACCGGTTCTTCATTTATTTGCACGCGACTTTGCAATTTTGTGACGCAATGTTGGTGTTTTGATTAGCAGTTTGCTTCGAGGAAGTTGCAACTTTAAATTTCAACTTGCTGCCCGGTGTTTGCTTCCCAGAGTCAGGTATTTGTACCCGTTCAAAACAACCTTGAACTCTATTTTTTTACAATATAAATTTACGGCATAATAACTCTACATTGGGTAGGATTCGCGAGGCTGTGAAAAAGATCCACAATGTGTCGCCGACGTGATTGTTTGCAAACCTTGAATTACCGCAAGTTCTGTGAAGTCAATTGAAAACTGTTCGTGTTGTCTCAAATACGCCTTCATCGACCTAAAACAAAACTCAGAAGAACTTAATTCCGGACTCATGTAAGGCGGTTGAAATATCAATTTAACACCACGATTTCTTGGCATTAAGCGCAACTGGTTTTCCGCGAAAACTATGTTCGCCAATATACTGAAATTAATCATTTCAAATCCATTTGAAGCCAAAGGGTCTTTCAAAATATTAAAGTTATCAATTCCAAACCGACTATGGAGAAGGTTCACAATTTAATTACAGTTCGAAACATTTGAACCTTCAACTTGCTCGGAGCAAAGTGCCAATCAAAAGCACAACATTGCGTGACAATATTCTAAAGTAGCGCGCAAATGAAGAACGGGTTTCATTGTAAAGAAACATTGTTGGCTTCCCAAATAAACTTTACTTTACACTTTAATGATAAAACAGCTCTTTTTCTGACGTTAAAAACTTGGCTATCTATCAATCATTTGACAGAAAAAAAATAATTCTGTCATCTTTATGAAAAATCCTCGCGTATCACGTTTCAACCCACGTATGCAAATTTGTTAAGCTCGAACGGCAACATGATGAACTCACAAGGGAAATCGCACAAAAACCTTTTCCAGCGAAAAATGTGTTGAAACAAACAACATATAAATTGGCTATTAGAGGCAAAAACCCATTCCTATTTCATTGCGTGCGTGAAAACAAGAAACACGACCATGTCAAAATTAATTACCATACGTAACAAAATAAATTTCAGGATCAAACCCGTTTCTGAAGAACCTTTCCTTGAATAATGAAGCACGAAATAGACAACAAGCTTTCTTTTAAATAATTCTTGACTGTCACACTTCCAATTATCTTTTTACGTGAAGACTGCAGAGTGGACCACAAAATAAATGTAAATAGGGCCCTTGCCTTGACCGCGTTTTGGCCACTCATTGAATTTGTTTCAGGTAGTCCCTGGTTCAACTTCCTGCTGCACTTGTAAAATAATCAACTGGTTTGCCTCCCGCCAGTTGGGATTCTTAACAATTGTATATGTTAAATGCTCGGAGATATTAGCTACTAGCTACTCTGAAATCCGAGGGTAAACAAAGTTGTATTAGTTGTATTAGACAACATTTAACATAGATGCATTCAAGGCGTTCGATTCTTTCTCTGAGGTTGTTAAACCCACATCCAGCCAGAATAGAAAAAGTTACCAGAGAATTTGCCATTTTGTTTCAGTGTTGTACATAACACTACATTTGCAAAATATTGACATCCGACGGCGAAAGATGCAATTAATTGTTGTTGTCAGAAGCCTATTATTCGTTGCTTTTTCTTGATATTCATTTTTCACAACTTGTGTTGTTTATCGAATTGACGTCCAAAAGGGTATATTTTGTTTAAGGATCCAATAAAACACTATTCGCGTTACATCGGCTTCGTCGCCATTGTTTGTACTGTATCCACCTGATAAAATCTATACCTTTCCAGTACCACCTGAAATGTACCAAAGATACGAGCAGGATACTCTAGGCACAAAACCAATACTTAGCAGGGGAGCGAAAGGTTTCCATTTTCCTGACACGGAAAAAATGACAGAAATGACACCCATTTTCCGACTGGTTTGCCATACTGCCAACCCAGTAATTACTGGTGATTTTAATATTCATGTCGATGTTCTTGGTGACGTCGATAGTGCACGTTTACTGGAGTTGTTGGAATCGAAGGGTTTACAACAACACGTTGATAAACCGACTCATATGTCAAGCTATATCCTGGATTTAGTGATTACAAGGGAAGTAGATAAACTAACATCAACCACTCGTGCTGTAGACTATATTTTTTCTGATCACGTCCCTGTGATCAGTTATTTAGTAATCAAGAAACAATCGTTTAGTGTCAAAGAGATATCTTTCCGGAAAATTAAGGGTATTGATGTTGAATCTTTCTCACATAATTTGCAGTGTTCGGCCTTCAGTCAAGATAGTCCGAATAATTGTGATGACCTGGTTAATTTATACAACATAAAATTAAACGAGATACTAGATCGTCATACACCACTTGTGACAAAGATCATCAAAGTTAGACCTCTGGTACCATGATATAATGATAATATCAGTGATGCCAAAAGAGAACGACGGAGGACTGAACGCAGGAATTTGTCTGATCTTGCCATTTTCAAGGCCAAAAAAGGACTATCAAATAAAGCTGTGATCCTCGCAGTTATGGACGCAATTTTAGCAATTGCGTAGAGAAGCCTGAAAAATTTAGGACTTCAATGAGGTTTGAACCCGTGACCTCGCGATACCCGATACCGTAACCCTAACCCAGACCCTATAACGGTATCGCAGACTTCTCTGCGCATTTGCTAAAATCGTGTCCATAACTGCGAGGATCATAGCTTTACTTGATTTCATATCCGCAGTTCAGTATATGATTCATTTCATATGTTATTTCATTCATTAAAAATATTTCATAACTATTTTACATTTATTAATATTTTCTAACACATTTTTCTTCACTTTTTATTGACTGTTGTGAGCTTTGTACAGCGCTATTGATCATCACATGTAAACGGCGCTATATAAGTTATTAAAATAATAATAATAATAATAATAATAATAATAATTATTATTATTATTATTATTATTATTATTATTATTATTAACTTCGAGTGGGCCTAATATAAATTAAAACTCTTTCACTCTGTCTAACGGCAGACGATTTTACTCGTCAACGGGGAACCCCCGGAAGTCAATGGGTTCAACAAACTCACAAAAATGCACCTCCTGCCTCTCCACCACTCGTGAATATGCGCTTTTAAGGCACTTCTCCTTATCTTAGCGGGTCTTGGTAACGGAATCAAAGGATATTTTCGAGCAATTTAGCGAGTACTTTGATCAAGGACTTGCTGCAACTGGTTGACAAAGAAGCAACCTTCGTTCTCAACACTGATAGCTACTACACTTAGCCACGGGCTATGGAACAACTGACAAATCAGATTCCAGGGAAGGATTCGAACCTTCGACCTCCGTAACACCGGTCGGATGCGGGGCACACAATGCCATGCGCCTCAATTTTTCAATTGCGCTGCAAAAGAGAGTAAAAAGAGTGTGTTCGCTTATGTGACAAGCTAAAATGTTTGCATAGTAAAACAAAAGGAAAATTTGTCATAAAAATAGAGTTTAATTCTCAAAAGAATATTTCACCCATTAACAAGGCCACTGTTTCTTTAATTGTTTCACTCCTCCAACATGGCCGCCTTGACCACATATGGAAATACTCTTTCCAGAATCGCTGGTCAAGGGGAACGAAGACTCTGGGTCCCTGATTGTGAAAAACTAAGAACTTTTCCACTTATGTTATTTAAAAAAAAAAAAGCAATGTATGACATGGACAACTGTGCGCATTAGGAAATTTATACCAACAACGACTATCTTGGTTTGCTTCAAATTGTTCTAAAACAGCTTTTGTTGAGTACCCTTTGTCCTTTGTTTTCAAAGTTTAAATATCTTCATAATGAACACAAATTATTAAGTTACTAATCAGTAATGAAGGCAAACGAGAGTAATGATAATGGAAGCAAATGGTCACTATTCTTAGACGATCCATCATTTTTAATTATTGATAATAAACTGGCCATTCTCTCTCCTGGTGTCATTCGGACTTAAGTCCCACCTCTGTCATCGCCACCGAGGTGATTATCAAGTGGAAATGAGCGCTGCGTGAAGGGCAGCTGTGTACATCTCAATGCAAATAGCACGTCAAAGTAATTAAACGTCTTTGAATGTAGTCTGTGTGTTACAATTACGACCATCATTTTTACTTGGTGAGTCTTGAAGTGAACGAAAAAACACCGTCTCTTCTCATTTGCCGCCCTTTAACCTGAGTTTCGAGTGGGTCTCAGTTCGTCTTAGGAGAGGAAAGACTGCAATTCCTGTCACTGAAGGTTAGTCTACCAGGAGAAAGTGGGCTTAAAAGCCAAATAATACGCTCTTTTCTTTTAATTTCATAAATTTTGTATGGGATTATAATTTTCGTCCCTTCACCGTGCCCGTGTAATATTAGCAAGAACTGACAAATTTGCTTAAAATTTTCATGAGATGTCTCAGTGCTTCATTTTGTTTTTTTCGATGCCTTTCCTCTTTTAAGAAAATCGTAAAACTCAGCTGCGCTCCTTTCTTTAAGTAAATTGGAAAAAGCCAAGCCTTTACGATGGCTATAATTGTAAACTGAGCTGTTTTGAAACAACTGCATGGGTGCGTTTTTCCGATGCCCTCGACGCTTACTGGCCCAGACCATCAGCTTCATAGAACACCAAACGCCTTTCCAGGTTTTTAGGACCTATAGGCTTGTAGGGGACGACTATACGTTTTACTGTCACCTAGCCAAAAGAGACCTTGCGATCTAAATTAAGTCGAAAGAGGGAAACATTGTAAGACCTTGCTGTGACACCAACCGCGGCACTAGTAAAGTAAATTTAGTTTCAAATTGAAGTTTTGTGAACCAGAAAAAAAAAAGAGTTTAAATCCCAATCAAAGGGTAAAGTAAACCAACTTTTCTTTAAATATTATGCACAGTAAAACGGAGAAGTAGAAATCTAGTAGTTTGCTCGTACATGTATGTTTATATCACTTATTTTGTGTAGTCGACTTGCAGGGGCATCGATTGGTCGGTTTATCTGTGTGGAAACGCAAACTGATATGTTTCAAAACAATTATTTCTCTCATGCATTTTAGCTTTTTCACTTCGGTTTAAAAAATTATGAACAATAATTATAAAGTTTCACAGTTTTCCAAATCACTAAAGAAAAAGCACATGTGACTCAGATAATCGTTCGGCAACATAATTCAAGTTCTATATGGTTGGTGATTGTCATTCTGAAAAAAAATGTCGCCTTTAAATGATTTTATCAAAGCTCTACCGGTGAAAAAAAAATTTACACGGATGATACGCCAATCCATGTCGGAAAGGAAACCCAGTTTATTGGAATCTTCGAGCTGGATGATGTAAGAACTTATTCGGGCGTCAATCGCTGAATAAACTGCCGTTTTGCACAATATGCCCTCTTGTTCAAATACAGAATTATATTTTTCAAAATGTAAGTTAAACGAATTGAAGTGAATTGAGGACAAAACTGAAAAAAGTCACGTAGACACTCAAATTAAAGAAAATGCCTTCAACCAATGATCCAACTATTTCCGACCGTTTTGTCTTGACCCTTGTTTTAATAAAAAAATTATTACGTTCCTCTTTGGGTTTTAAAAAGTAACCGGAATAAAGTCTCTCAGTTATCTGTTATACAATTATATCAGGGGAAACCGGCGCACACTGAATTAGCTTTTTGCGAGGTGCTGTTTGAACTACGACTGTCAGTTTATAACTGATAATGAAGCCGGCGGTCACGATTATTTATGGCAACCTTTAAGCAGCATTTCATATCTCCCAAGTCGAAAACAATGCCCATAGTTGTATGAAATGTTGGGGAAATGAGCAAGGCCGAGGAACTCTTCTTGACGCTTATCGAAAATCGTCTTTGATTTCTGGACATATCTGCCTCAAAGTACATTGAAATTATACTAAATGTCGCATTCCTCTTTCTCAAGAAAGTGGCTGCAAATTTGTTTTTCTTCACACCAAGAAGAAGACATAATAATAAATAAAATATGTATCGAGATATCAATGTCTAAAATTTCCACAATGCCGGTGCTCTAATTTAAAAAGAAAAGAAAGAAAAACGAGCTCATAAAAATTATCCGTGTTTTGTTTGCTTTCTCTTTCTTTGACGTACTTCACGGCTCGAACGTTCGTGGGTCTGAATTTATTAACATTTTTAATTTCCGTTTAATATTTGAATAAAGGAAATTTCCTGAGACGGTTTAGGAAATAAAATGTTTCCTTAGGCTGTTGTGTTTAGATATTTCGCTCTTTCATTATGCCGGTACCGTCTGCAAATGCCAATGTTAGGAATCATTTAATATAATGTTATCTTTATATCTATGACAGACATGATTCTTGATTCTCGATTCTTGATTCAGATTCTTGACAGACATCCCTCCACATTTCCGAAAGTCCTCATGGCATCGAACAGCACTTGGCCAGCAAATCCATATGAAGATCTTAAAGCAATCTTGAAGTCTCGGAGCACTGCAGAGTATGCCTTAGAAACGACACTCTACTTCTTCATCAACTTGATGGCGTTGCTCGGCAACCTTGTAGTGTGCTTCATCTTCTATAAAAATCCCCTGTTTCGAAGTGTCACTTACCTTTACATTTTCGCTCTCGCTGTGTCTGATGTTGCCATATCAGCATTTTGTATGCCTCTGGTCTGGGGTGTGCTTCTTGTGGGTGAATGGAGATATTCAGCTGTTGTTTGTGCCATCCACGGCTTCATGGTTCTGTTCTTAGCCTTTGTGTCCCTTCAAACGATCGCCCTTCTAGCCTTTAACCGATACTGCCGCGTAGTAAAACCTTGGCTCTTCCGCAGGATCTTCACGAGGCAGTTTGTAGTTTTCTCCTTGCTGGTGGTTATGTCTTCCGCAGCACTGTTGCTTGGTTTGCCTCTAATTACTGGCTGGGGATATTTTCACTTTCATCCCGAAAAAATAACCTGTGTGTTAGAGTTCCATAACCAGATCACTGACAATATTTACACCGGTTTCCTTGGGTTGGTAATTGTCGTTCTCCCATTCACTGTGATCATTTTCTGTTATTCTAAAGTTTTCTTGATTGTGCAGAAACATCGACAACGATTTTCTTTCGCGGATTGCACAAATCGAAATATTCCACCTCCAAGGCTTAGCGTCGAAGAAATCCGCATCACTCAAACATTATTCGCAATTGTTCTCGGCTTTTCAGTTTGTTGGATTCCAGTGTTCGTTATTGAATTCACTGACTCCGTCACAGGAAATCACTCTTTGCCCAGACGAGTGTATCTTTCTGATGTTTTCTTAGTTTCCATAAGTGCTGTGATTAATCCAATCATATATGGAGTCCTCAACAGGACTTTCAGGATGGAATACTATCGCATGTGGCCTAGCTGTTGCACCTTGGCTAAGAATTCGAATGCACGAGATGTTACAAGGACAGTTTAAGGACAGTTGAACAATACAGCAAAATTCAACTGAGATCCATAAACATAGACTTTTAGATGAAATAGAATCTGAAGAATGAGTTTTTATTAAAAATGTCGAAGTTCGGATACGGACAAATTGGGAAGCCACGGAGTTATCATCAGCTGTCAGTAAACAAACTACAGCCGAAGTCTCGAGGCGATCCAAAGTAACCGGTATTTTTCCGAAATTTTCCGATAAGGTGCAATTTTGTACCCTCTCCCTAGGGAAAGCCATGCTGTAGCAACGCTTACAAAACAGCAGCAGTTTTTGTTTGTGGAATACATCTTTGGGTATTTCGCCTGAGTTTTTCCTGAGAGACGTCAGGGAAGATAATAAGTGTTTTCCATGACGAAAAGTACGTCCTTCATGTAAATTTCAAGGGGTGGATCGACGAAAAACTGAAAAGGATTCAGTTCTCAAGTGGCGTCAAACTCTGCTTGAAGGAAAATTTCTACTACCCTTGGTCCACTTTAGATGGGAGAAAAGAAGTGGAATCGAAAACACCAAAGCCTTGGAAAACCAGCACTAGCTTAGAAAATAAGCAAGGGAGCGACCTACTCTACTTTCTTCAAGTTGACCAAAGCGCACTGATGCGAGAGGCGCAGTTGCTTCGTTAAAACTGATCCTTTTATCACGGTAAAAAACGGTTTATGGTTTGGATCGCTCTACTACAATCTTGGAAAATTAAATGGAAAATTCCCAAAAATCAGTGATAGGAAAATGGCGCGTTTTGGCCTTCACGTGGCTTCATCCTTGATTAAGGGGGAAGGTGGCATTTCTGTTCCAATTTAATCTGTCCAAGATTGCAATCTTGGTCAAATTAAATGGAAAATTGACACCACCCCTCCCCCCAAAATCAGCGATGGGGAAATGGCGCATTTTGGCCTTCACGCGGCTTTATCTTTGATTTAGGGGAAGGGGGAATTTCTGTTCCATTTTAATCTGTCCAAGGTTGTAGATGGGATAAACCTTGGACTGCGACAATACTCCCTTCTCCTCCTCCACCCCCGTGACTAGCCGCTTTGTCCCTCAAAATCGCCGAGATTCCATTTGTTCACATAAGGTTGCAATTTGATGTTGATTCCAACGTTTCTAACAAGTTCCCGATGTCGGTGTAATTTTTATGGAATGAGCGAGTTTTTCACAGGCTTGTCCTTAAAAGTTGCTCCAAGCCCCTTTCTTTTACGCTTTTATTCTCTTGCTCCATAAATACACGAAGTCACGCTTGGTCAATACCAAAGATCTATCAGCCAGCCGTGGCCGACTCAAACCGAGTTTAACTGACTACTGAGGATCGCGAAAAGGCACTTAAGTCAAACAGAGTTTACGGGCACTTTTAACACTCTTATTTCATTTACGATCACGTGTTCTGTTTTCATTACATGAGGATACGGTATGCCCTAATTGCATTTAAAGTACTGGACTACACTATTCCAAGGACTCAGAGTATCCCTCCATTCTAATTGCACTCGTACGCTTGGAAAGACGACTCCTTTATGAAGATTTTATCGGAAAAAAGTTAACACTCAGTATTAGAATTGTACTTTTAAAGAGCCGTAAAAAAAATTGAATTTTGAACGGAGTTACTCCATTCCTTAACTAATCAGTACGCATTCGGATTTGTGCCATGTTTAACACCAACCAGGGAACGAGAAAATAATGTGCCGTGGCAGCAACTTGAACAAGTTTCCCCGAGCTTCAAGTCGGCCTCTCGTTTTTTTTCCCCTGATCTCACTGGTTCACTAAACTCTTGTGGTGTGAATGGTTAAAACGTTTTGATACACTCAATAGACCATTTTCGAATTCTCACGGCTGGACTGGATCTAGCATGGAATGGAGGCTAATGCGGGCAAATCTTTTCACATGCAAATTAATTTTCCCGCATTAGCCTCCATTTCATGCTAGATCCAGTCCAACCGTTACAATACGAAACGGGCCTATTGAAAACTACTCGTATTGTTGACTTATTCCTAAGTTACATCAACACCAAATGTGAGAATAAAAAAATGTTAATATCAAGAGATGTTGGCTTTGTTTAAGCAGCCATTGCTTAAGAAAAGTCAACTTCCCATTTTACTGCAAATTTCCTCTCCAACAAATAAGTAACCTTGGCCCACAGGAAATTATATTTACAATTACCAAATTTTTTGCAAGCATACTTTCAAAAAGAGCGTTTGTTCCCAGAATGAATGAAATTCAGAATCGCTTATTTTTGTTTTTAACTTTCCCACCGAGGTGTCTCTATAATAAAAATTGTAGAAGGTTACAGTCGCATGAAATCTCTTTGTGCAAAACCAATAGGACAACCGTAACACGTTCGGTATTTATAATCCCTGCGCCAAGGAAATTTGGAGGGAAACTAACCGTCCCCAAACTATTATTTCTGGAACAATTTTTTTGAAAGAAAAATCAAGTTAACTTGATTAGAACGATTATTTCCTCCAGTTACTTTTTTGCAGAGTTGAGGTTCTAA
The DNA here is from genome assembly GCF_036669935.1 of Montipora foliosa. Lineage (NCBI taxonomy): Eukaryota > Metazoa > Cnidaria > Anthozoa > Scleractinia > Acroporidae > Montipora > Montipora foliosa. The sequence goes on along the minus strand of NC_090871.1, from coordinate 51,119,173 downwards.
ATAAACAGCCTCACTAAAATATACCAGTAATAAAAATAATGTTTACGTGCCATCCATTAAAAAATAATTAACATCTTAATTGGTATTCAACGAAAATGAGGTGAACCTTTCCTTGCTTATTTTCAATTCCGTTACAAAAACTAATTATTTCATTGATAACCTTGGAAAAAGTTGAAAACGCCAACTTACACTCTTAAGAGACACAGCCTCTAAGTTATATTACTTATCATTTCTTAACTTCTCTGACTGACAAAGAAATAGTAACGATAAAATTCCTTGCTATTTACATGAAGCACTAAATGACCTAATGCAAAAAGCCATTTTCATTAACTCATGTAAACTGGCCATTGAGTAGAAATTGATACAAGCCGAGGAGATCCTGGAATATTGCGTGTATTTTCCACGAACTCCTCCACAACAGCTAGTGTATTTCTAGGAAGCTATGGACACATTTTCGAGCATTGTAAATAAGCAAATAATTAAAATTAATAAATAAAACAAAGTATGTCCACATAAAGTAAGAAACAAATGTAATTGTCTTTAAATAACCTTACCACATTTGTATAAAACATCGTCTATAAAAAATTAGACCCGTAGCCCTTACGGGCTAGCCAAATGGGCTATTGACCCGAGGCCCTCGAGGGCGAAGGGTCTAATTATTTCAGTACCACCCAACTAGTCGGACAGAAAAGGCAATAATAGAGTTAGCAAATGCAAGTTGAAGAAATGTTTATTTGGGAAGAAAACGAAAGAAAGCGTCACGCTTTTCGTTACTCTAGTAGCGTTACTCTAGTAGCGCATTAGTCCACTAGATGGGTGATACTGACTAACAGTAGTGTCTTGCGAACGGCAGAACACAAATGCTATTGAACAGTACGTTTCGTTACTAAAATGTCCAATGATTTGAAATCTCTAATTTTTGTCATTCAATTGAACGCTTCGATTGATAACGAGGAATAAAATTATTTTACGTGGATTCTTCTTGGGGAGCACTAGTGTTCCCATTAACCTGGTGTGATACCACAGATATATCCATTCTTCCGTGACATTTTCCTTGGCAGCAAAGGGGGGACGCAAAGGTCTGGCGTGGCACTTTCACCGGCATCAACCTGTAATGTACTCACTAAGTCCACATTTTCGTAATGGTGTGCTCTTGGTCGAGTACTAGCCACATTGGAGATTTCGCTTTCTGTGGTTTGTTTCTTCTTCAAATGAAGCTCCGGTGGGCAACTTGAGGCCGCCTGTTCGGTAGACTTCGAAGTTTGTAACACGACGTTTTCATATGAATTTTTATGAACCTTGTTATCTTGGACACGTGGAGGCAAAGCTGGCCTCTCAGCTTCTATATGTTTTATTTGAGAAGATGAAACGACAGGTTCGCCATTAGTTGTGTCAGCTGTTCCACTGTACCGCCGTCTCAGCACACTTGCGATTTCAGGATCGAGAGGAACTGACCATCTTTCCGTTGAGGGTATTATTCCTAAACGCAAATCACGCTTCCTTCTTGGAGGAGGCACGGGATGGACGTCACCAAATTCGCCAGTAAAAGACACTTGACGGACAAGATCAGCTTTTTCTTCAACAGAACAATTTCTTTGTTCCGTAAGAATAACACTTTCCGCATTCTTGAGTACAGGGTTCCGTTTTTCCAGGATCATTCTCATAGATTCATTGCTATCGGAGATCACATCAATACAGTGAGAATTTTCTGGTAGTGAACACGACAGCCTTTTGGCACTGCCACAGTTTTCGTCCCTGTTTTGTGAAATCAGTTCTCTTAAAGATTCAGTCAAGCCTTCACATTTCTCGTCCAATATCTTGCCTCTACTTCCTTGCTCAACAACGTTGTCAACACCAGCTTGCAAGTGCTTTGGAGTAAAATTTTCGTATCTCGATTTGGCCGATTTGGGGAGGCAATTCTCATAATTCTGTCTCAAATTAGCAACCACGGCCGAGGATTCACTTTTCTCGGGGCTGAAAAAGGATCCATTCCCGTGGCTCCTTTCTTCACCATTTGACACTTCAACGTTCTCATAAAGAGACTGACGTTCATCACACTTGTCGAACGAGCCGTTTGATATCTTCCAGTTATCATAACGCGAGTCTGGAGGGCTCAAGGCAGACTTTGATGATTGCAAGTTGTGGTTGTCATAGTAGTTTCTTTGTGATACAGCAGCTGACTTGTTGCCCTGTGGCTGAGAACTTGACATGCCTTTGGCTTGCTCATTCTTGGTGTTTCGGCCCATCTGCCCTTTCTCAGGAAAGTGGTTCTCATATAGATTCTCAATGTCGGGCTTTGACGAATCCCTTGAAGAGGTTCTGTTGGCTGTGTTTCCCAAAGAAACAGGTGTGGCATTTGGCTTGGGCCTTGACAACTCGACATAAATATCATCTTCATCTTGTGTCCTTGAAGAACTAGAAATCGACCTGTCTGCCACCGTCTCTCGCCGTGAGGTGTGGCTTTCCACAGCGAACATTTCTTCGGTACTTGCAACTGAACTCTTTGAAGGAGGTGCTACTTTCTGAAAAACCGGTGCTAAGCTCTTTGAAAGCGACTGTGAAGACTTCGAAGCGAGTAAGACTGACGACTTTGCATCGAACTGAGAATCCGAAAGGCTGCTTAAATCCAGAGGGCATTTGTTGGCAGACAACACAGGGGTAGTCAGGACGTTGTGTTCCCTTACGACGTACCTTGGTTCCCCAGGCATCTGTTTTGGAATGGGAATGGGACTCGACATAGGGCCATTGCTAGAAGCTGGGGACATAAACTCATAACCAATATCTGGGCCCCTGGCGTTGGGAGTCACAACGCTCGTGTTCTCGTATGATGCACCCAAGGGGCCTTTCCTCTGTTCGGGGCTATTTTCACCATATGAAAGGTTGTTCCTTCTAATGTCTACACTAGAGGAGTAGCCACTGTCAACGTCGATTGAAGAGGTTAAGTCACTCTCAATAGAGAAACTTGACCGTGAAGAACTTACAGTGCTGTTGGTCGTGGAAAAGCTTGCTGAATCCCAGAGGACAGGAGTTTCGTAGATATGAACACTTCCACAATCTGAATGACAAAACAGAAACACAGAGCAGTCATAAACATGACTCTTGATGGCAGCTTTGCTGGTGGCGAGGTGACCGTAATTCAGTTCAAGAGTGTGGTTTTTAAGTATACAAGTATGTGTAAATGCCGTTCTTTTCGCTGGGAATAAACAAATGAGGACAGAGCGTATATGTTTGCTTTCTAAGAGGATACATCTTTGTACATTTCACGGCCATACATAACAGAGCTATATACCTTTTTCATAATGGCGTCCCAATAAAATACTCTCTTGTTTTAATGCTAATAAGCCTTTCCAGCCTCGATATGATAGGCAAAATTCAATAGAACATGTTACCCAAAATGAGGCCAGTAGGTTCAATTAACATAAATACAATAGAATAGAAATCAGTCGCCATTTATGAAAGTGGTCTATTCTCACGTTAAGGTTTAGACGTAACTTGGGTTTCTTGTAGCAATCACAGGATGTTGATGTTAACTGCTGAACATTAGTTGGTGCTCTGATGACATGCTCTGACGAAGAAAACGCATACAGGCTAGGGTCTTACCACAGTTCGTAACCTTGTTGCACTTTTTTCTTGCTGCTTTTGACATATTTCTATACATTCAGGAAAAGACAAAAAAAAGAGATCAATGCACAAGTCAAAAAGTTTCATTTGAATCCCATAAAAAAATGTCTAAAGGACAAGGATTGAAACATGTGGAGTAAACGAGGAACAAATGAGTCGACGTAGCACAATGTCCAGCAAATACAAGACATACCTTTGTTTTGGTGAAATTGGAAGACTTGGTGGAGAAACAGCTGCAAGTTGAAAAATGAATGTTAGAACTAGACTTGAACATGTTATATCCATGAACATTTCTCTCAGAATAGGCACGTTGTTTCTTTCCGGTATCAATTAAGTGTTTCTCTTTATTATAATTATACACAGGAGTGTTTTACAGGAAAATATACCAGTCATTAAATTTATACATCCGGGACCCGAGTTGCGTATTTTCCATATCCTCACTAGTGAGTGTATTGAGACGTCATTTCCCGCCTTTGCATGCTCACGAACGATGTCTTCGGTTGTTGGGCTTCTGAAGGCTCACCGGCGCTGCTTTTGGATGGAAAATTGCCATAAATTATTTTGAAGGAACTCTCAGTACAAAAACGGCAAAAATCCGACATGGACGGCTCTTTATTTGTTGCTGTTTTTCTTGGCGTGGAATCATCGCGAATCACCTTACAGTGTAGCAAGATATTCTTGCGGATTAAGCAGCAAAAATTAAACCCAGCAAACTAAAATTGCTACACGGTATTCAAGTCTCGTTGGCGAACGAACATAACTCACATATAAATTATCGGCACAAAACGCTCATTGATTCCCGCGAGGATATTTTCCAAATAGGCATAGCAGGCAGGATGATGAGAGCTGTCAATCTGTCACTGGGGTTCCAAAACGCAATATGAAACCACTGCAGTCTCTCTATTCGCTCTAAGAAACGCCCGCAGTATTTGCGACCCGCAGTTTCAGCAATTTTGAAGTGTTCGTTTTGTTTCAGCGATTTAGAGCAAAAGAGAGACTGGTCGCAGTCGAAGAAAATGCTAACACGTAGAATAAAACTCCATACAACTTAAAGTTATTCAAGGAGTTCCTTGCAAGAGATGAACAAATGCGAAAATGGAAGAAATTCCTGCCGCCGAGCTGCAAGAATTTGCGATAAAGTTTGTGCTCGGTGTTAGAAAGAAAAATGGTGAATAAGACACTCTTGTCTATACAATGAAAAGAAAATTAAACGTTAGCTCGAAGATATGAATTTCATGTTCTCGTGGTAACCGACGGCGAAAGCAACGAGAACGTCATCTCAAAATTCACGTTATTGTAATCGCTTCGTGACTATTTCAACCTTTTTAATATGGCAAGGATGTGGTATAGTTCCTCAAAAATGACACTGGTCGGAACGACGCTTAATTCAGGGGAGAAAATGAAAATGAGAAATCGCGAACGAACACTCTACTCTGGTATCCTCAAGTTGTGGTCAAAACTCTTGCCTTTCATGTTGCACGGGGAAGAAATGTTTATAAGATGCGTGCCGCCTGTGCACGATTATCTTTTAACCAACAAAATTAAAAGTACATTTCTGAGTGGATACGCATCGGGTAAGACCCTCTCTGTCTTGAGAGATGGTAAGTATATTTCTGAGTGGATACGCAGTGAAAAAATTGCTTTAGAGGGTACGTAAATGTAAAGTTCTTGTTGGTGTCGGACAGCGAAGAGATCACACAATCTCGTGAAAAGTGTAGTTAACCGAACCGCAAAATGGAAGCTAAAATTTCGTATTACGAGAGTGCTTAGGCCTAATCACTGAAACGAGCGCATAGGCTTAATCAATAAACGAGTGCTTTGTTTTTCACACGATCTCGTAAAAAGTTTAGTCTACCGAACCGCAAATGAAAGATAAAATTTAACGAGTGCTCAGGTCTAATCACTGAAACGAGCGTTTAGGCTTAATAATCAGGAATCGAGTGCTATTTCAAGAAAAGTGTAGTTAACCGAGCCGTAAAATGAAGGCTAGAACGAGAAATACATATTAACAAGGCGATTGATCGCGCTTTAAGGACCGTGCAAACGCTCGCAACAACACGCAACATTGTTGGGCCCAACAATGTTGTCTCTTGTTGCGCGATGTTAGCCGATGTGTGCAAACGCTCGAAACAAGTCACAACATGTTGGGTCTTTAGAAAAGAATACAAAGGACTCGGGGACGTTTTCCATCACCGACGCCATGTTGATTTCTTGTTCGCATGTATTTGTGTGGATACGTGGCATGCAGTGCGCGTGCACCGGTGCAACATTGGTTGATGCAACATTGTTGGACCACGCTTCGATGACCGCGAAACAATAGAAATGTTGGCACTTGTTGGCCAGTTTCAAACTTCATCTAACAACTTCCATCAAGTCGCAACAACACGCAACAACACACAACATGGTGTGCAAACGCTCGCAACATGTTGGGCCCAACAATGTTGCGAGCGTTTGCACGAACCTCTAAGATACATCATTGTTTTAAACTCGAGTCGATCATCGTGCTTTATGAACGAGAAATACATATACATCAATCTCCATCGCTCCTTTTGTTTAGCGCTTCAAAAAGGAGAAATACTGAGAGCCCAAGGAAAACGAGTGCGTGTCCGCTTATACATCAAGCTCGTGTGTTTCCACTGCGTATCCGCGTATCCACCCAATTTAGGTTATAGCTTCGAGGTGGCAGGGTTCTCTGCAGTAAGGCCACGAATTGAATGTTTGATTGACAAATTGAATGTTTGAATTGCCAAATTGAATGTTTAAATGACGAATAGTGTTTCAGTTACCGAACTGAAAGTTTGGATGGCCGAATTGAATGTTTGAATTGACAAATTGAATAAATAAAAGAACAAAGCGAACCTAACAATACCTAATCAATAAGGCCTAATCAGAATAACAATACTTCTTTTGTCTTCCGCCATTGTGGTCAGGTATATGAAAGTCTACCCAAGATTTGGGTTTAAGAACAACAAGTTTGAATTTTGGCGGAGATGGATACCCAAAAGCGGCCACGTAATGGTCTGTTTATTATGCAGATACTGATGAAATGTCCAGATTAAAAACAACTTGTTTCCTTTATTTTCGAAATGGTGAAAAAGTGGTCATCGACCGCTAAAAAATGCATGTTGTGTAACATGAAACAAGGTATGAAAGTTACGAAAGAGAAATCATGATCATGCCATATTGAGCCATACAGTAAATTTGTTATGTAGTGGATAACAATTATATTACCGCACTAAAGTATCTCACAACGAAGGGGAAGCTCGCTTTTATTGGATAATCGTGTTAGTTAGCACGACGACACCTATATCCTCACATTAATATCTTCACTGCGCGCGGTTAAGATATGATATTGTAGTAAAAAGGAAAATCCTACCAGTATTTCATCAGTATCTATATAATTAATGTACCTATTACAGTATGATTTCCTTTATTTACATGAAGAAGTACAAAAGAATGCAGAAAACAGTTCAACACTCGAAATTGTTCGCGGAATGTGAGTGATCTTGGCAAGATGGCGTTGGCCAGGAAATTATGAGAGCCGCTAAACATACCTCGTCTTAATCCACTGTCCACAAGTTCTGAGGGAAACATTCCGACTTGTTTAGTCCTCATGTTCTGTCCTTTCCACCAAGCGACATCACGGCTGAAAAAGAACAGAACACAAAATTTTCAACTTTATGACAATTTTGTGACAGAAAGACAAAAGGTTGGGACTGTGGTGGGAGAAATCATCTCCCAAAAAAGTGGTCCAGCCTCAAATCCTCGAGGTATCTCTGCAAGTGAGCTGTGTTTGTTGGATCGCAACCCAGCTCCCTGGAGTGGAATTTGAGAATGAACTCCAGCCTTGCCTAGGGAACCGATTATTGGGTTCCAGAAACACTGCAAACAGCGTTACTGAGTGTTCTATTTTAAAAGTTTCCTGAGGGGGGGGGGGGGGGGGGGGTGTAGCCACGACGGTGTCAATGCAGGAGATTTAACTCGTGCCATCAGGTTCCAGGTTACCTCAGAATTAGAGTACAGTGCATGAAAGGGCTCCTCAGAAGGTACTCGCCAACTTATTGGTATTATTATTTCTATCATCATCATCATCATTATCATTACTACAAAATAATAATATACAATATAATACACTTTACAGAGCAAGTAACCTCTTGACTCCCAGGGGTTCCCCATTGACAAGTAAAATCATCTGGCGTTACTGTAAAATACTACATCTGGCCAGTTTAGGCCGGTTTGCGTGTCAAAGGGTTTTAATTAATTAAATTAAGTACATCGTAATACACTGAATCCTTGCTTGTCACTATCTTTAACACCCAACAATAATAACTATTACTGTCATAAACACTGTAGTCAAAGTGTGATACAAGAGCAAGGAGAACTCCTAAGAAAATATACAACTTAGTGTACCTGTACATGTAAGTTAACAGTCTGCAAGAGCGATATGATACACATGATTTACTGAAAAACAGAATATTCGCACAGAAATTACTTTTTGCACTGATGTATGTACATACCTGGCATCAATAAGTGTGACAATATCTCCTGCCTTGAAAGTCAGATTTCCTTGACTTTTGCTCTCATAGGGGTAGACTGCAGCAGCATTTACAGGGTACACCTTAAGAACAAAAAATAAATAAGTAAAATAAGTACTGGTAATTAAAATAACAATAATGCCTCAATGGAATTTGATCGTCTGCTCAATAATGCCTCAATGGAATTTGATCGTCTGGGTGAAAGTAGGGTGAAAGTGAAAGTGAAAGTGTCCCTGGCAGTGACAGACATTTCCACAACCCGAGCGGATGTCATCTTTAGAGTCTAGCAATGGTTGGAAACTAAAACGAATACCGGTAGGGATGCTCTGGTCTATGTTGTGGTGGAATGATGTTCAGCAA
>NC_090871.1:51100657-51105657 GCF_036669935.1 Montipora foliosa | reverse complement strand
ATCCCTGATGCAATCTGAACCGCAAATTCACTCAGACCACTTACGGCAAAGTTGTGAGGTTCATCTCTTAGTCTAGCAAGCAGACATCCCAGTGGTGCTAGTTCTGTGACCTGGGAGGGAGAAAAAAAGTTAAGGATTGCATATTTAACCCATTGAATCCCAGGGGCTGGCTGGTTTAGGCCCATTTGGACGTCAAAGGGTTAACCCTTTGACATCAAAACCGGCCGAAACCGGCCAGACTTTTTACTCTGTCTAATGCCAGACGATTTTACTCGTCAATGGGGAACCCCTGGGAGTCAATGGGTTAATCACTCACTGACTATGTCCCCATTAAGAACCACTGAATACATCAAGCAGGCCTTTTAAATTTTTGCTTCTGAGGAAACAGAACAAAACTGCTGTAATCAAAGACATGATCCCCATCAATTTTCCAGTCCTCATTGAATTCTCTGCTGCTTTAATTGACACCTCAAACACCCTAAAGCTGTAGGATGCCCCCGTCCATTAGTAAAATTGTCTGGCGTTAGACAGACTAAAATCGGTTAAGTCTCACTCCCAGGGGTCAATGGGTTAATCACTCACTGAAATGTCCCAACCAAAGGTGTTCCTTGACATTTTTTTTTTTCACTAAACAAAGAAAAATGACAAACCACAAGGAGAATGCCTGAAAGTGGACTGCACTCTACACTGTAAGTCCCAAACAAAAATCAGTAATCGCTTTTAAGACAACCAATTACAAACCATTATGTAGCAACTTACCAACATCATAGGGACAGAGAGCACAATGCCATGGAGTCTAATTATGTGTGGATGATCCAACAAGCTCATTGCATTAGCTTCTTTGATAAACTCCATCTGCATTTGTTGAAAGGCCTGGTCATTCCAAGCTTTCAGGCACTTAACAGCCACATTAAGCTGCAAGCAGAAAATAAGGGAAGAATATACAAGCATGTACAATGTACCATGATTTGCAATGGAAGCAGTTCTGTTAGTAATACTATTGATGAAATAAATTTTAACCATTCTTTCTAAAATGTTGTTACAAAGTTGCGTATTTCAGTCTCCAAAATGATTTACAAATATTGGTACAAAAACTTAATACTTAATTTTGAAAAAAAAAGAATCACCACACCCTTGCATAAGCTTCATAGCCTCATACCAATAAATCCTGTTTCAAGTGCCCCCAAAGTCAAAATTAATGCTTTTGGATCCTTAACAGATAATTATAATTTTCCATTTTTTTTTTTAATTCCCTGCAATGTCACTCTCTGTTACACATACAAAAAAGGCATGTTTGTTAAATGAAGAGACCTTTTAAAAGCTGTCTTGCCGATGGACTATTTTACAGTTGTAGCTAAGTTACCTGGACTACGAATGAAAGCGAGGCTGCTGGTGACCCTGTTTTGATACAAACCTTTGTGCTTTTGCAATGTTAATATGGACTAATTAGAATTACAACAACATAATTTAAAAGCAGCAGGGGCTGTTTCAACACAAGATCACTGGCAGCCTCGTAGCCATTTTTTATAGGCTAGGTTGCTGAGCAAACAACGGTAAAATGGTCTATTCCAAGACTAATAAAGTTGTAACTGTCACTACAACTTCACATCTATAAACTACTCACCTTCTTGCGCGAGTCTTTGGCCCACTTTCCTCTCCTAACATAACCAAAGGCACCGTTCCCAAGCATTTCATAAAACGTGAGTGACTGTTCACTGATAAGACAAGTCAAGGTATCCCCCGCAACACCATAACAACTCATGTGCTCTACAAGAGCTTCAATGTGGGAGTCTGCTTTCTTTGTTTTCTGTAAGGGTGAATATAAAAGAAATATACCGTTATCTATTTTTTCCATATTCACCAATGTTGAGAGGGAAGGGGGGAGGGAAGGCAAGGCTTGTAGTCCCATGGTAAGAATGCTAGGATCCTTGCACTTCTCCAATTCATCTATAACCTGCACTATATACATTTCCAGTGCTGGAAATAACAGTCAGTCATCGGACATTGTCTGACCAAATTTTAAAAATTATGTCCGGTCCAATTTGTCAAACGTCCGTCCAAAAGGAAGATTTGAAAGGACATACAGGTGTATGTCCTGTGAATAAAGAAAAATTATTTCCAGCACTGCATTTCTTTCTTTCATGGAGTCCTTCACAGGCTGTCCTCTTAATTAAGCCTTGGCCAAACTATCGAACAAAGTTGGATGTAAATCTTGAGGTAGTGGCAAAACACTATCCAACATTGCTTGATGAAACACTCAAGTTCAAGTTAGCGCTAAATTTATAAGTACCGCGCTAACACTGAAACAAAAACGGCTCGTAGTGTTTGTGCTACTGGAGCTGTTTGAGGATGGGAAATGGTCCATTCAAACGAGGAAAACCAAAAATTGGTTAAGAGAATGTGTAGAAAAGGGTATGTTCACTGCAAGATACATGTACATCCCCGCATACATGTACATGTAGGAGATGGTGAGAGTGAGCTCAGATCAATTTACAGAAATTGTAAACACTATTGAACCAGAAATTCACATTACAGTCTGAGTGATAGTGATTATGGGGAATAAAACTGTCCCAAAGACATGGCCTTGCTTCATACTCGATGATCAAGGTTTCTGGCTGTTGATCCTTGTCTGCCATCATTGTTGCAAATAATGCTACATGTAGAAGCCTAAGTTTGAAAATAAAATAGCCATTCATGGCTAGCAGCGCAAACGTGACTCAATTCAGGACACAACTTTGTTGGAAGAGCGGCAAAACACAGTCTGCAACATTGTTGCGTCAAACGGAATTGTTGGTCGCAATGTTTGATCAAAAGAAAACTCCATCCAACACTTGATTGAGCAAAAAATGGGTGGCCAAATGGTCAAACAACGTTGGATCGAGCAACGTTCAAGCGTTGAATCCAACTTTGTTCGATAGTTTGGCCTGAGCTTTATTGATAATAAATTAAATCACAACATCGTCAAAGTGGCTGTAGAAATCACGCGCCAACATTTTGAGAGTTACACGGATTTTTGCATAAATTACAATTTTATCTGCCTGTACTCTTATAGATGATAAAATTGTCAAATTCTATGTTCCAAAATATCCATTTTACTTCCACATAAATTAGGGACCAATTCTTTAAGCTTTCTTTTAAAAAATAGCTAAATTCAAGTCTCAAAATTATGTGAAATCCTCTAAGATTTCAACATCTGTTTGATTTTCCTCTGATACAACTAATGTAACCACCGCTTTAAAGAGTTGTAAAATGAGTGTAGACAGAAGGTGATGGCAAAAAGAATAGTTGTTGTCTTAAGATGAAGATGAGGCATGCATATAAATTCCTTGAGCAAGCATTAACTTAACAATATATCAACTTTGAAAAGATGAGGGTTTTCAAAAGACCCTCCATACCATAACAAACAAAACAATTCATCAACATTGCTAGATCCTCCAAGGGATAAACATACAGTGTACATAATACTTTTTTTAGGCCCCTTTTGGAATTAAGGGAATACTCTTTATTCATCTCATGATTTCATTTAATCCTAAAAGAGACATTGGGAATAAAAAGTGTATTCCCCATAGACTGTGCTTCTAACGCCCCCAGAAAAGAAATCATTTCCCATCGCACATTTATGGTGTTTGAGTTCTGTTACACATGAATGGTCAGAGTTCCTGGATACATCCAACAATGTCAATTTCGTCTGTTAGGAGCGCTTTTTGATCCCATGGGTAACATTAAATAATTCTCTTTTTTTATTTCATTTAGTACACAAGGCACAGTTGAACATATAGAGCGAAAGCAAAATAACACGGTCGGCAATTTCCGAGAACGGTTGTAATTTAGTGGTGTAGTGGTTTGTTGAAAAAAACTTCGATTGTTTAATATAAACTTAAGGACACTTCTTTAATTAAGTTCTTCCTTTATAGCGCACTAGTTGTGTGCAAAATGAAATTTAACGCATAGATGTAATAACTGTCAACAATCAAATGCAATAACAATCATAATACTTTTTAAAAAGCGGGACTCATTCTCAGACATGTCGAAAAAATATCGTGGCTACAGCTGAAAACTTCCGCGTCATAGTAACGCGATATTATAAGGCTTTAGCGTAATCAATGCACGTGCGACGAGAAGTGTGCTTGAGGCGAACAAAAACGACATATCGACAAACTCGTTTCTTTTCACCGTCTCAGCTGTCTATGCATGGTCTTCCCTTTTTTTTTTAATTTTTTTTCAATAATCGTACCCATTAAATAAAAGGTGTGAAATTTAGAAACGTGGCCAAATCGACTGAATCATTACAATTCGATAGGCAAATTTCTGACAGAGAATTTTGACATCCAAGCTGTCAACGCAGGATTCAAGTGACAAGTGTCAAACAATTTCATTTTCGAAGCATACAAAAATCGAAAAAAAAAAAATATGAAATGAAGCAAACTAAAATGAAATATAACACATAAATTCATCGCATTGAACGCATAACCAAACACGCCCACAATGAGACATGACTCAGCTAGTAAATTGTCTCTCCTACCTTTCGTCTAAAGCTGCTGAAAAGGGGTTTCTTCTTTGCTTTCTTCAAAGCTTCAAAGAGTCTTCGTTGTTCTGGTTTCGCCATACCCAAGTCATCAAGATCCTTTTCCGTGACGTACTCAAAATGTGAAAGACGACTGATGTGTAATTTCCCGTGAATCTGTCGGTAAAACTGATCGAGTTGAATGTCCCTCAGGAGGTTTTTAACTTTTCCTAGTTCTTCGGCATCAGATTTATCCATTTCGCCGAAATCCAAGGCTTTCAGATGCAACGTATTCAAGTCACTTTCCTAGTCTGTTTTCATTCATTCACAAGTTTCCGAGCGGGAAAGAAGTCATCAATCTTTTTCAGCACTGAGAATTTGTATCTTGATCACTTGACATGAGGACTTCTTCAAAACGAAGCGGAAACAAATAACGCCAGCGATACCCCTGCAAAAAAATTAAAATAGATTAATGTATGTTTAGGAGAAAACCTCA
>NC_090871.1:51088157-51090657 GCF_036669935.1 Montipora foliosa | reverse complement strand
TTTCACCTGCTTAATGTATTTATATCAGCTACATATAGGTGGTTGCTTTCTTGGACTTTCCCAAATGAAAGACGATCCATTGATTGATTGATTACTGATTTATTTGCTGATTAAGAAATGGACGTATAAAGAACTAAAGGCAAAATTAACATGACGAGAGAGGTTGAGAGGTTTCGCTTCACTCTTCCCCCCCCCCCTCCCCTCCCTCGGTACACGATGAGTAGTTACCGCCTCACATGAAAAGTGTCTAGTCGATCTAGCACTGGAGTGCTAACACTGTAAACTGAAATTAACAATTAACACAAATTCAAGTCAAATGTTGGTTTTTGAGGAGAGGGGAAATCTGGAGAAACCGGAGAAAAACCTCTCGGTGCAGTAGACAACCAACAAACTGAACCCAAATATGACGGCGAATCTGGGAATCGAACCCGGGCCACATTGCTGGGAGGCGAGTGCTCACACCACTGCGCCATCCCTGCACCTCACTACTTGCTGGCAAAACGAATTATTCTTCGACATTCGCTTAATATGCAGTTCACTTGCCTGGTCGTAATATTTATTATGTCCCACAAAATGAGCTCCATCTTTTGAGTCTTCTGTTATGAGAACTGCCTGCCGTTCCCCAACCTTCAAAGAAAAGTAACTCGCGTCCATAAAAAGACTTAACGCCTATTGGATAATGTCCGGTAAATCAAGATGTATAGCCCGCCTTTTTCATATTTGAAAATGGTTTGTTTTTCAGTCAAGTCTTTTGGGACGAAGACTATAAGCCGCAGGGAACTCTTAACCCTTGCTCAACTCTGTGGGAAGTTAAAGAACTCACATATTATTCGCTAAGTAGGCACATAAGGCAAAAAGCATGCTGTGGCCGGTCTAATGCTCTCTCTCTCTCTTCAACTAATGTGACCGACTTGGCGTGATGTCTCAAAAAGGGTCACGGTGTGTGGGACAACGTTAAAAACAACGGGCAGTTTGCCAAGTGCTGGTTCTACAGGTGCAGACACAGATCGCTATAAAATCAATGTAATCAACCTTTATATCAATGTACACAGACAGCAGTTTCCTTCTTTGTCAGTAGGGCCACGCGTTAGTTCATTAAATCGTGTTTTGTCACGCAATCAACACTGCCAATCCCTTCACCCACCTTCCCCAAGCCTCCCTTGGCCGTTTTTCTCGACTGCGTGACAAAACACCATTAACTCGAAAAAGCGCACAAGGCATGCTATTACATGTAGTCTATTATCAATTCCTTAAAAACTAGATCATTGGATAATGAAATTCTAGAGTTTGTTGATTTAATACCATTCACCATTTTTTTTTGTTTTCATAAAGTAAAGTAGGGAAGATTTATCTATAACTTATGGACTTTTTTAATAAAACAATTATTCCGCTCGCGCTTGTTGGATATGAGCTGATTAAACCCAACTCGCCGGCTTTCTATCATCTCATATCCAACACACCCTAGTGGAATAATTGTTAAATAGACAACACTGACATGCAACTAACCTTGTGATCATATGGGTGGTAGGCATGAAATACTTTGGAGATTTCCCTTGTTCTTCTTTTTACCTTTTGTTAAAAAAAAAAAGAAACAGAAAAAGGTGACGATGAAAATCCAACCATACGCGAGTACCTTTAGTAGCAGATCCTGCTCTGAAATAATGCGTGTATTCAAGGATATGGACTTGGAAAAGATGCTGACTTTCAACATTGTTCAATTTGTTGAGCTGGTTGAGTATCCACTAAACTTGTTGAACAAGCAGTGCCATTCAGAGTGGAGTCCCTTATTGTCAAAAGGGTTTTAGTTTCTAAAAGGGGAACTGGGTAGAGGGGAGCTTCTCTGTCCTCAGTTCCCCCTCATTTTTCCCTCGCTCCCTTTCTCCGATTGCGCCTGGGACGCAGGATACTGTGGTGCTGCGTCCTTGGGGAAGAGAAATACAGAAATGGACAGAAAGATCTGTGAGCTGAGGTTTCGAGCGTAAGAGTGAATTCGCTCTTTTAGAGTGAATTACGACTGAGCGGGAAGGGATAACATGCACTCGAAACGTCAGCTTTCAAATTTCTTTACGGTAGTCAATTTACCATGTCAACCCTGTTGATAAACCCATTTCTGACAGTCATCTATTGTACCAAGCAAAGACAGAACACATGAATGACAAGTAATGAAGATCAAGCTACTAATTAGCTCTAGTCATTAAGACAGCCTACAGGGCAGACAGTTCAAAGCACCTCTTCTGTTGGAAGTCTTTTCATCCTCGCTGCAGGAGTCCCTGGTCGTGGGTAGAACTGGTTAATAAACAGACTTGGGAATTTGTATCGCTCGACTAACGCGACTGTTTCCTGGAAATCGTCCCACGTTTCTGTCGGGAAACCACAGATTATGTCCGTTGCTATGGTGACACCGGGTACCCTATGGAAAAAAGTTTAAAACCTAATGAAGGCTTATTGTAGTTTTCTATGGCTCTAGGGGGCAAAGTGCTTTACAACTGCTAAGATTTTT
>NC_090871.1:51053157-51080657 GCF_036669935.1 Montipora foliosa | reverse complement strand
GCAGTCGCTCTAAATCGATAAAATACTGTAGAAAGAGACAGGCAGGCTGCCTGCTTTACCAATCTTTGCAACAATAAGTTTAAAAAGACCCGGTGTGAAGCTTCTTCATAAAACTTGTCCATAAGACATCTTCAGTACTATGAGTATGTGGCATCCTATTACAACACTGTATACTTGGGGGACAGGGGGTTTAGAAATGGTGACGCACTGGGCAAATTGACCAGCTTTGGGTGGTTGTCTTCATCAAAAACACGAAAAATGTTCAGCTGCCAAATGCCTGAGAAAACAGTAAATGTTCTGACCTGTAATTTTGTAGCCATAAGCAGCTAGCTGTCCTGCCATATATTCACCATCACTGTTGTTATGGGAGCATCCCCAGGTTCTGATGTAAATTTTCTGTGTTCCAGGAATGATACTGTCTCCTACTGGCAGCTCATCAGGAATATTTTTTGAAGACCTCGCTCTCGTCTTGGGAAGGATGGTGTTGCGTGGAATAATTCGGTCATTGGGTGCAATATCATCTTTGCTGACGGCATCTTCAATGTCACACACTTCTAACTCACAAGATGGCATTTTGGGCCTAATTTTGGCAAGAGAATTCAAATGGTTTCAAGGTAAAATATCCTATATATCTGGCATGATTTATACCATCTTTTCTGAGATTCTTACGCAAAGTCAATGAACATGATTACATTTGTTTGACTGTACTTTATTATTTTATTTTCTGGATCTCCTCAAGGTAGAAACAGCAGATAGCAATGCTGATAGTTGAAGATAATAGTTTCCCGTTTTTCAGCTTTAGAACCATGTTAATTAAATGTAGATCGAGACCTCTTTATATTGCTCCAGTTAAAGGAAAAGTCTGGATCTCGCTAGAAAGTTACTTTGTAGGGTTACATGTACATTAATTATAAGCTTAATCAATTCAATTCTGCTCACAACAATTCAAAAGAAAACACTTTTAGCCACTTCATTTTCTCTAATTTATTTGGGGGAGCATTTCCTACATCGTTATAATGATTTCAACAAATAACGAAAACATAAACCAATATTAGATTTTTACGGTGCTGACTGGTAGCACAAGCCATTATTTTATCGCAGGCAGGATAAAAGTTATAATCTATAGCAAAGGAACCCAGATGAAAAATACTCGATCACCTATCAATTTACGCCAACCTCTAATTCGATCAGAAGGACGTTATCTCTGTCACTCGTCAAGGATCTCAGGCATGTCTCAGTCTGGATGAAAGCATGCATGTATCCTCTCGTTATTTTACGTTATCTTCTTCCAACCGTAACTCCATCCGCCATTTTGTTGCACTATGTTTCAAAGCCCGCAATACGACCCACTGATAGACATCACGTGACGTTTATCGAAGCGTTCGTTGAAAGCCCACGGGTTAATTCAACGGAAGTCGGATTGGCCTGCGAGCAACTGCGAGCAGGCTCCCCGAGGGACTGGCGTTGGGGATAGACTGGAGCATACTGATTGTGGATAAACTCCAAACCGCTTTGCCACCTGACAACAGGAGCGCGAACAGTTCTCCATTTCTGTTGTCTCTACGCGAAAATAAACTCGAGTAAATACGTATAAATAAATATTGGCTTTTATGATGTACTGGTTTCGAAATGATTTGTCCGCCATTTTTTATTTCTTGTTGCTCTTTGGTGTAATAAGCTTGCTGATTGGACAGGCAATTTATAATTACTATTGGTCACGCACTGCCTTTGTCACGCACACACACGAAGGTGAACACTGTACATTAATATAGTCATCAAGCGGTGATTCACTTGCGCCACGAAGAGAGTATCTGATCTAATGTTGTCGGAACGCGAACGTCAGCTACATTTTTTGTTAAAGTTTGATTTTTAATTATTCCACACAAAAGAAGTTTGTAATGACCTTTAATGAAGTGCCAAGTACACATTTTCACCATTAACTAGCACAGTAAATTGACTTTTTTTCATGAATAAGACATTAAAATTATAAAGAAAAAATGCAGACACTAGTACTGTACTCTATCAGTCTTAAAAGAGACGACCAATGATTGGTCGTCTCTTTTGAGACTGACAGAGTAGTGTCTTATATAACAACAGAAAATAAGAACTGATTTCCTGATTGACTGTTCTCTCAAAAACAGTCAACAGTCTAACGGAACAACTACGGTATTAAAATTCGGCGCAGTCAACACAATCATTCCCTATTCAGTCCAAGTCATATTCATGTTCAGTTTTATTTTTTATTTCAACCAAAGTATCGATGTCTTGTTGCCTCCGTAGAAATGTATTTACATGTCCATATCCGTATCCTCTATTGGACCTTTTTCCAATCACGACCACTTTGCCGTTATTGGTTCTTCTCTTAAGAGATTTGATCTTACGAGAGAGAGTATGTCAGAAGCTAGCCATGAAACTCTGAATCAATACTTTGGAAAGCTTAAAAATTTTTGTACTTGGGCTTAGAAGGGCATTGGCGCATGGGGTAAGTGTTTGCAGTTACCATACGCTAATGAGGCAAACTTTTTACTCAGTATGGTCTGAGTTCTAGTAAGCGACGAGCTCCCGTAAGCGACCACCTCTGCTTGAAATTTGGGTGGTAGCTTACGAGAGGTTTAACAGTACTAAGTTTCCGAGATATCGTCTTAAGAGCACGTATTTTCATCCTATAAATGGCTATGGGACATTAAAAATCAGATAAATAAATTTTCCCATGTTTGTTTGCGCAGCTTGGATCCTGTATTTGACCATTAGCAGTCAAACCTCCAAAAAGCAGGTGTTGTAGTTGTCTTGAATCGTTCGAGATACGTGAAACAGCATGAAAGGCAGGAAAATCCGTTGATTTGGCATTGGAGGAACAAAGCAGAACACGGAAATAAATCTGAGAAGTAAGTTATTTTATCATAAAGGTGTCGTAAATAATTATAGTGTCACTATCTGGCTTGTTGAATTTGCAGTTTGCAACGAGAATCCCAATGATATGGTACTCTTGATTCGACGAGATACAAAGATGAAAAATATGTCAGTTCATGTATCACACATTACGAGGGAGATATTTATTCTATTTTGCTCTTTATGATCACTTTCAGTTGGTGAATTCACCTCAAAATCATGCCATCAAGTTATGTGACTGTGGTGATGTTCTTATTCATGCGAGGCAAGTCAATACGTGTTTGAACGTTTTAATTTATAATTACTTCTAAATTAAAACGCAAGGCTTGTATAAAGTCATGCATGCAGTCCAATGTCTGCCTATCTAAGCCCACGACGCCAAAGTTGTAGCTGCCGGTATATGTTCCCCAAATCTATTATTTACTTATTTCTTTTGCTGAGACAAATCTATTCAACCATTGCAAAAATGATCTGCCTCTTTCACTTAATTCCAACTTTAGTGCGCCGTGGAATTTAACAAAACCAAAAGTTATTTGGCCTACGGCTGAGCTAGTGTAAGAAGTGTAAGGTATTCAACTTGTCAAATCCCATAATATATCCTGTTTACCCCCAAAATTTTGCATAATCTCGATTTGCAATTTCTCCTGGGACATGAAAATGTCGCAAGAGTAATCGAAAAAAAATGCCTTTGCAAAATTTTAGGAGCTCATTGAACGGGCTTCTCGGGACTGGCCAAAAGAACAAAAGAACTAACAAAGATAACAATGGATTTAGCACAGAAAACAACAGAAGTACGACACTACACAGCCAATGAAATATAGAGCTCAACACGTACGAGGTACGACCCTACTCAAATTTTGGAGGCTAAACAAGGTGCATTATGTGATTTGAAAAAGTTGAGAATGGGCCTTTTCCTGAGATGACGTCAAAAACTTCTTGCAAAAATTCTTTCCAAACAACTTGTGACGTCGTCTCAGGGATAGATGCCTTTCACCGTGTCGGCCTTGGGATAAAAGACCATATCCACTTTATATAACTCATGGGGCCTTTATCGAAGCGAAGTGCCAAATACATATCTTATGGTGATGTTATTTAGTTGCCTTTTGCAGAATAAACATTTTTGAGGTAAGAGGCATATCAATTTTAGCATCTGCACGGGCATGCGTATGCAAATATTTCCCACGGTGGTAGTCACTTCTTGTTAATGACCCCAATACGTGGACTAAAGGAAGTAGATTAGAACGATGGATTGCGCTATCCGCCAACCAATTGCGCTATCCAATGGATAGTGATTTATCCAGTGGATAGCGTTATTCACCTTTTGAAAGACTGGGGCCAGTTCTTGGTGTGTAGTAAAGCGCAAAATAAGTTATTAAATAAATTCATATAAATTTCTCCGTCGCGCGGTCTCACAGATAAATAAAGATCTCTTCGCTGTACAGCTCCGCAAATCTCTTTTTATTTTTTTTCTTTCTTATCCAGTGTGTTGCGCAGATTGCTCTATTCAAATTCTCCAGCCCAAGCAAACAAGTGTATGGGTTGCGAACGGTAAATCTCGGAGAGTTACATTCACTTTTATTGACGACAACGCTGACAATTGGCTGGTGGAAATACTTGACGATGAAAGACAGATCGTGCAGTCGTATCCGGCGGATATACTGCTCCCAGAAAAGCGCGGAGAAATAATGGTCTATGAGAAATATGTTATCGTGCCAGAGACATTGAAAAGCGGTGACCATAGGTTAAGAGTGTGCGGAATGATGAATGACAAAAAGAACATTTGCAGTGAGACGAATGCGTTCCATATCGAAGGGAATCAGAGAGAGAGTGAGTGTTCAATTTTATTCGAGTTGCACTGTCGTTATTATTATTTTCTTTCTTCTTCGTCCTCCTTTAATGCCCTTTTCCTTTTTGTCTTTCTGCGCTATCCCGTCTTGAAGTAAACTATTCTTTGTTATTTTGCAGCCGCCTAAATGAAATTGCTTATCAATTATAATCGGTCTTGAAGCTTGTTTAGGCTAGGGGTGCTCTCCTTTTGTCTGAACTGGCCGGCCAGACCCATCAGTTTGCAGAGAAAATGAAACTATTAGAAGGAGCTCTTGCATGATAATCCCTCGTATTCTTCTGGAGGAGCATATATCATGCTCGAAGTGTGTCAATTTAAACTGAAGAGCTGTTACAGTTAGTCCTTGCAAATGTCTGGTCTGGCCGGTAAGTTCTGTACATGTCAAATGGATAGCGTCCTATAAGACTGCATTGGGGGAAAACAACAACAATTCAAACAAACCCTTAAGAACGAAGGAAACAGTTGGTTACTACAGGAGGTGAAGCTGCCTGAGAATTCACCGAAGTAGACAAATCCACTTGGTGGTCCGGCAGGAAGGGTTTTTAAATCGGAGCATGCATCGGTATGCAAAAGAAAACCCGAGCCACTTAGCCATGCCTGGCTGAACCGGGAATCGTTATAGTTGTCTCTTACTTAATCCTGGTTTTCACTAGCGTCGCAAACACAAGTGCAATTTTAGTTTTCCTTGCGTTGTGAGAAAACGGGACATAACGCAAGCACAACGCAGGCTGTGATGTTCGTCCAATGAAAAAGACCCGTTCCAGATTCCACTCGCAGCGCCGCGTTGTAACAGAGAACATGGAACACGTGAATCTTTGTCTTTGAATTGTGGACTTGTGCTTACGTTATGGTTCGTTTTCACTTGACACGAATGCTTGAGCTTGTGCTTGCGTCGCTTAGCTACTGAAAAACAGGCTTTAGTAGCTCTCATTTCGGCGAGCGAACTTCAGAAGACGCGTGGCATTAGTGCAATGTAGTTTTCTTGCTCCTAACTCCCACGGCAAATTTTAGCGACTACGGTCGTAGCCTTCAAGTGAAGCTCTAAACCCCGCAGTTATGAAGGCAATTTTAGCAATTGCAGTTGACAGTCCTGAACTTTTAACTGGGGAGGGGGGAGGGGGGTTAGAATTAGGGCTGAACCAGCAAGCAAGAGAAAATAAATGAGGTACGTCCTCTATTTGCTCTTACTGCAAGATTTTTATGGCTAAATTCTAAATTAATTTCTTACGTTTAGATTTGTACGAAGAGCACGAACCACACGAAAAGAGGTTTATGAAAAGGCTGGAGAATTTTGAGGATTATTTGAGGAACCTGAATGTGGAGGATACGTGGCCAATACACGGAACACATTGTACAATACCAAAGATACATAAACCGAGTAAGGAAGAATTCACAAAGAAATGCATGGAACCAGGTTTGTTATTTTGTGTTTTAAAACCCACCTAGGTGAGGCAAAAAGTTAAACTCTCCTTATTAATATTACATACTACTCAACAAAACATTGCGTTTCTGATTGGTCGATAACGAATGCATACATAGGTTATAGTCATGGATTGCATTATGAGTTGCCATGGAAACAGAGATGGAATGATTTTGTTGATTATATAATAAACAAAAATCGTATGAACTTGCTCATGCATTTCCTGATTAATCTTATGGTCACTCGTGATGTTTTGAAATTGTCAAATTGCACTCGTCTACGGCTAGGGCAAGTTTTCACTAGATGGCTTAAAATTGAAAGAATCTTCCTCAGAAGGCATAAAATCTTATTCATCTAATTTGAAGTTCTGAATGTTATTTTAGAAGATTCTTTCTCATTCTGACACCCTTAGTTTTCTATTGGTTTTGTGTGCTTTTTACTCTTAGGAAAAGCTTGCATCATTACTGGAATGATGGATGACTGGAAGGCGATGGAAAACTGGCGGTTTGAGCAGTTTCAACACGACCCTCGTATAGCTGACGGCGTTTATGTGGGTCAGAGGACAACGCCAGTAGCCTTAACCAGTTACGTTAAATATTTGAAGGAAAGGGCAGCCAATGAAACAGCTCCATGGGTCATCTTCATGTCAGATGTGTTTGACTTGTATCCTGAGCTAAGAAGGGTAGGTCACGCGACGTCACAATGATAAGACGTATCTCTTACCCAGGCACCTTGTGCGCCAAAGGGCCACAGGAAGGGTCCGGAAACCACCTCTCACTCTCCGCTCTTCCCAAGCTACCAATCACACTTCGAATCATACCAACCCTTGATTATAACACTAGTTTTAGGCCCCGTCCGTCTCTCTTAATTACTTGATAGTTCAACAAACCTATATAAGTCTAAAGGTTTGTGGAATCATTGAAATGAAAGGCTGCGCACACCGTTATTATCTTCTCTTGTCTTTGTAGGATTATTCCGTACCAGATTTCTTCTCTGAAAAAGAGGATTTTCTGACGAGTTTGGACGATGATCTTCGTCTCGATTGGCGCTGGATTATCATGGCTGCGAAGCGAAGCGGTTCTGGATGGCATTGCGATCCCGCTAACACGACAGGGTGGCTTGCTCTTGTGCAGGGGGCAAAACTGTGGGGGATGTACCCACCCTCGATTTTTCAAATTCCCGGTGAGTAAAAACCTCCACCAGCTTCTTAACACACATTTACATTCAGTTCAGTTCAGTCGTAGTTTATCATGTCTCTATTTACCCGCTCGGATTTTAGAGTAGCTTATCTCCGAGCATTTACCCTGCCAAACATGATATACACCACAGAGGACAGACCATAACACCGGGAACTCGATGCCCTTCTCTTTGCGCAAAGTGTGTGGGTTCTTTTACGTCCAACAGGATTATGAACATTGAAGGGTTGGGAGACAGGGCCTACGATTTATAGAAGTCTTTATCCGAGAAGACTTGAGAGTATAAACATTTTCAGGTGTCATTACAAAGGCAGCACTTTTTCCTCAGTTATTTAAAGATCCTGAGTGTTGGTCCGGCCGGAGTTGAACTCACGACCTCCCGCATGGCAGCCCGGTATTCAAACAACTGAGACATATAGGACTTCGCATGTCACAGTGCAAAGCTCCCTACCAAGTTCCTGATTATCTCGTGTGGAGGGGAGTGGAAAGAAGCCACAAGCCACCGAAAGCTAAGCTGATCAATGAACACGTTGCGATTTCTCTTTACAACTCTTTTTAGTGCTTTTAAACAGACAAACATAACCTCAGCGTTTCTCCTCTAATCGTGAATTGCTATCACCTCAATAGATATCTCACTAGTCAGACAATGAACAAATTGAGGACATCAACTTATCGGTAATGACTTGAGGAAAATATCCTGGCGATCGGCAAAAATTCTATGGTTTCTAACAAGGGATAAACCCTTCGATTACTTGTCCGAAAGCTTACCCACTGTGCTATACAGGAAACCCGCGGGAGCAAGACTTTGTCATGAATAGCTCTTTGGAAAGACATTTTATTTTTTAAAATAAGATTTCTCAAAAAACAGACCTCCTGTAACTTAGAACTCGGGTACTGTCAAGATAAATTCGAATGGCTTGCCCAACCGGTACAAAGTTCAAGTGAGCACGCGTGCTAAGTCACGCAAGGTTCTAACGTGACATCTCCCAAATCAAAATACATAATAGCAAACTGAAATTAAACAAGGTTCCAAAGTATCCTCTAAGTCTGATTCGGTAGTCCTAAAACTAATACCGACCGGACAATGTCTATACAGTTCCAATAAGACGTTGAGGTGGCGTTCGAATCCTTTGGCTTCTTCTGACGGGTTGGTCACCTTGTGAAGTGTCGGGTTGTGATTCTGCACCGTTTGTTTCAACCCCAATATCAGCTGGTGGCAGAATAGGAGGGCTGGGCTCATCGTTGGTTAGTTCCCATGTTGGG
This sequence comes from Montipora foliosa, assembly GCF_036669935.1. NCBI lineage: Eukaryota > Metazoa > Cnidaria > Anthozoa > Scleractinia > Acroporidae > Montipora > Montipora foliosa. The sequence goes on along the minus strand of NC_090871.1, from coordinate 51,072,043 downwards.
CCCATGGCTGGAGGTGGTTCCTCCTTGGTTGACTGCAGATGTACACGATTTCGACGTATCTGCGTTCCATCCGGAGTAGCTATTATGTATGACCGAGGGGCCTAGTGTTGCTTGACGACTACTGCAGGTGTCCATTCTCGGCCTTGTTGCATTCTCACTGATTCGCCTTCACGTAGTGTGGGAAGTGGCCGGGTTCCACGGTCATAGTATGCTTTCTGGCGTTGTTGACGTAACAACAGCTTCTGACGGACTTCAGACAAAGGCCTAGTCTTGGGCTCTAAGGAGGCTCCTAAAAGTTGGCAATCTTGTTCGCAGCTTTCTGCCCATAAGTAATTCAGCAGGGGATACCTCCATGCCACTGATGGGAGAATTGCGAAACTCCATCAAAGCAAGGAATGCATCCTGCTTGGACTCGTCAGCTTTCTTTAGCAACCGTTTCATCGTCTGCACATTTCTTTCCACCAACCCATTTGACTTAGGGTAGTGCGGACTTGAGGTCACAACTTCAATCTCCCAGTCACTGGCAAAGCCTTTAAATTTCATGCTATTAAATGGCATGTTGTCTGCAATTACCCTCTCTGGAATGCCATGGCGGGCGAACATGTCTTTCATTGCCATTATCACTGCTTCGCTAGTCTTGTTAGAGAGGCGAACCACTTCCGGAAATTTGGAGAAATAGTCAACCACAAGTAGGCAATCTCTCCCTTTAAAATAGAAAATGTCCGCTGCGACTGTGCACCAGGGTCTCTGAGGGACTTGCTGGGGAATCAAAGGCTCTCTCTGGTTGCTTCGCTGATGTTGCTGACAGGTACTGCATTGGCACACTAAGTCATCTATTGCAGCATTGATACCAGGCCAAAACACTGCCGTTCTGGCTCGTGCTCGGCACTTCTCTATTCCCAAGTGAGCGGCATGTATGCGCTGTAGAGTTTCTGGTCGCAGGCTGCGAGGAATAATTATGCAGATCCCTTTAAACATCAATCCCTCATAGCCGCTGATCTCATCCCTGTAGTTCCAGTAAGGCCTAACTTCCACTGGTGTTTCGTCTTTGGTCCGTGGCCAGCCACTCATGACAACTTTGTGCAACTGCTGAAGTTCTGGATCCTTACCGGTCTCTGCTGTCAATTTCTGGAGCATGGTCTCAGACACGTGTCCATAGCTCAGAAGATTGATTTCGAACTCATCAGGTTGATCTGCAGCCTCAATAGGTAAGTAAGCTCTGGAGAGCGCATCAGCTAGAACAAGGTGGCTACCTGGTATGTATCTCACATTAAGTGAATAGGGCTTCGTTCTCAGGATCAACTTTTGCAGACGGAGAGGTGCTTATTGTATGGGTTTTTTCAAGATTGTTTCTAAGGGCTTGTGGTCAGTTTCAACAGTTACCTCTCGGTGCGCGTACAAATAATCGTGGAAACGTTCGCAACCAAAGACAATTGCGAGCATCTCTTTTTCGATTTGCGCATAATTTTGCTGGCTCAGAGTTAGGGCTTTTGAGGCGTAAGCCACAGGACGGTCGTTCTGTAGAATAACGGCACCTAAACCTTTCGAACTTGCATCCACAGACAGAGTCACTGGTTCCTTGGAGTCAAAGAACTTAAGGACTGGGGCAGATGAGGTGGCTGTCTTAAGGCCTGTAAATGCATCATCTTCAGCCTTTCCCCAAGACCATTCAGCATCTTTCTGGAGCAGCTGCCGCAAAGGGGCGCTTATCTGAGACATGTTTGGAATGAACTTGGACAGGTAGGTTACGATACCCAAGAACCTCTGTAAGTCTTCGCGGTTGGCTGGAATCGGCATAGCGATGATTGCTTCAACTTTCTGCGGGTCTGGCTGACTTTGCCTCTTGGTGTGATGCGATGTCCATCATACACTTTCAACTTGGCTTTGCACTGGCGGGCCTGTTTCTGTGAAACCGGGAGTCGATCAAACAAGGGCTGGGAAATAACATTGCAATCAGCCCCTGAGTCCAGTTTAAAATTCACTTCAGTGCCAGCAATCTTCAATGAAGCGTGCCAATCATCTTGGTTAGGGCATTCGCCGCTCGACTCTAACGAAAATGTTAGGAAATCAGCATCGTTATCACTACCATCCGACTCTACCACGGCATGTACAATTTTCCCGCCAGAATCTCGCATTCTTTTTCGGCAGACATTCGCGAAATGGTCTTTCTTCTGGCAGTAGCTGCATATTTTGCCAAAGGCAGGACAAGATCCCCACGGTTGAGAAGAACTGCAAAATTTACATTTCTTCTTTTGCGATCCCGAACTAGATCCCGGCCGACGCGAAGAACTTTGCTTTTGTTTGTCACCATATCGAATTTCATTCACAGACGGATTTTCACTGTTTTGTTCTCTCGTGCCCATCATCTTAATCTGCTCTTTCGAAGCCTCAGAAGCTCTTGCCATAGAAATCGCTTTCTCCAGTGTAAGTTTATCTTCTCTCAACAGCCGTTCCTTCACCGTTAGAACTCGTATACTAAACACAAACTTGTCTCTCACCATATCATCGACTGCCGAGTACTAGCACGATTTCACCTTGCTTTTCAAACGCGTGACAAACTGATCTACAGTCTCAGAATCTTTCTGGGATAACTGCCAAAATTGATGTCTTTCGAAAACGACGCTTCCTAGGGTTGCAGTACCGCTCGAACTGCTCGATAACTTTGTCCAGCTTCTTCTCATCGCCTTCGGAAAACTGGAATGTGTTGAAAACTTCAATGACGTCCTCGCCAGCAAAGTTTAGTAATATAGCTATTTTGATCGAATCATCTTTCTTTTCGCTGCCCGAAGCTGTTAAGTATATCTGGTATTGCTGCTTAAATCTTGTCCAATTTTCTGACGTGTTTCCGTCGAAACTCAACTTACTAGGTTTCTGAAAGCTGTCCATGTTTTAAATCCCACTTCTGACACCATGTCAAGATAAATTCGAATGGAGTGCCCAACCGGTACAAAATTCAAGTGAGCACGCGTGCTAAGTCACGTAAGGTTCTAACGTGACAGGTGCCGTGCGATCCTACTTGCCAGAAGGAAATAAGATGTCCTAAATTACTGCACAGAGTACTTAGTGCCTATTGCACTGGCAGCATTCAGCAAAGATAAGATGAACTAATGATGTATACGCGACTTAATTGTGTTATGGAGAGTGTAGCACTACAACCAACTGGTATGATGATCGGCTGCAGCATTAAATCGTTGACTTTCTCAATGTTTAGGTGTCAAGAATAACAACTATAGAAAAAGGGATTACGACATGGAAGATGCATTTTATTGGTGGATTTACACTCGGCCGTACCTGGTGAGCCAGTTAAGCTGAGTTTGTCTTCTTTATCACATTGAAATTTTCCATACTCAAGTTATTAGCTTCCCTTGAAATGTTGCCGTGTCAACAGAATACTGAGGTATTTATTCTCCATAGATGTTTTAGATGATAAAAAGGAACAAGTAATGACTTTGTTAAAAAAAAAAACAAATTAACCTTGTACTATACTTCTTTCCGGGAAGATATACTGTATTACTATCTGGAAAGCTGCATCATAGTATTTCATGACAAATGTTGGTTTTAAATGATAAGGGATAACCGGACTACGCGGAGGAAGATATCTCGAACAACCTTTTTCATACTAGAGACGCATGATCCGTCCAAACGAATTATGAATCTATCCGTCTAGTCAAGGACGGGACAAACTATATGAGACGCATAATCCGTCTGGGACGAACTTGGGCAAACACTTTTTTCTCCGTCTGTTTAATTCGTCAGGTATAACCGCGGGCACGAACTATTCACTTTAGTACATCTTCGAAGACCCACTAAACTGAATAGTTGTCAAGACTTGTGCCCGTATTTTAACTAGACGAACTTAACAGACGCAGAAAAGATATTTGCCCAAGTTCATCCCAGAGGAATTATGCGTCTCTAGTATAAAAACGGCCGATTACAGTGCATAACGAACAAGCGTAGCCTGTATATGATGCCTTGTTCGAGAATCGAAGAAGCAGACACATTTGTGGAAGGTTCTTGCCACTGCGCCATCCCAAGTCCTTTTTCTAAGGTTTTCCCTATGTTATAGTTACCAAATCATGCATCAGTTTTTTTTATTTACCCATACAAGAAGAGTATCGTATGAAGTACGTATGTATATACCGGTACCACACAAGTAAACAGCGCTATCCACGCATTCTGATTGGCTAGCACGAACTCGGAGCTCGGAGGTGAATGGCAAGTACTATTCACCTCTGAGCAAACAGAGAAAAACAAAATGGCTTCCCGTTTCGCTTCGGTTACCCAGGACCAAAATTATTAATAAAATCGACTGATTATGGCTGTATATACTAAAACAACTATTTACTCATCAAGCTTTGATATTCCGCAACGTACTGACAGCCACACAATAAACTGTTCAATTGGGACATGACTTCAGTTACTGTTCTCAGTGAACATCATAGTGACTTAGCATAAGGTCTCCGATTGATCGTGACTGTTCTAGTTCTTTTCTTCTTTTAATTTTGATGTTTTGCCTGTTTTCTTGTTGCAGAAAAGTAACCTTCCTTTGGAATGCGTTCAAAAACCGGGTGATATTGTCTTCATACCCAGTGGATGGTGGCACGCCGTACTTAACCTCGAAGACACAGTGAGCGTCACGCAAAACTTTTGCAACAAATACAGGTAAATGAAATAAATGTACCGATGAAGGAGAGAAGTGATCGTCGCACTTATCTGGATAATTCAAACAATTCACGGTCTCTTATAGACACCTGAAAAATTCAGATGGCTCCAACGCGAAGCTAATAAACTGACCAGTACAGTTCCCAACTAAGTGGCTTCTTAGCTCAGCTAGTAGAGCACTGCAGAGGTCATGGGTTCGAAACCCGTCAAAGCCACCAGAATTTTTCAGGTGTTTATAAGAGACAAAGCTTAGATTGTGCAGATAAATGCGTGGATCGCTTGATTTTCTCCTTCAAATTTAGGTTAATTATTGTCTCATGAGTCGGCGGGACATTAGGTATTTTAAGAAAAAGAGGAGGACGAAGTGGTCACGAACAACGACTTCTCACAGAAACTGAGGCAAAAATTGCAATGAAACGCAATTCGTCCTCGTCACAATCAATCGTGCCGCGTGTGAGAGGCGCCATTTCAGTTCCTGTGTCCGTTGTTTAAAGTGATTTTTGTCCCACACATAACGGAGACAAATATCTGGGAGTTTAAGAAACAACGACGGCTACGGCAACGACAACGCAACAAAACAATAATATCATTGGTTAGAAAGAGGAAAAATAATCTCGATGCATTTTAGTCTGTGGATATTTTTGCGGTTCTCTGCATATCAACGATGTGAAATCATCAAATTTGAGGCTTTGACGACAAAGTGAGATTACAGGTGAGAACCTTTCTTTTAATTTTCTATTTTTTCTATTTTTGGTTTTCTGTGAAAAGCGCCCGTAACAATTTACTTTTACGATACTTTGCCCCATGAGAATATGAAGTATTCTCTTGTTCGCCCACATTGTACGCCGTTAACGAGATGGAAAAAAATCGCGAAAGGCTTATCATCGATCATAGGGCAAGACATCCCCGTTGTAGATCTTAAGGTCCCCATTTGCTGTCCATCAACACGTAAAAAATGTTTTTACGTCAGACTTTTCAGAGTTAGAATAGTGTTTGAAGGAGGATTAATTAAATACATCAGGGCTACGTGTAACATAATGCCTAGGAATTGGATAAGCACTATAAGCTCTCCCCTACTGTCGTCCTCGGGGCTTTTCCGCCGGGGAAGGGCGTGCCCTTCCTACGGCTAAAAGCCCTTGAACGAGGATGGCTTCCCCCTTGTTTCGACGCCAAGAGAGGAACCGAAGAAAATAATTGCTATTGCTCTTGCTTATGAACAACAGGCGATAAAACCCTGCACTCATCGTCCTTCACATTAAAATTATGAAAAAGAGATGTTTTATACGTTACCTCTGACCAGAGTGTAATATGCTCTCTGTGTTTCGCTTGCATTCCCCAGTTTCCGGAACTGCTTGGTAGAGCTACGAGAACAAGCCGACAGTGATGAAGGCTTCATTGGAAAAACATTTGAGCAGCTCCGAGAGCTCCATGCTGATGACTATCCGGATTTCTTTGATGAAGAAGATATGGATTTTGAGGCACCTCTCAAGGGCCAGGGATTAACAGAAGCTGATGACAAGGAAAGGAGAATGCAAGTCTTGAAGGATTTTCTTTCAGGAAAAAAGTCAAATCTTAATGTGAAATAAATTTTCTGCTTTCCAAAAGAATGAAAATTAGCTGCCGTAGCGTCCTGAAGCACGGATATTTTGGATGCATTTAAGTCCTATAAAACTATTATTTTACAAACTCCATCCGTTAGTTATTCTGTCCGAATCATGAAATTTGCTGCCCTTAAAAATTCAGAGGCACCCAACGATAATCTTCGGTGAAATATGCGCTCGAGACAGTCAAACTGCTCTAATAATTTCGGTTCTACGTTGCCAAACAGCTACAGCTTTCCTTACTAAAACATCACCTAAATGATTCGCAGCCAGAGAAAGGTAGTCGCTTATCTTTGCAGAAGGGATATTTTTGCAATTTTTGACACTTCAAAAGGTCACCTAGCAGTTTCGGATGAGCAAATGGTTCGGTTCAAGTTCTTGGAAGGAAATGTTCAGCTAGCAATTTCTGAAGTGAAGATATCATCCGCTGAAATTTTCGGACACTTTAATTTTTAGCTAAGATATCCGAACAGATCAAATTTTTCTAGGTTATAAAAACATCTCTTTATACAGTCTTCCGATACATTACAAGGAGCCTAGAAATGTTTCTCGAAGGCTTTTAGTTTAATTAGCTCGTTGGGTACCCTTGATAATTTCCTTCTCGGAGGCCTGAGCTACTGCCATTACATGTTGACCAGTGCAACAACTAGACCAAGGGTAAAATTTTCGTAGTTGTAGCAACTATTGCCTTCTTTTTTGGAGGATCAGAAAGGCTTTGCCTTTTCAATACTGTGCGATCTTTTAAAATAAATTTGGAAATGAGACCTTTCACCTACATAGCAAACGGAAATCATCTTACTCAAAGTAATTCAAAGAAACTATTAGATTACGTACGTATTATTAACTTATGCTTACACATGGTAGTGGAAGGAGTTAGTTCATACAGCTAGTTAATTAGTTAGTTAGTTAGTTCATACAGCTGCCCAAGTGTCGATGGAGCACAGCCACGGTGGTTTAGTGGTTTTCACGTTACGTTATCACCGCCATGTTGGTGGACGAAAACAAAAGATCTCTTATAAGATCCTTTTGTTCGTCCCCCAGCATTGTACAGTGCAGCATTGTTTTCTGTGTCTCTGGAGATTTGTTGCAAGCCACCTATAGGGAGCCGGTCTTGGAATCAACTCCGCCGGACTATCAATACCGTAAAGACTCGTGTATAAGCCGCACCTTTTTGCGAAAGTTTTGGGCCAAAAATCGCGGGTGCGGCATATACACGAGACCATTGCTCTCAGAGGGAGTAAACTGGCTTTTAGGGGTCACAAATTGAACTGAAATCTTCTGAAACTAAGGATTAAACATATTGAAACCTGTTGTTGATCACTGCTTTCGGTAGAAGTGGTGGCTCCTAAACCCGAATCTTGCTCAGTAGTTCTTTCAAGCGTTTGATTTGCACTTAAATTGATTGAGCAGTTAAACTCTAACTGGCATGGAGTCTCCATTCCTCTGCACAAGTGCTTACTGTGTCGTCTACGACCGGTCAGCTCAACACTGATTTCTCCACTACGTGCAAGAAAATACCACGCTGTTCGCGGGAGAACTCGCGAGGCAAATGGCCGACCGTTTCATTGCTCTTCACTACTTTCACGGAGTGTTTGTCCATGGGGTTGTTAAACTCTCGTTATAGCAACAAGTTTTTCTCCGATCGATAAACATGATATCCACGCACAACTGATGCGAAAGCGAACGTTTCCGTGTCCAGACTTTCCTCGTAAATGACTGCGTGGTTACCAAGCAACCTTTTGTATCATTCTCAGTGCACCTTTTTCGTGCAAATTCTATCGTTTTAGTTTCAACTGTGGGATTTAGCAATGAAGACAACTGTTGTCAGTCACAAGAAATAGGGAAATTGATTTTAAAAAAGCTTTTAAAAGGTATTTTCAGAGTTGATTAACTTATTACTATCGCTGGAAATATATATCATTAGATTTCGTCAAGTTTATTGTTAACATATGTGAACCGAAACACCCAATTTTTTTACAAGAGCGCTTTTTTGGAGTTCGCATTTTTCCCAAAATCATGCTTGAAAGTTGGGGATGCTGGCTTATAAACGAGTCTTTCACGATTGTGGGGGTAGACGACCAATCATCTATCGATATATACGTGCATTTGGCATGCGATGATTATTGGAATTCGGCAATCAAACCCAATTGTCCTCATAACACCGTGAGGTCACGAGTGAATTTTTTTTCCTGTTTGTAGCGACATTAGACGGGACCTTGTTGTAATGAAAATTTCTGCAAATCATGCTCGCTGTTGTGATGCTTACTACTACAGTTTCATTTTCACTGACAAGATGGGATAGTCTGCTTACGAGCGAGTGGCCCAACTCGCCGGAGCTTATTCCCGGTTTCCGTAGATGATGAAGCGACTTGAAGTATTTCTACTCGCCCTTAGATGGGATGCGAGTCCATCGCAGGGCTACCCCCAGTAAATTCGCTCATCTACTCATTTTTACACCTGGGTGAGAGGCACCGTCAGAGTAAAGTGTGTTGCCCAAGAACACAACAAAATGTCTCCGGCCAGGAGTCGAACCAGACCATTCGATCCAGAGTCGAGCCCGCTCTAACCATGAGGCCACCGCGCCTCCCTTATATAGAATCAAGGTCAATTTCGCCTTGCTTTTCTTAAGAATCTGTTTTTCTTTAGCGACACAATCACAAGCAACTTATGAGAACGAATTTATCTGACGTCATTAGAGTCGAGATACTTATATATGCTAATAGCGAAAACCTTCATTTAAAGGCCAAGTAACTGTGCATCCATCTGTTAAATTATCTATTTATTTAAATGACTGGTGGTCAAGGTTTCTCTGTCAACAAATACTTTCTCACCGTGTACATAACACCGGCGCAAACATGATCTTTTTCCCAATATCCTGCGTCATCCCGCTCTTGTTAATTAATGGTATCACAGCTCCAGTAATTGTCTCAGAGAAAGCAACCGTGAATAAAAACTGGGACGAACTCGTAGCCGATATTCGTGCGATAACCGGCCATGTAAACACTCCTTGAAAGCCCTGATCTTCACGCTAGCTCCTAGCGACCAACTAGACCCCTTTGGGGCTTCACTTGGAGTGAAAGGCTGTTGTTTTGGACAAATGAAGCGTTTTAATCCGACGCCAACTAAGTTCCTATTGACCACCTGTCCAGTTTACATCTCGGTTCTACAATGACCTGTTACCGTGTCCACTTAGCTTAAATATTGCTTTTTGCACAGTTCGTCCAAGAGTATACAAAATAAATGATTTTGGTATAGATATCGAAGGATATTTCGAAGATGTTACTCAATCAGTGTTAGCCTTTTCAAGGTAAGATACTATGCGATCAGTTGGGTGGTTAACAAACTTCTAACAAACGACTTTTCATGAAAGATCGTGCCATCCAGGTCAGTGTGTTTTTCATCGATTAGGAAAGGTTTTGTCAGGTTAATAACTGATGAGACCTGCTTGACTCTCAACGGTCTTTTGTGAGTGTTAACTTGTCGACAAGTGGCTGCGTTGACAATCATTTTAACACTATCGGATTTTTTGACACAGACACTGGTTTCAGGATCTTCTTCCCATTAATCGTGAATTCATAGCACTTATAAATGATTTTTTTTTCATGGTCTCGTCTACTGACAACGCCATATTCCACATGGATATGGTCCATGGATTGCTTGTTTACGGGTAAATCAGATTCACGCGTCTTATTTTCAAAATGACTGTTGAGCCTAATTCATCTCGCTATTTGTTTTGAATGAAACATTTCTACCTTGTCCCCGTTAGTAAACAAATCAAATCGAATTTAGATTTCTTTCCAATACACCCGATTCTTAGAAATAAATACTCTATCGTACCGTATACATATACTGTACAAAGCTTTAGTTTAGCATGCCAGGAACAATTGTGGTCCTTCATAAACTGAAAAGTCAGATATTTCTTTAATTGAGCTCTATAACGCGCGCTCTGTTTTACCCCTGCAAATAAGGCCTCAAACAAAGAAAAACCTTAAATAACAATGACTACAACCAGATTTTCTGAGCCGGCGAGACTGTAGGCTCGATTTCCAGCCGTTTTGGGAGCCCGCGTTCCTTGGATGATACCGGACTCCCAAAACGGCTGGAAATCGAGCCTAGCTAGACTGAGCAACCCCCAGCAAAACAGTGTTTTCACGAAAACCGCTGGTCAGAAAACTGGTTCCGGTCATTGCTGTCTAAGGTCTTCCTTAAACAAAGGGAGAAAAAAGAAATTAGTCACTTTAGGTCCTTATTGCAACAAGCTAGTTTGAAAACGAAATTGTATTAATATTAATATGCGTTCAGGTGAGGAGTATATACACGGGAGATAAAGCAAAACATATCAGCCAACCGGCTGAAAATCGGTAATTTTCAGCATACGTTTGCCAGCGGGAAAAAAGAAACGAATTGTCGACGGTCTGTTGTTTGATCACTCGGCAACCGTGAGACTGCGACTCGCAACAAAGTAATTCCCAGTAATTGACAAGGTGAAAATCTGAGGGACAGATCAAAAGAAACAACAAATTCTCAACCAACGTGAAGTTCTGTTGCTGTGGTTTGGGATGAACCAAAGGACTCGATACTAACCTATTGTGATGGAAAGAGCCGTCGCCGGCAGGGCCTGGTGACGCGTCAATCCAAGCAATGCATGAAACAAGGACTGAACAATCGATGGAAATCGATGATCGGAAAATCAGTCGATCGATCAAGGACAATCGATTACGGCTAATTAATTGGCATCGACTGGCACGGAAGACCAATATTAAATCTATAATTATACAAAAGGAATTCATCGATGACAACTGGCGTTCCAAACAAACTCCTGTATCTTCGGAGTGTACGCAGAGCGAATGATTTATTTGGGAATGCTAGTCAAAGGAAAACCAATGGAAGTAAAGTGCTCGAATAATATAGTTAATCGATGAAAATCGATGTTATTTAATTGCTCGATTCTCATCGATTATCCATGTGACAATCGATAATCACAGAAACTTGCACGACCGATTGTCTATAGATTATCAATATCAATCGATTGATTGACATCGAATGCCATGGATTGCCATCGATCATCGATTTCATCTATGGTTCAGGCCTTGATGAAACTCTGCAACAAATGCTTAACCTTTTGTTGTCTTGAAAACTTGTTTAAAAGATTAGTTCGTCATAATAGTCAGAGCGAAGTGGCTCTTCGAAGGGTAAAAGTACTTCGGGCTAAAAGTACCGCGGGTCTCTGAAGCACGTTACTCGAAAGGACCTTGGCAATGGGACCTTGGATACTTCCGATTCTGACAATTGCACGATATAATAGCGGAGGTCCATGGGTCGGAGACAAACGTGCGGATCGTCATGGTAGCCATCAATGCGAGAAATTTTACTCAGCCTGTTCACGGATCTTCATTAATTAAGCTTCTTACTAACTTTTTATGTAAGCCTGGCGATACGCGAAACCGAGTCGTACTGCTGGAACCCGCGTTTTTTTGGCGGGAATTATAATGGCCTGGAACCCGCGTTTCTTGCCGGGAAGTTGCATGCGTACTGCATTTTACACTGTGAGTAGTAAAACAAGCAAGATTTTGAAACGAACAAAAGAAAAACAATCTAAGAAATTTTTAAATATGTCATACAACGGGGAAAGACTGAAGAGAAAGAGAAAAAAACAGTTAACAGGAGACGAGTAAGCGATGTTCAACATGAAAGAAAGTGACTGAGAGAAAGAGAAAACAGGCGAAATATCAATGACAAACAACAAGAGAGAGACAGAGCAAGAAAGCAAACTCGAATAAAGAGACAAAATTTATACATTGACGAGCAGCGGAAGAAAGAGCCAACATGTATGAACACGAGAAAAGAGGCTGAGAATGAATAGTGACAAAAACTGCGAAAAGAGCAAGAAAGAGCACGGGAACGCGAAAATATACAAATTTATTGTAGCGAAGAGGCCGGACTGGTCGTATGGTAAGCAGACTATAGAGCGAGTTTCAACTGAGTGTCGTAAAACCAAAACCAAAGTAATAACTTTGGCCAATCAAAAAGGACGGAGACAATCCAGTAAACCAATCAAGACTCAAAGTAATTACACGTAATTACACTGAACCATACCTTGTTGTGTCTAATATTTAGCGAGCCTGAGGTGAATCTGAATTGTTTTAGTATAATAACATAGGTGATTATTTGAAAAATATGCATTTTCTTTAAAACATCTAATTTCTTTATCTGTCACCGAGACATAGCCTGCAAACGCAGACGTATTTCCGGCGGTCGTTTCTCTCCCCCGAAAAGGGGAAAAAAAAAAGAAGCACAGGAATTTTCAGGAGAGAGAATCTACCGCCGGAAATACGTCTGCTTTCGCAGGCTAACTCGACACGACTGCTTGCGGCCATTTTGAAAAAAAAAACGCTTTGGTGATTATCTCTTAATAATCACTTAAAGTGCAATAATCACCTATGTAATTATGCTAAATATACATGTTACACATTTTTATTTCTTTGTAAACTTATCGTATCACAGTCAGCCTCTTTGGCTGCTAGATTTTTTGCATCAATAATCTATCTATCTATCTATCTATCTATCTATCTATCTATCTATCTATCTATCTATCTATCTATCTATCCATCTATCTATCTAAATGCTGCAAAAAAGTGATTTTACTACGAAGATTTTAAGGAAGTGTCCTCAGGCAGTTTGAGGTCTGTTGAAGAAAGCGACAGCTAGTACTCACTGGTCCGAAATGTATGGGTGCGTCGATCTTCCGCACACGTACTGTATTTTACAACTGACCGCTTACCGGAAGTTAAAAAAGTTTTTCGCGCACGCATATCCGGTTTCACACTTTCAAAGAACGAATAATCTCAAACGTTTCCAGCAGATGCCTTCAGCGTTATTTTTTCCATTTCAATCTTGGTGCACGTAAAATCGTAGTTGAGAATTAAGTTTCGATGTTGCGTAATTGTATTATGACGCATTTAACTACTCGAAAGAGCGGCAGTGGCTCAAAGCCTTTCTCCTTAATTTAAGTGGCCCTAATATTTTGGCGAATACACCCCGAGAGTCCTTCAGTTGCTCCTTAAATATCTGCGCATTAGATTTTTTACTGAAAGTGTTGCATTTAACTAATGGTGCTGTAGCTGCTGTACGACAGTGTTAAAAAGTGCGAATTGAAGGGAATCAAACGGTGAGTTTCTAGGAAATGAACCTATTTGAGTCAGTAGGGAGTAAACAATTGTACATTGGACCCTGCAAAGAGATCCATTGGCCTTTGGTCTGTTCATTCGCTGGGGGCCTTGTCCTCATGATCAAAAATTTTCTCGGCTGCTCGTTTTGTGTTTTATCTTCTCTGGCAGGAAAGATTTAAGGACGAGAAGAGAAAACGTTCTTAAAGAAAAAAGAACAACACGCTTTATAGTCATTGCAATTCTACTCATGATTGCGCGAGCGCTCAAACACGCTTCAATATACTAAAGGCCGTTGCTTCCAAATTACTTTTCGTACGTTCGGAGCGCACGTAGTTTCATTTTTCTCGAATGACAGTGCCATTTTCGAAAATTCGGATTGGTAAAACGTTTGCTTTAAAAGGTGATCGTGTAAGAATTTACTGTGTTCATGTTCTGGAATAGTGCACGCAAATTTCCCAGTCATTTATGACGTGCCAGGTGATGAAATAATACGAGTTGCATTCGTGCTGTCCGTGTTGTCAGTGTTCCGGGATGATCAAGAAAAAAATATTCAATGCACACGTGCACTCTTCGCCCTTTGTTTTTTGTATTCTTCAGAGAGAAAAGTGACAATTTGGTGCAATGGATTGTTTGTCAAAAAAGAAACTTCTCCGTGTGCTGCTCTTTGCACTGTCAACACTGACTATCTTCAGTTTTACATCTGGAAGGTATCTTGGGAAAATAGATACAACGCCACACGAAACAAAGGAAAAGTATAACTGTAGCAAAACGTTACAAGATCACCAAGCAAAATGCAGAAATGAGATGAACCTGTGCGAGAAGGAAGCTGGATTATCCAAGGCCAAACCCACGATTCAGCCAGAAACGAGTCTATCTGGTTCAAGACATGGAAAAAAACTTTTCAAAAATAACAAAACAGAACATGGCGCAAATGACCACAAAAAGAAATGCCGAGATGAAATGAACAAATGTGAAATGCAAGGAAAGGTTGCCAAAGGTAAACTATAGTAACTTTTTTTTTTAACTTAATAATTATTGAAACCAAAATATATGGTCTGTGGGTAGCAGTGGATGGATAACATGTAAACTATTAGCGAAAAAAAGGAAGAATTTTAGAATATTTTCCCTTTGTGGGGCCTGTGGTGAGTAATTTATCCGACAGAAGTTAGGATTAGTGGCCATATGGATGGGTAAGTGTAAGTGACAAAACATGTCTTTACCCCCTCGGCCTTTCCGGCGCTAAAGGGCAGATTATAGTGGAATTATGCCCTCGCATTACCTCCTGCTCAGACTTGTGAGCAAACGCAAATGGCAAAACGTTCTGCGACTTCGGGAAGAAAGTTTTGGCCCCAAGCTGACATTCACCAAGACTGGAAATTCCAGCTTGGCCAACCGGACCTACAAGAGCATCCAATTCTTACCTGTCTTTTAGCCAATACAGGCAAAACATGGCATGCAGAGCTGGGTTTTTAAACATAAGTTGTTCAACCCCGGTTTTCTCCGGGTACTCCACTTTCCTCTTTCCTCAAAAGTGAACATTTGACTTGATTTGCGTTAATTGTTAATTTTAGTTTACAGTATCACCAATAGTGCTCTAGCGCTAAAACGACTAGACACTTAAATAAAGTTCCTTTCCTTTTTCCTTTTCATTTTTCCCGCTCAAACGAATATTAAACAATTACCATATAATAAGAAGCCATAGTTGGTGCGTGTCAACACGAGCCGTCTGCGAACATGTTTATTATGTCTTTACAAGCTAAGTTACAGTAACTCTGAAAGTCTCAAAATACAACAAGAAAACAACTAATGATCTGAAAGCCCACAAAAAAAATCTGAACTATGCTCGTAAACCAATGATAAAATTAACTCACTAACTTTATGTCTAGTGCTCGAGTCATTTCTTATTGGTTATTTAATTTTGAGAGCGCGGAAACATAGGTATGAGGCGAATGAATATGAAAGAAGGCAATGCAGAATATAGTCCTCCGCTAATTATAGCACCCCAGACAATGGGCTACATAACCCATGATAAGTACATTTGCATGCAGTCAAGAGTAAAAAAATAATAATGTAAGGCTTGTTGAACGGCTGTGAGGATATATATATATATATATAGACGAGTAGACTAAGATGAAGTTGCTTCGCTTATCTTTGGAGAGCTCAATGCAAGAATTTTGCAGAGCAAAATACCTTCTTACATTTGTATATATATATATATATATATCTATTATTATTATTATTATTATTGTTATTATTATTATTATTATTATTATTATTTTATATATATATATATATATATATATACGGAAGAAAAAAACACATAAACTACAAGTTCATCCCTACAAGCCTGTTTCGTGGTCGCCAAATATATATATATATATATATATATAACGTTTAGAAGAAAGACAACTTCACAGCGTAGCGACTTCACGTTTCATCTTTAGACAATCATCAGGCTACAGATCTTACATTTGCACTGATTCTAACTCATTTAAAGACCATTCTAATACTCTAGGGGAGCGTGCTATTTTAAGTTCGACAAAAGGTATTTGTTCTTGTGTCTGCATTTAGAAATTAACTCGTTTCTTTTGTTCAGTAGGTGGCGTGCATCTGCTTTTATTATTTACAACTTTTCTGTAAGGCACAGGTCGCATCTCTTTGATCCACATTTGTATGGTGATATATATATTTATATATATAACAAAAATCAAAAATGAAGACTAGCCACGTTTATAAAGAACACCTATATTTCGACCCTGGGTCTACATTTCTTTAGGATTTTCCATTTGATGTTGAAGGGTTTTCCGGATTCTTTTAATGTCCATACATACTTTGAGATGAAATGAGTGAGATGAATGAAACAGAACTCTCAAAGCATGTATGGACATTAAAAGAAACCAGGAAACCCTTCAACATCAAATGGAAAATCCTAAAGAAATGTAGACCCCATAACAATATTAGTAAGAAATGTAATTTGTGTGTTTATGAGAAGTTCATAATAATCTGTAAGAAACACCAAGGAAGCCTAAACAGACGAAACGAATTAGCAAGCTCATGCCCCCCACAGAAACAGATATGTCCTGAAAAACTTTAAGGTAACGTAAATAGGGGAAAAGCCGCACCATAACAACCACGCATTTATACATGTATGGCCAGCATTTAAAATTTCTGGTCAGTCGTTAATGTTAACTGATGAGTGTGGTCATCCTTTGGCTATACAAAACAAGGTTGTAGTAATATATCGATGGAATCACTCCTGAAGTCCTGAACTGATCAACAAGAATATACACTGCTCCTTTGACAGTTGAGCGCTCCTCGAAAATCTGTTCAAGAGTTTGAGCACTCTGGCATAGTTTAGATTACCACATGTGTGGGACATTTGGGGTGGCTTTTTATGCTTAAACATCAGCACTGCACTGATGTGGCCCAGAAGGCCGAAACAGTACTGTTTGCAGTTATATAAATATATCATTTGATTTACCATATTTCATCAGGCACGGCCTGACTTCTTCAGGGAGTTAAATTATTTGTTGGTTAGATCTCCCAAGATCCGGCACATCCACTTTGTTCAGCTGGGCCTTGCTTAAAAGATTGTTTACCAGTACGGAGTAGCATTTGATCAAACTATGCCTGAACCGGCGTTTGATCTAACCTGACTTCAATAGTAGGCCAGTTTTGTATTGTAACGGTTGGGTTGGTCGAGCATGAAACGGAGGCTAATGCGGGGGAATCTTTTCAGATGCAAATTATTTCCCCATTTTATCTTCCATTTCATGCTAGACCCAGTCTAACTGTGAGAATGTGATACGATTTGTAGAACTTAAACTGCGGTTCTATGAGCTTCAGGCTTTTAAAGAACTTTTGCATAGGCATCTAATTTGTCCTATATCACGGCAATTTTTGGTTAGATTGCGAAATACCCGGCCACAAGAAATGGAACCTAAAAACACTGCTGCCACAGTGCTGCAGTCGTGGTGTTGATTCACTGACCCTTTTATTCGCTGCGCCGAAGTGAACTGCTTCCGCAGTGCCGCAGTGCCTGTCTCGGAAATCGGTTAACTACACTTTTTACGAGATCATGTGAAGAATATAGCACTCGTTTACTGATTAAGCCTAAGAGCTCGTTTCAGTGATTGGGCGTAAGCACTATTTTGAAATTTTACCTAACCCTGACCTTAAGACGACTAAGGCACCGCGGCACTGCGGCACTGCGGCAGCAGTCATTGCATGTGCTCGACTCAATTTAACCTTCAGTTGTCTGAGGCACCACGGTGACCACGGCACTGCGGCGCCAGCCATTCTATTCGGCTCAATTTAACCTTAAGCCGACTAAGGCACCGCGCACTGCGGCACCAGCCATTCTACTCAATCCACTTTACCCACTTGCATTCACGTCAGCACTGCGGCTCGCGCCGCAAAGGTATTGCTTTTTTGTGGACGGGTATTCTGCAATTCGCTGCCAATTTTTCTACCTGCCCGATTACATTTTCTGTCTGGAGTTGAAACATTCACGATGCTTATCAAGATCTTTATGGAAATTAGATAACATAAACGACGTACAGCTTTGGAATTTGTTTCAAACAAAACCAGTGCAGCATATTTTGAAACCTTCGACTTGCTACAGATCGTTTTCAGTGTCAGGCAACAAAAAAATAAAATCGAAACCTTTCAATGAAATAAGACAAAAACTTGGAATGTTGTAGGAGACAAATTCATAAATCACCTCACTAATTCTCAGGTCTATTCGGTACAGCGTTTCTGAGTTATTTGTCGAAACGTTTTACGCAACTTTATAGAAACGCTCAGACTGCTGAGATTAGCTGAGATTCATAGGCATAGAATTTGCTCAGTTTTCAACCAAATAACTTTGTACATCATGGTGTCACGGAATGTAACAATTCGGAAATTCAAAATGCCGATTTCCGAAACAAAGACGTCATGGAACTGCTTAAAAAAAGGATTTATTTCTAGGTCACCTTCAACCTCCTATAGATAAAAGTTCAAAACACCTCGCGATTTTGACTTTAGAATTTGAAGACGTCACTGTGGAAAACCATCTATTCACACGAAAAACTTCTAATTGGGAAAATATCCAAAAATATTCCTACACCTTAGTGGATTTTGCACTTATAAAACTCGAGTCATAAAACCATTTAAAATGTCAAGAGAAATATTTATCCGACAGCATTTTTTAGGTAAGGTCAGGATCCAAGATTCTGATAAGAACATTTTCTTAAACGTGCTAATCGAATTAAGAACAAATGATTAACGATTAACAATTACGCTTAATAAATACACCACCATCGGCAACGCTCACATGGTTAAGAATAAACTACTCGCACGTTCAAAACAATTTTACTTTAATACGTTACCTTCCTGTTGGTTTTTATGGAATAAAAATACTTCATTCTTGTGCATACTACGTGTCAGAAAGGAACGACTATGACTTAATTG
>NC_090871.1:51030657-51048157 GCF_036669935.1 Montipora foliosa | reverse complement strand
TGGACCACAAACTGCATTAACTCAAATAAATACTGACTGACTACTTCAGTTCTTTAAACTTATTTCAATCAAAAATAGTCTTGGGGGGCAGGGAAAGCACTCGCCTCCCACCAGTGTGACCCCGGTTCTACTCTCAGACTCGGCGTCATATGTGGTTAAGTTCATTTGCTGTATTTGTCGGTTCCTTTCTCCGCTCCGAGAGGTTTTACCCCGGGTACTCCGGTTTTCTTCTCTCCTCCAAAACCAACTATGATTCTATTTGAGTTGATTCAATTTCTCTACAGTGTTCTTAATTAGTACGTACCCAAGCGCTAAATACACTTGACACTTAACTGAATAAATTTTTTTTACTGTTGTTATAATTATCCTGTCGCTTATATGACTCCACACATTAGCTTCGCTTTGCGTGTCTTGTTCGTATCACGCTTATCTGTTCTCGTTACTATCTCATATACGACTCTGTATTTGGTCAAAAAAATGTATCTAATTTAGGTAAAGAAACGTTTTTGATCATAATTTTTGTCTGTCTCGCCTTTACACAAATTGGTCTTTTTCCAATACCGACAGAAAATAAATGAATGATGTATCATTATCATTGCTACTGTATTTATGTACAAATGATGGAAAGTTTTTGCTAGATTTGTCTCTGTAGTTCTGAAGACCATTCCAAGCTTTGTAATCAAGCTTAGATTTCTTCTTTCACGTT
Source organism: Montipora foliosa (assembly GCF_036669935.1). NCBI lineage: Eukaryota > Metazoa > Cnidaria > Anthozoa > Scleractinia > Acroporidae > Montipora > Montipora foliosa. Next base: position 51,047,451 of record NC_090871.1, on the reverse strand, counting down.
GGCTATGTCAGGAGGGGATCCAGGCTACGTTCATTTGAGTAACTTTTTTTTCCCATACAAAAAGCTTTAAATAGAACTGTAAGAGCAACAAACAAAAATTAAACCACCTCACATCACTTGCAAATTATACTCTCAGCGTTTTTAAAGAAAAGAATGGAGGCGTTTTCCTTGTCTTCTAATTTGTCATCTCCATGTGTCCTGTCGCAAAACTGAATTTGTTTCGATATTCTTGTGTTTACGTTTGATGGCACATGTCTACCATGTGTCACCTTCGAGGATCATGTCCTAGCTTCATTCAAGCGTATACAAACAACCTGGGAAACTAAATATTTTATGCAAAAGCCGATACAACGTAGATTTGATTTTAGTGATGTACTATATTTCGGCTGGCCAAACCAGCCTTCTTCAGGTACAATGAGAGTTTACATTGAATTGCTTCTATGTACATATATATATATATATATATATATATATAGTAAATGGATGTTGACGTAATACTGGAAAAAATGTGATAAAACATGGCGGTATTACGTCAACATCCATTTACTATATATATATATATATATGTACATAGAAGCAATTCAATGTAAACTCTCATTGTACCTGAAGAAGGCTGTTTTGGCCAGCCGAAATATAGTACATCACTAAAATCAAATCTACGTTGTATCGGCTTTTGCTTAAAATATTTAGTTTCTCAACTTGAAATAACGCCGATCAGATCAAGCCACTGATGCAACGAACACCGACAGGAAAATTGTCCACGGTTGCTTGCTTCGAAACTCTGAAACAACCTGGGTTCGCGGCTAAAATTCCATGAGTCTCCAGTATCGATCCAGTGGCCGAATAAGGGTATGGCTCGACCAACCTAGTTCCCAGGCTCACCCTCTTCTCCTCCCTTGTCGTGGAGAACAAACTCATTCTCGACACTGTTATTACGATAATAGCATAGTATCAACCGGCTTTGAATATACGATTATCATTATTTCATGACACTGACAGTTGGAAGGAATACTGGGTATTGAATATTTTTCTCTTAAAATTCAACCCAGATATCCGGACTCGGGACTCGAACTTACGATTATTAACTTACCTGTTACCGCTCCTAACCACTGAACCACCGAGTCACCGCTTGCTTCGACAAAATTTTTTAACACAGTAACCTAATTTATTACTGGGTTGCCAGTATGGCAATCCCACTCGGAAAGTGGGTGGCATTTGTTGGGTGTTTTTCTTTTTTTTTTTTTTACGTGTCGGTAAAAGTCTTGCCTGTCACTCCCCTGCTAAGTGGTGTCTTTGTACATAGAGCCTTCTTCTTAGGATAGAGAGGGAAGTGGAAATGCGTAGATTTCTCTAGTGGACATAGTAGAATGATAAACTTAACCTGCAATGGCGTCGAAAGTCATGTAACGCGAATGGCGTTTTAGTGGATCTTTAAACAAAATATACCCTTATGGAACTCAATAATGAAAGTCAATTGAATAAACTAGGCAGGCGGTGAAAAAAAAAAAACCTGGAATCGTAAAAGCGACGAGTAATGGACTTCGACAACAATCTTTCGCCCGTCGAGCCGAAATCATAGTGAGCTGTATTTCCAATATTTTATCAAGAGTGTAGTTTTATGTACAACACTGAAACCAAATGGAAAATTATCTGGTAACTTATGGGTTCAATAAAGTCAGGTAAAAAAAATAATTGGAAATGTGACAGTCAAGAATTATTTGAAAGAAAGCCTGTCGACTATTTTGAGCATCATTATTCAAGGAAAAGGTTCTTCAGGAAAGGGTTTGAACCTGAAGAGCATAATAATTTGACACGATTGAGTTTCTTGTCTTCACGCACGCAATGAAATAGGAAGAGGTTTTCGCCTCTAAGAGCAAATATGTTGTTGTTTCAATACATTTTTCGCTGTAAAAGGATTCTGTGGTATTTTCTGCCTTTGTGAATTATAATATGATGTTGTGTATTGAATTTTTGAGCTTAAGGTTGAAATGTGATATGGGAGAATTTTTTTAGTATTGCTCTGTATGCAGGAAGGGTTTGCGAAAATAAACAGGTCTGTTGGAAGCGTGCTTCAGTTTCAACAAATTAAGCCCCAAAATAAGTGAAAAATTGTGACGCCGATGATATTAAATATTCATCAGCCTTCCACCTGCGCCGCCATTTTCTCTTTTCACTAAGAATCTGAGAGCGAGGAAAGACTGCATGCGGACGTCTCGGAAGACAGACTTCCGCTAGAACAAAAACTTCCGCTCGTCTAAAACTAACTTTCGTGGACATGACATATCCCGGCCAACGCCCTGAGCCTACCTCTCTGTCCCCTCATTTTCTCTTGTTCAAAATTAATGTTGTTTTCATATCGTAAATATTTTATTCTCGATCGACCGTCCGATGCTCAGAGGGCACGCTTAAACTTGTGGTGAAGAGAAGTTGTGAGGGAACTTGAAAATGATCAACATGTCAGCCCAGAAGCCAATGTTTCTCGCTTCTCTTTTATTTTTTATTCTTCAGAGACTGGAATGCTGTAGTTCACTTCCACACAATTCAGTGCCTTCTGAATTTCGGTAACACGTACCACAGGCAACCCAGTGTATGCTTCACGGAAGCATCTCGTTTGTCATAAGACCGGGTTGTAAACATGCGCTAACAAATTATTTGACACAACTAACGAGAAAGGTCAGGCCACACTTAAAACAAAGCTAACCATTTTGAAATCAGCGCTTAAGCTTAATCATTGAATTATAGTGATCTTATTCTAGATGCCAGGCAACAACTAACAAATATTAAAGAAACTTTGTGACTTGTTCATCGTGGTTTAGTGAATAGAAGCTGCTCCTATAAGCCGAAGTTCCGTGTTCACTTTTACTTTTTTTTCTTTTTATCCGCTATCACAAGTCCTGGGACTTAGACCAGAGTATATCATCGGCATGTAATTATGATTATCATATATTCAACGCTGGGTGATATTATATGATTATTGTAATTCCACTCTCGAGAAAATGTTGCGAGAACAAGGGAGGAAAAAAGAGAGCCTAGGAACGAGGTTGGGGTTCAACTCTTTTTCGAATTTACATTTCATGTCCTCATCCGTGTTAATAACAACTAGACAGCATATTTTCTTGTCATGAATTTGTTTCTTTTGTAGTCTACAACATTAGACGACGACGTTTCACCACTTGAAATGCCAGCTTATTTTAGCCGCAATAATTTAAAAAATGTGTATCCAAATAGACTCAGTATAGTATTTGTTTACTTTGCCCACAAAGTGCGTAAAAAGATGTCTCTAGTTGTAAAAATGATTACCTTTGTTGTGTTTGTTTAAAAAATAAGGTTTTGAAGATTATGGAGTACCAGAGGATACTACCGTCCTTACAATTTCAGGATATGTGGCAACTTCTTTCAGTATTTTTACTTGAATTTTTTTCCCGTAAAAGTCATTCGAGAAGAAAAGAAACTCGATATTCTCAACTAAGATTGAGATGATCTCAATAGCGACCTTCAGATTTGAGTACGAGGACGACTATGAAAATAACTTTCGTTCTTTAAACGTAATGTGCTTGTCCAGTACAGAAAACTCGTTCTCGCAGTCGTTTTCGTACTCCAATCTGAAGGTCGCTACTTACTAAGATCTTGTGCGCGACTTTTAAGAGGCGCCAGCACTATGCAAGTAACAAGCATACAGAGCTACTATTTTTGCCGCCTGAAGTAATGGAAATTTATTCTTTTTGATGTTGGCACATGGCGGAATGTTTTGCTGTAGTAGTGTTTGCTTTATGTTTTTTTTTTTTTTTGCTTTTGTCTTTCTGTATTTGTTCTCGTTTTAGATGAGACACGTAAATGCATTCGCTAAGAGTAAAATGTAACAAGGTTTACTAGTGGGTTTTGACGTTTTTCTCAAGAATCTGAATGCTCGGTTTTGTTGGACACTTTTCAAACGCGGATGGAGTGGTACCGTAAATACGGAAAAAGCTTTGGTTAGCAACAGAACGCTTGTACTAAGTTGTAAATGTAGATGTAAATGTGCTTAGTTGACAGCTCCCTACAAGGTTAGGGCTTTTCAGGATCAACCGGCTCAACGGAATCGGACCGAATGCATGTGAAGGCGCCGCACGGCTGCCGCCGTACGCCGTGCGTACGATCTATGTGTGATCTCGGAGCATCGCAAACCCAGCCAGATGTAATTGACTGGGAATCGATTTTGATGAGGGAGGAAAACCGGAGTACCCGGAGAAAAACCCTCGGAGTCAGGCTGAGATCGACTGAAACTCAGTCCACATACGACCCGAGGCCAGGGTTGAAACCCGGTCACAGAGGTTGGAGGCGCAGTTGATAACCGCTAAACCACCTGAGGCTAGGAGTACAAGAATGGGCCAGAGTAGATACTTCAAATCTGGGATAGCCACCTGTTATCTCAACCTGCGAGGGAACTGGAACACAGGAGGGAAACGAGAGATGGATTCCAGTTCCTTTGCAGAATGGGTCCACGAACAGGACAACGAGCGGAGTTCGCTAGAGTTGTGTGTAATTATTTTGGTCACTAACTGATATTTTGGTCACTAATTGATAAAATGCCCCTAAAGAAACGTTTCAAAAAAAATAAAAGCGTTACTGAACAAGGACTTTTACTGTTTGTCCAACCAGCTTAGATATATTTATAAACTAGGTGTTCAAATTCCATAAGAAAGGGCAAAGTACTATTCAGAATTAGTATAAATACACAGGTGATTATATAAAATCGCGCGCTGTCATTGGCTCGCTATCTCGGATTAACAGCCGCTAATCACCTCGACGGACAAAATGGCTGCCAGTAGTTGTTTTGCCATTGTAAGTGAAGATGATTTCGCGTTGAAATGTTTTTTTTTTTTTCTCTTTTTTGAAATAATCACCTGTGTATTTATATTTAAACAATTGTTCGCCTCAGGCTCAGTGATAATCACTTCCCCTTCGGCGAATAATTGTTAATTAGTGATAAATTTTGTCATCATTTATCCACGCGCCAGTGGTTCCAGTGGTTCCAGTGGTTGATAACATTAACTGGTCAACTTACTCATGGTTTCTTATTTACCATATTTGGCGTGGTTAATTTAACGAGAAAGCACAAATGCATAGCAACTCTCACCTATTGCATTGCTTTTGCTCGCAAAATTGATGGCACTTAAGAAAGGCATCCAAAGACTTAGCTAATTAAAATACGGGACAAAAATTATTTTGTGCGCACTGAAAAGATGTTTTTCTGTAATTGCTTCGTTTGAGTAATTGCTTCGTGTTTGTGTGTGTGTGTGTGTACAAGAAAATACAGCAGCTATAAGGTTTTGTTGTTATTCGACACGTAAAGAAAATAATTCTGCAAAGGAAGACAAATTTTAATATTTGTAAACACAGTTCGTCTTTCATGATTGTCGTCGATGCATTATTTCATACTGTGAAGGAAAAAACAACACCGTGACTCGTGAAAATGTCGAACTGCAAGGTTGAATATTGTCGAGCAAAAAGTGAGGTGGAAGTAACAGAAAGAAACTACGATGGGGAAACAATCATTTATGGACGGCAAAGGAAGGGAATATCAAATAGGGAAAAGTTTCTTCTTGTCTGTGTGGTGGTTTTAGCTTTTCTTTGTGCAGTTTTCACGGGGTTGTACTTTTCTGAAAGACAGCATAGATTGTCGAAGAAGAAAGCTCCGTTCGACGCAAATGGAAAATGCAAACACCCTGGCATCAGTTTATATTGCTCTTTAAACGAAGCTAGAAGACAGGCTGGATTAGGTAGGAACATTTTTATTTTTATCTATACTGCTAAAAAGCAGTGGCCCAAGTAAAATTTGTGTTTACTTTACAGCTTAAGCTTGTCTGTAATTACAAATTCAGATCACATTCAGTTATGTTTTCAATATCTATTGAATTTCATCATTTAAAAAAAAAAATTAATTGAACTGAGCTTAAAATAACTGAAAGAATATAATTTTACGCCGGTAGAGAAGAGAAAGCCAATGCACGCAAGTTTATATTGTCAACAAAATGAAGACGTTTGGTAGTTAATTTCCTTTGAGGATAATATTTGAACCATTGATAATGAATTTCATAGCTGTTTGGTAATTTTCACCCCCATTAAAGTGTCTGCTGAATTTGTTACTCCCTACTTGCAATCGTCGAAAAATTACCACAACGAGACAGAGGACGAAAGAAAATCAATTACGAAACTTGAAACGTCTGGCTGTTTACAATATTTTAAGGCGGAGTGGATTTGCAAAGCACTTGTGATTTAACGTTAAAAGCTTGCAAGAGACAACTCTGTGATTTTCATGTCTACTGCAGTTTAGTACTTATTTCCATTCTCAGATGTCTTAAGGACGGTGCCTACTAATTCAAAAGTATTTTTGCGTGGTTTACTGAATATGCAGGAAAAGCAGATCTTAACATGTGTTATTGAAATCCAAAAAGGAAATCAGGGATAACTACGCATTTTTCAAAGATAATTAATCAACATGTACAATATTTGTAAAAAGGCTTTAAATTGCAAAGCTATGTGTGGCGTTCTTTTCCAAATTGTGTCTTAATTATCTCTGAAAAATGCTTGGTTAGCCCCAATTTTCTTTCTGGATTCCAAGAGCACTTCCTAAGTTCTGCTTTCTCCTCGTAGTTTTAAACCGCGCAAAAATATCTCTGTCTTAATAAGCACCACCCATAGGAAATCCGAGTATCTCGAGTTGCGCAGAAACTATGCGCAATAACAATAGGAGGCACTGCCTTTAATTTAGAGAGGGAACAAAGTTTCATGTGAAAAATATGTTTGCCCGTGGGGATGACGCAACAAATAATTGTCAAAAAAGTGTTTTGTTTGTGCTCATGAGTACGCAACTGAAAAACAGACCGAGCACAAGTGTTTGAAAACCATTGCATTCTTTACATTTGCCACGCCAGATGAGTTGATATAGGTGAATTTACTACAGTAACGTAAACAAAGATTTGTTAACTGACGTTCCGAGTGTTAGTCCTTTGTCAATGGCAATTGGAAAATTGTGTTCTATGTGATATACGTGTACAGGAGATAGAAGAGCTTTGCCACTGGTGGAAATACATGAATAAATTAATTGAATGAAAAGTGCCCATTGATTCCAAATGCCCTTCGGGTGCCTATTTGGAAAAATAAACTTTTGTTCTAGAGATTAATTTGCGGCTTTGTGGTGTAGACTAGTGATAGGGCCATAAATTGTTTTATTACATAGGCAAACTGGTCCTATATGAAAAGGAAATTTCTGATTGGTTCTCTGAGCGTTACGAATTTTGCATTACGAACCGCTAAGATAAACCGGTCACGAAGCAGCGTATATTGGTTGCCAAACTGTTCCCATTTTCTGTTTCCATTTTCTTGGACGTAAAAAGAAAAATGCGAGAAATACTTTTCATTTAGTCATGTCGGAGTACAGTACGAATTTTACTTTTTTGATTCGCCTTCAATCAAGAGTTTTCGCCCACACTTAAGGATAACGAATAAGTGAGAAATTAATATTCTGATGGCACGGTTGAGAGGCTTTGGTTCGGTCATGTGGTTTGAATGACTATGAAGGGTTTTTGGTGGGTTATTTCTCCCATTCTACGTCAGTCAGTCCTTCTGGTGGCTCTCGTTTTTTCGATAATATTCTAGGATGTGCCGCTTTTATTCAAGGTTCCACTGCAATGTTTCATAGAAATTGGTCTTCGCTCGAGTCTCCAAACTCCTTCACTTGGAGAGAGTTGGCGACAGTCAAGTTCGCGCTTGACGTTTTCGTAGAACAGTTATCAGCTAGAAGAGTTCGTTAGAACACAGTCGGAATGTCGCGACAATCGTTCAAGTTGGTAGCATGATTCAGGAGCTACAAGACCTTGCATTGCACACTGAACTGTACTCAAGTGCACTGTAAATATTATAAATATCGTAGTTTTAGATCGTAATTAGTCGTAATTTCTGGGGTTTCTTTTGTATAGATTAAAAAACCTTTTCTTCATTTATATTAGGGTGTGTTACGCGTTTGTGGGAAGGAGACTATTTACTCGCGGTCCGGTACTTTACCTGCCTCTCGTGTTTTTTGCCTTTAGGCAAAATACCAAGGAGGCATCATTGTAGCTTGCGCGTATATAGAGATGCAGTGATATAGTATTATATATGTAGTGTGCGTTACCAAGGAAAATGTCAACTTGAAAGCTGCAAGCGCTAACGGAATAATCGGGAAATGATGACGTTTTCACACCAAATGCCTGCTAGTAAGTCTTGGGTAATGATGACCTAGAAGAGAATGGCCGAAGAACATTCACGTAAGGCCTAATTAGACCTTAGGCCTATTCAGAACACAATGATGTGGAAGGGTGGCACCATGCGCTGCACCGCCGTGTACAGGGAAGATGGCGACCGGGATTATAACTCGGATACCTTACGGGTATTCAGAGTAAAAATAAATGCGTTAAGTTCGCGAATGCTTTTCGTACCTTATTCTCTTACCTAAGCGTCGCTCGGCCCCCTTTGCTAGCCATTTCCCCGCTTTTCGGTAGAGAAAAACAGCCAGAAATACGTGTGCCACGCAGGCATCACTAGTGAATTCTAAATTCTGTTGCGATATTTTATAACCATTATATTTCGATGGATATCTTTCCTTCATAAGATGTGTGGGCGAATCATCTTAAGTGTAGGCGAAACTCTTGATCGTGGGCGAATCGTCTTGTGAGCGAAACCACTGTAATTCGCCGGCTATTGTTTGGCTGCACACTGTCTCAAAAATGCTTACCAAATCGCCAGCTTAACATTTGTTCCATCGAACTTTGCCACACAGACGGCAACAATCCACAAAAACACTTCTAGGCTCATGCTTGCAAAACTTTATTTAACAGCAAGGCAATACACATATCTAATAATCTTTGCATTTAGGATAAATGCGTCAAGATAAATTTCCCGCGCAAAAAGCAATTCACAATTTGCTCGGCCGATAGCTATACTTGTACCAAAATTAATTTGAGAAGTGGAACACTAAAAGACGACTAGTACCCCTCCCTTGCAAATGGTCCTCTTCCTGGTCAAGAGAAAATGAGGGGACAGAGAAGGAGGCTCCCGGTCCAGCCCTTGGGAAATGTCATGTCCACGAAAGTTATTTTTAGACGAGCGGAAGTCTTCCGAGACGTCCGCATGCAGGCAAACCTCGGTCCGATGTTTGAAAGAAAATATATATTCATCAGCCTTCCACGTGCGCCATCATTTTCTCTTTTCACTAGGAACCTGAGAGCGAGGAAAGACTGCATGCGGACGTCTCAGAAGACAGACTTTCACTAGAACAAAGCCTTCCGCTTGTCTAAAAATAACTTTCGTGGACATAACATATCCCGGCCAACGCCTTGAGCCTCCCTCTCTGTCCCCTCATTTTCTCTTGTCCTGGTTTATTTCTAGTCGGCTCTTCGGAGGTGTTTTGACGGAGCATTTTGATTTTACACATGTACAGATAATTGTCCTCACTTAACAAAATCTTTTAGGTTGAATTGGTCGAATTTTGTATTTTGCGGGACCCTTTGCGACCCAAAATTTCGTCGCAGCATATGTCCGTTACACGAGCGATAGAAATAAAATGGCGACCGTTGATGTGGTATGTATCACTTGATATAATGGATCATGATTTGACTTCACTATATGAGGTTCTCTGATTGGGCGAAAAAAAACAATTGCGGTAATTTCCGCCCACCAGAAAATGAGAATTTAATTCGCTCGGGAACTCGCCGAGGATGTGTCGATCTAAGTGGTTGAAATCCAAGGAATAGCAGCGGAAATAATAATATTCTTGACATTTAATTATAAAGTCTTCTGACCTTCTCTCCACTGTCTGTGCGTGCAATATCAGCGATTGTTTTTTCAGATCCGAGGATCTGTTCCCTCTAAGAGAAGGGAAGTCTTCAAAAGGCTGGAGACAAAGCAGCCATCCCTCGTTCTACGAAGGTTACTAAATCCCCAAGAAAGCAACGTATCCGCTTCAAATCACCAGCAACAGTCCCGTACATCAATTTCGTAATTTTCTATGCCAATTATACGCAAGTTTGACCGAAACGACTAGACAGTCGCTCGCTTCCCAGCCCAAACTAGGCAGTTTTTGCTTAGGCATTAACCGTGATCTGGACGGGTCAGATACCAGACTAAACAAAATTGGCACTTATAGGCTGGAACGAATGGTCAATTTGTTCATACACCACGCACCCTCGGCTTCCACTAATACCATCCTCAGAACTGACAGAACTACCGACGAAAAATAAAGTGACTTTGCTTTTAATAAACAGAAAACTTAGAGAAATAAGCCTTCCCTGAATCCTTCTTCGTTAAATCGAGCCTACTCGCCGTATTCTCGACTTCCCGACTTATTTGCCAAATTTGCTTAACTAACAGGCACATGCCGGCTTTGAAGGTCTGTGTTTTCAACTTTAAGTTTTCAATGCATTTGACAGCTTAATTATTTTGGCTTTCTGAGAGAACTGCATGTGATCTTAAAAAAATGAAAGAAGTGTAGTTTCTGTCTCCCTAGGAACCGTAGGTGTGTTCCCACGAAAGATGATCTAATCGTCACCAGGAACAAAAGGGCCCGGTTGTTCAAAAGCCGATTAACGTTAATCTCAGATTAAAAATTAACCAAGGAGTTTATTTCTCTACTCCTAAATGCTGTTCAACGCTGATATTCGGCAAAACTTTACATCAGAAGAAGTCAATCTTGAAAAACAAAAATAAGCAAAAGAAACTTTCACCAAAAAGTTGAAAACATGAAACGAAAATTTACGCTAATCCTGGCTTTCGAACAACCGGGCCCAGCCCTATATTCCTGGCATGGCGTGTTTGCAGACCGATTTATTCTTTATAGAATGAATTTCCCGTGAATGAGACTCCCACGGGAGACTGTTTAACCGATCACAGGAAACTAACTTGACGCCATGGCGTCACCGAACCGGAACTGACTTTACTTTTTGCGGGAAAGGTAGTCTAAAAAATAGATCGGTCTGCAAAAATTCCGTGACATAAGCTTAGTATGGGAGTTGCTCGTTCCTACTCATGGCCTCCTGCCGTCACTTAAGAATCTTACAGGCGTTATATCTTTTTTCTCTTTGGGACCCGAAAATCTATTTTACGAAGGCTCTCAGGATATTGAAGTTCTTTTGTCATTTTCAAGCACTCTTAAGCTTAAGAGCTCTCTAAGCGAGCGAGAACCCTTTCGACTGACCACGAATACAGAACAAATGTTCAATATGAAATTAAATCTTAATATAGATCAAATCCACAACTGTTTAAGTGGAAATCCTCCGCGCGATAACACCAGCGAAATGGCGCCGGATTCATTAGAGGCGCTCATCAAAGAAGAAGGGCTCAGCTTTTTCCACAGAACAAAACGTCTTACACTTACAGTCAGCTCTCTCCAAGCGACAAGCTCGGTTATTTACAGCGAAATTACCCGTTAGCCGTAATTCTCATTTCATTTGACTGCAGATATTTTAATAACATGCATGGGATATTTCTCCATTCTGATTGGCGAAGGGCCGGAATGCAGCTTTCGGAATAGGTAGTTCAGTGCTAAATGTGGCAACAAGCAAAGTCAATTAGCAAAGAAAGGTATGCTCCCTATTATGATAAGCTCTCGAACCTTATTCATGAGTTACAATTAGGAAACACATAGTAAACACTTGTAATTTATTTTCCAAAGACCACAAATTGCATTCGCCCCATGTGTTTGTGCAATTTTGCTGATATCTGAAACAAAATTACTATTGCCCATCCAAATTGTACTCGAAATATCATCGGATTGCTTGATGCTAAGAGTCCATGGGCTCTTGCTTGTACGGATAAACTACAACCATGTTTGTCCTAAAATTTAGTATCAGGAGTTAAACAGGTTGTCATCGGTTTAGGGTCTTGGAAACTTTGGCACCTTTCCGTGATTTATTTGGACCCATTCAAGCATTCAAGTGTTTTGTTATTTATAAGAGCAATTATCTACTCTTGCAAATAATGTATAGCTTATGGCAGATATATGCTGTATTGGTGTTTCAAACGCTATGTATCTACAATTGTCGATATGTCATACGCGTAATCCTTTAATAAGCAGTGCGTTTCAACAAGATTGCACTTGCTTTTAAGCAGATTTGCTCATTGTCCGAAATAGAGCATACACTTTGGAAAATATCAGTATTAACTCTTTTTTCTTTGTTTGCCACTGCGCCCAATTTTTCGATTGTCGGAAAAAAATCACCGAAAATCTTCCTTTCGGGAGTTTGTTACTAATTCAACTATGTTGGAATGTGCACTTAAAATTAAGAAGTAAATACAATGCGACAAAACAAGGAGACAAATTAGCTTTAAAGGTATAACCTGCAGCGTTCGACAAAGCATGTGTCTCAAACAAAATTGGATCAGTGGATAAGCAATGGTTTAAAGAAAATAACAAGTTTTCGATTTCAAGTCAGGTTGGAATAACTTTTAATGGCATCGGAATATGTCAAATATGTCTTGGAAACTAAAAAAAAAACTGTTTTAATTTTCAAACAATTGAAAAAACTCCACATATACGGTACTTATGCATAAACATAGCTAAAACGGGTTCACTCGGTGCGTGACATGGAAAGGAAAGCTAACACCAGTTAGCAAACAAAGTAGATTTTATTTCTGATGCGATGCCGTACACAGACGGACGTTTGTCTGATTTGTCGCGTTTGCTATCTTGATTGAAAATTTTAAAGAAGTTTCGACATTTGTGGTAACAAAACCTAATAAAATTGACAATAAATGATTGCAAGATGTTGCACTTCTCTCATAACTGTTGACAGTTCAGTCGTGAGTAATTCTGTGGGTAATTCTGTGGGTATCATAGTTCACAGCAAGTAGACAAGTTCCGAAAGCTCTAATTTCCTTTGTATCACCTCAAAAACCGATTTGCATAAATCCGAAATTGGATCTTGTTAAATATGCAGCTTTTCTCTCGTTGGTTGAAAGTAATAAATGCGATCCTGGGAAAGATTTGCAAAACAGATTGGGAGATCGTTTCAAAGTTGATAAGAGGATCGCAGCTGTGTAAGTAGCAACCGCAAGGACTACTCCATCCGTTGGTATTTGGGGAGACGACTCAGCCTTTCATAGTTATGCATAAAACAGCATACGATCGACAAGACCTGCTTAACTTGAATTATCTGTATCATAAACCAAGCGATGAATCACCTGCAGTCATCGCTCAGTCACTTGACGAGTGGACTTCTCTTGACGAAGAAATCATTCAACCATCTGCAAACAACAAGCTTCATTCGCCTTCATCGACGCTACAATTGGCAAAACGCGAGAAAATCATGATCGCTGCAATTGCATTGCTGGTTATTCTACTGGTTTTGTTCATCGCTTTGTTCGCGAGCAAAATTGGGAGAGAGAAGACTGGAAAACTGACCAGCCCCTACAGTAACCCCTCAAAAGAGTCTATCGTTGTGGCTGCTGGTAAGCTTATTTCCACCGTTCAGATCTTGTTCAGCTGTCAGGTTCGTAAAACTGAATTGAGAATGGTTACGGGAAAATTTTTAGCGCTTACTCGTTAGATTAGTATGAACGGCACGTTAAACTTATTTGTACTCTTCCCTTCTTGATCCGGAGCTCGGAGTAAAGCTTAAGGAGAATGGGATATTCCACTTGATAGAATGTTTGTTGTACATTTTCCTAGTACATATTGACACAAGGTTCACTGTCTAACTCAAAACAAAATGACCGTAGTTGACCTTTCGTTATCAGTAGCGTTTGAAATAGTCGAGGCGGCTTGCAAAGGTTTAGAAAAAATGTTTTATCTCTAACGTTTGCCTTGCAATTGGTGAAAGATTCATGTTTCGGTAATGTTCCGCAGAGCGTACCTCCATTCGTTGTAGATCTGATTTCGCAAATCATTTAAGAAACCTGATTTTGAAGCAGATGTCGAGATCTTAATTAACTCCGTTGTTCGAGATCTTAATTGTATTGTTCTTTACTTTGTGTTATTACTTTCATTTTCTGACTTCAGTAAACTCGCATAATCTACGCGGTCAATTGACTCGCTGACTCCAGCCTCCAGTTGTTCAAAAGGTGGATAACGCTATCCCGGCCAGATAAATCACTATCCAACGGATAAACACTAGCAAAAACAAGTTAGTTATCCAGTGGATAGTGATTTATCCAGTGAATAGCGCAGGCTTTTATTGCTGATAGATGAGAGGATCCTTTAGATCTTTTTGCGACAGCCAAAGAAGTGTTTCGATCGCTAAGTCACCTTACAGTAAAAATCTTAAAGACAATTGTGATGTTAGTAGTATGTTTCAAGGAACCGTGAAAAAACGTATTTTTTATATCATTCGCATGTTTCCGGCGAAACTTACGTCACCATGCTTCGAAAGATTGACTTTATTCACCTCAATTTTATTCTGTTTTTCAACCCTCGGGACCAAAGAGAATTACTTTAAATGGATCGGAGGGCGCTGCTATTTAAAGATGTTATTATGTCCTCCAGACAGAGATATATCGTAATGCATAGGCAATATTTGTAGGGAAAGAAATTTAAAAGAAAACGGCTTGCTAATTTTAGAGCAACAAAGTCACGCAGAAATAGCAAATACTGTTTTGGAGTATAAGCACAAAAAATAAGTTCATAAAAGTAACCTTTTTCCCTTTCTTTTACTTGAAATGTGCTTGGTCGTGTTTACTTTGAAACTGGGTTCGGCGGCTCAGTGTTTGTGAGATAAGCCCAAATGTCAGCATTTTCTCCGCGTAATAGTCATATCACTTAAAAAGCGTCACCTCACGAGAGCCTGGAAACCGTTGAAAAAATAATGTTTAGTGTATTTGCCAAGAACCATATTAGGGGAACTTTGGGTAGTTTCTTTCTTTCTTTTCTTTGTCCACTGTAGCGAAGGATGGAGAGGAAGAAATGGCTTTTATCTTTGAAAAACTGGCCAAAAGTTATCGCCAGATTTTCAAATCATCTGGCTAAAAGTTGCTTGACATCATTTCCTTTGGGTTTCAACAATAACATGCTTGTGGTTTAAGTGCTTTGTTATGACTTTTAACCCGTGTTGAGTTTAACGAGAATGATACAGCTTATCATTTTGACATCGTCTCTGTGAGAGGTTTGTTTCCATAACGTCGGGGTTCTGCGCACGAACATGTGAGTGTTAAGGTAACCAGGGCTCTTTTTCCGTTTCCTCGCGAGAGGTTTGCTCTTTCTGCGACGAAAGCAAATTAAACAAAATTTGTAACGTTTTGATCATTTCTTAGAACAATAGGTACTCGATAAGACGCCAGCCCTCTTAGCGGTTTTCGATATCCATTTTGAGCCATTATCACGTTGAACAAGTTTATAAGAAGCTCTTCGTTACAGGTGATGTTTAAGGTAACCTAATTACACATTTAGTATCGCTCGAAGTAGTTCGAACTCGTAAGGCCCAGCTAGAAAAAGCGAATCTTTGTTTTCACTGTTTCCTAAAAATAAAGTAACAGTACTGAAAATGGTCCAAAAAAAAAAAAATGATACACAAGCCACGCGTGTGTGTGGGTGAAACATCGCAAGGTAACCTATTACGAAAACACTTATAGTCAATCGAGCAAGACAAGTGTTTCTTAATTAAGGACGGTGCCTACTAATTCAAAAGAAAATTTTTCAAGGATAATTAATCAATGATATTTGAAAAAAGCTTTAAAAAAACAGACCAATGTATGACACTCATTTTGCAAATTGAGGCATAATTATATCTGAAAATTGCATGGCTACTCCCAATGTTCTTTTCGGATACCGAGAGCACTTAATGAGTTCTGCTTTCTCCGCATAATTTTAAACCGCGCAAAAGTATCCCGTTTATTAGTATCCACCAGAGCACCAGAGCCTCGGATCGACCCAAGGTTCTGGGAAACTCTTTGTAGGAGAACATGCGCCGTAGAGTTGTCAGAGCCATAAATCGGCTATTTGAACCTTACGGCGCCTGCTCACTCCTCGTGCCAACATGAATGCACCAATTAGAGACGATTTTGATTGTTCTTCACGAAAACCAATGAGAAGACACTTTGTTTCAGGGTTCCCCAGAGCTCTTGTCTCCCTCAGTCAAGAGAGGGGATCTGGGGTGGAGATTGGCACCACCCATAGGAAACCCGAGTATCTCGAGATGCGCAGAACGTATAGGCACCGTCCTTAAAGTGCCCCTAACCCCAAAAAACATTTTGGCGCTAAAATGAATGTTTGCACCTGTTCAAAATGCATTGCGGCCATATTTTCCGTTTTCTAACAAATCCTGCCTTTTTATAGTCTTCAAAACTTGCGAAAATTCAAGCATCTTCTGTCAGAAGGGGAGTGGGTCTATTCCTGATTTGACGTCACAAACGGATTAACTTTGCATCAACTCTTTGTAAACATGCATGCAAAGTAGATTTTGACGTCAAATCAATAATACACCCACTCCCCTTCTCAATCGGTCGTGAATAGAAGATGCTTGGTCTTTCGCAAGTTTTGAAGCCTATCAAAAGGCAGAATTTGTTAGAGAACGGAAAATATGGCCGCAATGCCTTTTGAACAGGTGCAAAGATTCATTTTAGCGAAAAAAATATTTTGGGGTTAGGGGCACTTTAAACTTTCCTCCACTTGTGTTCAAAGACTGTTGCATAATTTTCTAGCGGCTATTGTATTCTTGATGACACGGTGAAACTCGGAAAAATCCGAGTGCTCATATAATAGCAATCGAACCAATCACCTTTCGTTTACTGGTTCTGATAGTTGTTCTACCTCTTAGCTACAGGAAGCCGGCGCCTCTGCAGCCTTGAGTA
>NC_090871.1:51018157-51025657 GCF_036669935.1 Montipora foliosa | reverse complement strand
ATGCAATTTTACCTAACAAATAAATGTAAATCAGGGGAAATGCTAAGTATAGGGACCGAGCTCCTGAAGGGAGGAATAGAAAATAGACATTTCAAAGGTTTTTTTCTCAAAATCTAGCCGTACGACCAGCTGTAAAATACATTCCCTAGAACCCTCATTTATTTGTTGTTGTAACTAACCGTCACCAATTTCGTTATCAATTGATGAATAGTAAACATGTCATACCCCACTATGGCAAGCCATTTGTAGCAAAATTTAATCTTAGATATATATATATGTTCAATCCTTTAAATAAAGGTTTAATTTAAAGTCATGAAAAGCATTCAATGCAATCCTATCCTTAAATTCTGTATGCAATGCAATACCGCAAATATTGCTTCAATCCAATCCTTAAATTTTATATGTAATGCAATACCACCAATATTGATTCAATCCAATCCTTAAATTTTATATTTAATCCGATACCACGAATATTGATTCAATCCAATTCTTAAATTTTATATGTAATGCAATACCACGAATATTGATTCAATGTAATCCTTAAATTTATATGCAATCCGAAAATATATGTTCAAACTTCCTGGGACGAGCGCGGCCATATAGAACCAGAGTAAACTGTGCAAGGTATAGAACAAAAGATGGCAGCAGAGTGAGAAGAATAATTTGACATAGAAGTTGAGTTTCCAAAATTTCTAGGAGAACTTGTGGATAGAACCGAGACAATATTTGAGAACTTTGACACAGAAGCTGCAGAAACGAAGGCCAAAGTTCTTGATCAAACAATTAGCCTGCTTAGGTCGATGAAAAAGTGTTGCAACCCTAGACACGAGGGACAAGGAAAATCTCGATTCCATCGCAGGGGCCTTAGTAGATGTGCTTAATGTGCTTCGTCGCCGTGTTGGTCAGCGGCTACTCGCACGGTCATACGTAGGGGAACGTCCTTATAGAGCCGCCATATTGTATGTATTACTACGAATAAAGGAAGTTCTGTTACTAATACCGGCTCCCAGACTTGGTGTCAGAAGTGGGGAAACACGATGGCGAACCTTAAAAGACCGGAGCTCAAACTTGTGGGAAATGTGAGCGAAAATTTCAAAAACTTCGAGTTACGATTCAACGATTACTGCGTACAAGCCGATTACCACGACCTCGCTAAAGATCCTGTTGCAGAACGAGCCGCTCATTACAAGAGCCCTCTACTAGAAATTTCAGCGTTACGATCTGCACTTCCAGATGAAGCTTTGTCCGTGGTCTGATACACAATCGAACCTCAAATTCCAGACGAAGATAATGAGAAACCCTGGATTTGGATGGATAAACTACGAGCCCATTACACAGGCAGCACAGGAAGTTCACTCCTGACCGATCGATACAAGTTCTGGACCTCTTCACAAGGCCTTCACGAGTCCATTCAAGGGTGGGAAGTTAAGGTGAGACACGCTGGCAGCCTATGTGGCTATGGCGATCTTAGTGATGAACTTTGTAGAGACAAATTTATATTTGGGTTGAGCGAGGATAACATACGTATGGAGTTGCTTAAAACACATGTAAAACCTGACAACTCTGAGAAGGCCCTGTCCGATGTAGTCGCCGAAGCGAGAGCTATTGAGTCCGCCAAGCAGACAAACAAGTTAATTGCAAATTCGTCCAAAGGAATCGACGAACATGTCCACTAGACAGGCCTTAGACACAGTCAGATGAAACTTCGCAGGGAGCCTGGTACCTGTTTTGGTGTGGAGATCGGCGTGGTCCACATCCACGGAAATTATGTTCAGCTAATGGAAAGACCTGCACCAGCTGTGGTGGAAGTGACCATTTTGCTCGTGTCTGCCTAGAAGACCGCAAACTTCCAAGCCCCAGTATCAGACCCACTTGGAGACCACAAGTCAGAGGCCTTCAGGGCAGCCAGAAACGTGACCCACGTACAAACTTCCGACCAAGAGACCTGCATTACACCGAGATGTATGCCACAGCAGAGGACCACGCATCCTCCTATGACCAAGATCACGACTATATATACTCTTTGGGCACACAAGTTCACAGCATTGCATCCGTCGAGAAGTCAAAACGATATTTCACAAACCTATCACTTTCAGCGACGGGCCGGACCTTCAAGCAATTAAAGTTCCAAATAGACACTGCAGCAACCTGCAACACCATGGCTGCCAGCACCCTGCGCTCTTTCTTCCCAGACGCCAAAGTAAAGCACTCCCCCTACCGCCTACATCCCTATGGAAACTCCAAGCCACTTCATCCTGTTGGTCAGGTGGAACTCTTGTGCGAAAAGAACAACAAGTTTGACACCCTTATTTTTCAAGTCCTGCCAGACTCCTGCATTGGCATCAAGCCAGCACTTCTGTCTGGCAGTGACAGCGAAAAACTGGGCATAATTAGAGTGCACGCGGACGAGACTCATTCCCTTCAGTCATCAGCAGACCACAATGCGAGTACCAAACACTATGACCCTCCTGGCACACAACAGTATACAGTACCATGCGAAAACCAGGTGAACCCTAAGGCATACAACCATCTCCAGCAACTCCACGAGACCACAGCCAGCCCGTGCAATCCACCACCATCACCTTCGGCTCCAATTACTATTCCTTCAAACCGCCGACTTCCGCCGCCAGGCCAGCTGCAACTTCAGGACATCATACGCCAGTATGCTGACACATTCTAAGGCCTTGGCCGGCTTGGTCCACCTGTACACTTTCAGATTGATGACAGTGTCCAGCCCGTTCAGATGCCAGTCCATCGAATACCGGTAGCGAAAAGAACAAAAGAGAAAGAAGCCTTAGATCGTTATGTGCAGGCAGACGTCTTGGTCAAAGTACATGAACCAACCCCATGGTGTTCGAGTGAATTAATAAGAGAGACACCCAAAAAATTCCGCGTATGCAGCGATCCAAACCAGACAGGAAATAAGGCCATCTAGCGTCCGAAACATCAAATGCCCACGCTAAATGAACAGCTTCATAAGCTTAGCGCAGCCAAGTGCTTCTCTCTAGTGGACGTTAAAGAAGGCTTCCTCCACATTCCCCTAGATGAGGAATCCTCATGGATGACAACCATGCATACCTCATACGGCAAATACAGGTGGCTCCGTCTCCCATTTGGTATTACTAGTGCGCCAGACGAGTTTCAAATGAGGTTGACATCTGCATTGGAAGGCCTGGATGGAATAATATGTATAGCCGATTACATCCTTGTGTATGGGGAGGGCAACACCTTCGAGGAAGCCCAGGCAGACCATGACCGAAGATTCATCGCCTTACTGGAACGTTGTGACCAAAAATCCATCAAGCTCAACGCGGGCAAACTGCGCTTTAAGCTTAAAGAGGTCAAGTTCATGGGCACAATTATCTCGGATAATGGTTTGAAACCTGACCCAGACAAAGTAGCGGCAATAACACAGATGGCCACACCGCAGAACAAACCAGCACTCCTTCGCTTCATAGGCATGGTTAACTATCTTTCGCCCTTCTGCCCCAACCTAAGCTCTGTGATTCAACCCTTACGCATGTTGACCCAGGACGCTGTACCATTTTCATGATCCATGGCTCAAGAAAAAGCCTTCAACAAGGCCAAACAACTGATTTCGTCCGTCCCAGTCTTAGCCTATTATGATCTTCGGAAACCAGTTGTCCTCCAGACGGATGCCAGTGATAATGCTGTCGGCGGCGCCCTTTTACAGCCCAGTGATGACGGCAAACTACAACCAGTTGCCTTCACCTCGTCAAGCATGAATCCTACAGAGTGCCTAGCAATCTGCAACTGCTTCCAAAAGTTTGACCAGTGGCTGTATGGCAAGACTGACATTGCAGTCCACACAGATCACCAGCCATTAGAAACCATTATGAAGAAACTACTGAACAAGGCACCAGCCCGCTTACAACGAATGCTTATGAGATTACAGCCTTACCAGTTCACAATAACGTACAAGAGAGGACCGACTCTCTACCTGGCAGACACACTCTCTCGCGCAGCCCTACCCAACCCCATCACAGCCCGAGTACGGGACTTTGATGTTTTCAGAATGGAGATGGAGTCCGATTACAACACACGGAATCCGAGACTAACGGAGATCACTGAAAACCACCTACATGAGGAAACCAGCAAAGACACCACACTGAACACCTTATACAACGTCATTGTCAAAGGGAGGCCAGCAGACAGAGCAAGCATCCCCGAGTATCTGCGACCCTACTGGACTTATAGGGACGAACTGTCAGTGAAAAATGGCATCATTTACAAAAGCGCCCAAGTTATGGTACCTCACTCGATGCAAAAGGACATGCTTTGCAAGATCCACGCCAACCGCTTTGGTGGAGAATCGAACATACGTATGGCACGTGAAGTCCTCTTTTGGTCCGGCATGCGAAAGTCCATCCAAGACATGTGTGATGCGTGTAGTACTTGCGCCCAGTATGGTCATTCTGCACCAAAAGAACCAATGAAATCCTTACCAATCCCAACAGGTCCCTGGCAGATAATCAGTCAAGATCTCTGTGAGCTGGAAAAGCAAAGATACCTAGTGACTGTTTGCCATTTCTCTGACTGGATTGAGGTAGACAAGCTAGAAGATACCCTTTCCTCAACAGTCATTGACAAAACAAAAGCGCACTTCGCGAGATATGGTGTTCCGGCAATCTGCCACACTGATAACGGTCCACAGTTTATCAGTGAAGACTACAGGAAGTTCTCTGTCGAATACGGATTTAGGCATACCACATCATCCCCTTACCACCCTAAGGGTAACGGAAGAGCAGAGGCTGCCGTCAAAGTTGCAGAATCCATGTTAAAAAAGTCTGATGACTTCCACAGCGCCATGCTGATATACAGAAACACACCACCTCAAGGTCACACCTACTCACCAGCCCAGCTCATGCTGCTACGACGCACCAGAACCACACTCCCCACCACCGATCAACTCTTGAAACCCACCATGCTAAACTTTGAACTCGATGAGGCGGAGATCTCCAAGAAAAGACGCGATAGCAAGACCTACTACGACAAATCAGCTAGTGTAGAACAAAGACCACTCCTCAGTGGTACCTACGCTTACGCCAAACCACCTCCGCACCAGCGTAGGAAACCATGGATCTATAGAGAAGTGCTCACTCATGAAAACCCTCGGTCTTACACAATCCGCACTGCTCAAGGCCGCACGATTCGAAGGAACAGAGTCCACCTGAAGCCTGCTGCCGCGCCCTCCTGCTACCATCCCCGAGCAGCAGTCGAAGCAAGCACACCTCATACATCCGCTTCCCAGAAACTATCAGCCTTGTCTATGAATATACAAACACTTAATATGTAGCTCTCTCATCACCCTATTATGGACACTTGAGTATAGGATACCCGCTGTACTGGTTCCAGGCTCCGGGGTTTAAGTTATAGTTTGTTTTGCCTCCTCGTCTCTTTCTTTTGTTATTTTGTAAAGGGGGGAGATGTTGGTCAGCGGCTACTCGCACGGTCATACGTAGGGGAACGTCCTTATAGAGCCGCCATATCGTATGTACTACTACGAATAAAGGAAGTTCTGTTACTAATACCGGCTCCCAGACTGCCGGACTATCACTCCGTCTACTGTGGCTGCGGATTCAAGGTTGCATAGACGGATTTTCTAGAAGAATAATGTCCCTATAATGTAGTCCCAATAATAGAGCCGAAACAGGTCTGGGATTGTAAAGGAATGTTGTCGTAAGTAGCGTGTGTATGTGTCTGGAGAGAATTCAAGTGAGTTCAAGTGAGTTTGGGTTCGATTCCCACCTGGGTCAGAGATTTTTCTCTGTCATAAGGTGTTGCATAAGAAGTTCCTGATGCTTTGGATCAACGAAGGTTCTTCATCCATCATATGCACACAGTAGCGTTGGCCTCAATCAAGATACCAAAGTGAGTTTGGCCATAGCCTGCATACCCCACGGAAACGCTTGCTACGCAGGCTAGTTTGGCCAAGGCACATTGTACTTCCTGCGCTGTATGGTAGCACCCCATCTCAAGGCATTATTTTCGGGATCTAGCTTCGCCAACCTTTGTCTGACTCTTCGACGTTGAATCCCTAACCCAATAGATTTCACGTAACCGGCTATTATGTTTCATCAAGACGCACTCCCATGGTTGTTTATGTAATCTTCAATGATCCGGTCGGGTCTTTCATCAGGTAATGTGTTCAAAGCCCCTCATATCCTTTAAACCATACTCTGCTACTCATCTGTTAACTGTCCACCTCGAAACTCCAAGTGAATTCCCAGTGAATTCTCCAAGTGAATTCCCAGTCCTCGCAGTTCTTCTAGCATCTCAACAGGAATTTTGAGAGATGGTCTCCCGGGATTTTTTCCTTTATCCCTATGTATCGTACCTGAATCCGCAGCCACAGTAGACGGAGTGATAGTCCGGTGACGAAGCACATTAAGCACATCTACTAAGGCCCCAGCGATGGAATCGAGATTTTCCTTGTCCCTCGTGTCTAGGGTTGCAACACTCTTTCATCGACCTAAGCAGGCTAATTGTTTGATCAAGAACTTTGGCCTGCGTTTCTGCAGCTTCTGTGTCAAAGTTCTCAAATATTGTCTCGGTTCTATCCACAAGTTCTCCTAGAAATTTGGGAAACTCAACTTCTATGTCAAATTTTATGACTTTAATTTTATGACTTTAAATTAAACCTTTATTTAAAGGATTGAACATACATATCTAGGATTAAATTTTGCTACAAACGGCTTGCCATACCCCACCTAACAAAAAGGTAAAATGCACATGAAAAAAAGTAAAATAATAATCATTATTATTATAAGAGGGATACGAAGTTTATCTTCTAGGGCTGATAGCATCTCGCATTCGTTCGCTGCGCTCACTCGTGAGAAATGCTATCAGCACTGGTTGATAAAATTCGTATCCCCGCGGCCATGTAATATCCTCTATTTTTAGAACTTAAAGCCTTTTTTTTCTGAATTTATCTTCACCATAAGAGTAGTCATCTCATGTGATATGTCAAGTGATTGGTACTGAATGGCGACGTCAGGGCAATCAATTCGCTAACGATCCTGTTTCCTGTTCATTATTGGTGCTTCTTTCATCGCCTAACTTGCCCCTTATGTTTCACAGCTGGACCAGTCCGGTCTTGGTATTTCTCCCGAGGCTTTTTTCAAGAACACTTCGTTTCACGGAAAGGTGGGTTAATGTGGGCAATGAAGATTGAGGTGCACTTAGCAGCAGATTAGTTGGGTCAGTCGAGAATGCACGGGACTTTCGTTCAGGGGGACGCTGGTTCAAACTTTCTCCAAACCAATACTCGAGATTAATCCCTAAAAACTTCACACTTCACACGTAAATGACCGCGGCAACGTATAAATTACTTTTCTAGCAATAAGTGTTTTGATCACTTAATTATCATGAGGAGGTGCTTAAGCCAACAAGTCCTTGTTTCCAGTTTAAAGCACTTATGAAATTTTAAGCGCAAAATTTGTTACTGTAATAAGTGCATTTTTAAACTTTGTTTTTGTC
>NC_090871.1:50983157-51013157 GCF_036669935.1 Montipora foliosa | reverse complement strand
GCGTTTTTGAGACGCAAACCGGAAGTGACCTGTTTTCCCTTTTAACTTCTCTTCACACAACCACATTTACATTATCAAGTATCTTTACTCCATTAGAGATTAGTATAGAAATCTGGGAGACACCACTGTTCTGGCACGCGAAATGTTCTCTTCCGGTTGCCGTCCGCGCCTCAAAAACGCGCGTGCTTAAGCTTCCTAATAGGTCACTTCGGAAAATACCATAATACTCTTTGTTTGTCTCCCCAAATTTTGCATAAGCATTGTTTCCAGTTTCTCTTGGGACTTACAACGGTCTCAAGAGAAAACAAAAACAATACTTACGCAAAATTTGGGGGGACAACAAAGAGTATTATGGTATTTTCCGAAGTTGCCTATATAAGCACGCGCATTTTTGAGACGCGTACGGCAACCGGAAGAGAACATTTCGAGTGCCTGGGAAGTGGTGTCTCCAAAATTTTTATACTAATCATCTTTAATGGAAAAACGATACTCAGCAGTGTAATTGTGTTTGTGTGAAGACACGTTAAGAGGGGAAACAGTTCACTTCCGGTTGCCGTCCGCGCCTCAAAAACGCGCGTGCTTAAGCTCCCTATTTACATCGGAGGACGAGAACGACTACGAGTACGAGGTTTCTGTTCTGAGGACGCGCACTTCGAAAACTGTCCGCCTTCAAACCTTATGCACATGCTTAATTCGGAAAACTCGTGCGCATAGTCGTCCTCGTCGTCGTCCTCCCATCTAAAAATCGCTATTGTTTTCTGCTGAGGAGACATAAGTTGCTGGTTTTGCAATTTTAAAGTTTTTGTCGCATGCCAGTCGAGTCTGTGTTTTTTTTTTCCTTGCTGAGCCTTATCTCCCTATAGCTTCATTTATTAGGCATTTTTCCGCTGGTTAGGACATATTTAGTCTTAGAGAATCTATGTAATGTCCATAAACAAAACACCAGAATGCGTTTACGCGGTCTAAATTGGGAGATAACTGCAATTAACTACATTTTGAGTGATATAACTGAACAACTTTAAATATATATTAATTCCGCAACTAGTAAAATTTGTTTTGACACCTTAATCAAAGCACGTCGACTAAACAAATGTGTTCTATACAGCTTGCATGATACATGATAGATCTTTTGCAAGTTACATAACCATTGCAGTCTGTCTAACTACCGTAACTGTCTTGTTATTAACAATGTCAACAGTATTGTCTGATCATTGCCTCGTAGATCGATTTAATGGACTTTCTCAAGAGGATGTTCAGTGAAACAGGCTATGACATCACTGGTGAAGAAAAAGTTGTGTCATTTGCGTCGGACTACGTCAGGAATATGTCTCGGATTTTTAACTCAACAAGCAAGAGGTATCAAATCAAGCCCCCTTTAGACTAATGCGTCTCTAAGTTCTTAGTTATCATCGCGGCGAAATGCAGCAAACTATTTTTTCCCAAGAGAGATCTTTTCTTACCTATCAGTATTCCCGCAGGACAACGATAAAAACAAAAGTCAGATATCGGTGTCGTTTTCGAAGCGCTTCTTGTTTTTATTTATCCATACACTAAGGCGTTCAATAAGGAGCGCGTGGTCTACTATGGCTTGGTGTTCCTCGAAAGACGGAGTATCCCCAGATTCAAACAAAAGTACAGGCTATCAAAAGGGCGGGCCAACCAAGGAATGCAACTGAACTCAACTCATTTTTATACACCATAAGGTACAGCGCACGGTTTATGGGGACCTGCAAGGTTGAGTAAAGAAAAGTTTGAATGGAGTAAAAAAATACACTAATGCACTCGAAGAACTGAAGAATATGCTCAGAAATGACACAGTAAAAGCCTACTTTGACCCTGAAGCAGAACACGACTTCCTTTTTTGATGGGTGCCCGTTGGGACTTGCTGCCACCCTGACACAAAGGAAACGGGGACAGCAAGAGTGGCAAGTGGTACAATATGCCAGTCCAAGTCTCACAGAAATCGAAAAAGGATACAACCAGATTGAATTAGAAGCTCTGGCCGGCGACTTCGGATGTAGAAAATTCCACCTATTCCTGAATGTAAGGCCGCTCAAGATCGTGACTGATCACAAACCTCTGGAAGCTGTATTCAATATACATACACCATATCCATCCGGGTTCAGAGAAGCGTGAACAGAGTGTTGGACTGCGACTTTCTCGTGGAGTCTGCCGCTCCATTTGTGCCCTAAAATTGAAATGAGGATCACCAAGGAAGTGAACGCTATGTGTATTATGCGGTGTTGTCGAACACGCCGAAAGCCGTCACCAAGGAACAGGTACAGAAGAGCACCAACGAAGACCCAACTCTACGGGAGCTCAAGAATTGCCTACGCAACAGATAGTTGGACGAGAAAAGTGTGACTTTACAGGCATACAAACATGTATTTGCCGAACTCACAATAGTAGACGGAATGGTTATGAGAGGAGATAGAATCGTAGTTTCCGATAGACTCAGACCGAGGATGCTGGAGATAGCTCATGATGTTCGGTCGAGAACTGCGTGGGAAATTCCCGGGGGCGAAAACGAAAAGCGGGCCGACGACGAGATACGGAAACGGGACAGAGATCAAAAAGAAAAGATGAAGGCATACGCTTACAAACGAAGGCACACGGCTCCTATGAACATAAAAGTGGGCGATCTCTTTCTAGCCAAACAAGAACGAAAGGACAGTTTAACATCCCTTTATGACCCGGTTCCGGTCGCCGTTATTGGAGTTAAAGGAAATGTGATAAGAACAAAAAACAACAAAAGAATAAGAACCAGAAACTACTAGCATTGGAAGCTGCTCAAGAATGGCTACAGACAAGTGTACGTGGTCACATGTGACGACTCCGATGACGAAGAAGCCTTTGATCCGGGCCCCCCCCCCCCCCCCCCCAACAGTGGACGAGACCAACCAATACGCCGAGGAGCACAGAGAACAGTGCAACCCAGAACATGGACAACTGGTGTCAGACCGGCTTAGAAGAAAAACCACGTCTACAATGGACACGGAATATAAGGACTTTGTCTGTATCGAATAGTGAGCGCACATTGCCTGACTGTATTGGCCGAACGTTTATCGTGTTAAGCTGTTGACTTTCTTTCAGTTATATTTTCTGTTCTAGGTATAAGGGGGGGAGGGATGTAGTGGCGTCACTGCTGACATACGACCGGCGCTACGTAATGTATGTAAATACGTTTGCATGTAAAAGGCCGGGTAGACCCGCGAAGCAGAATTATAGACAAGGTTCTACATTTTATACGGAGTACCCGGAGAAAAGAGAGAATCAACCACAAACACAAGCCACATATGACTCTGGGACCGAGTGCTTTCACCATTGCGCCACCTCTGCAACCATCGCATCAGAACGACACAGATTACAATGGAAAATTAAATTTATAGATACTGGATGAAGAACTAAGAAGTTAAGAAGAGATTTGTTTCTGGTGTCATTTAACTTGACGGCGATCACAAATCCGTTCACTGGTGGATTGAGAAATGAAACTTAAGGCTTGAATTGTTTTTAAATGACCTTGAGTGTTGCTTTTATTTAAATTTAAGGGTTTTCTTGTAGCAAATTTCATTTCTGAAATCTTACTACCTGTATTTGAAGTTCAATGAGGAAGGAGCCCATAACTTGGAGCGTACAACCTCGTTGTATTTGGGGAACAGCGTTTCTTCAGACCGTGTTAATTTTATAGATATTTTCCAGCGAAACCCAGACCTTCCCAGTTGATCACGTCTTGCATGAGAAATTATGCCCCATGAGATTGAGAATGATCACTCGTGCAGGCCAAATCTTATGTTTGAGAACTCGTTGAAACAACTTTTGCTCCCGCTTATGGGCTCTCGCCTTGGTCTCTTTCCCCCGTGTTTTCACGGCCTTGATACCTTAACGAAACAGATGTCACGATCAGACTTTCTTTTGTCCTATCGCAGAATAATCGCTAATTACATGATGTGGCACGTTGTTCTTCGTTTCGCTCCCTATCTGAGCGGAAAGTTCAATGACGTTTTTGCTGAATATCGGAAGAGTTACAGTGGTACTTTTGGCGAGGATCCGCGTTGGCAAGACTGTCTATCGTCTGTAGACGGGGCGTTCGGGATGCCGTTTGGTTTGCTGTTTGTCGACAAAGCATTTGAAGGGGAGAGTAAAAAATCGGTAAGGAATTTTACAGTCCATGCAATATTAGGACCTCAACAGACGAGGCAATTTGTTATTGATAACCTTTTAGCTGTCGATAACAAAAAAAGTTATCGATGCATGTCAAAACACTGCGTGTGTGAATCAAGTTATCGACTACAAATAGCGAAAAATCAAGCCGTCGACAACAAAGTTTGTCATCGACAACTCGAGTAGTTTTCCTTTTGAAAAGGAAAACTGCTTTAGTTGTCAACATCAAATGCTGCCGTTTTGCTATCGACAACTCCCTTTCGCCCGCCTGTGAGCAAGTTATCGATAACCTACAGGTGTAAGTCTATTTCGCAGCGACGAAACGATTTTTAAAGTCAGCGATTCTTCTTTTCTTGTCGCGATTTTCCCAGGCGGAAGCAAAACATACCGGTTGACTTAGCTGAGCACGAGTACTCTGCTAATTGGGGAGACTACAAATTAACTGAGATCAGGACAAATCAAATCAAACGTTGGTTTTTGTTTAAGAGAGGGGAAACCGGAATACCAGGGAAAAAACCTCTCGGGGCAGAGTAGAGAACTAACAACTTACGGAGGCTCGAACCAGTTTCAACGCTTTCAAGTGACGCTCTTATTAGAAGGATCGGCACCACAACGTGGTATGATGCATTAGCAATATTGTGGTACCACATGAAACCCGAATTATTGCAGAACAAGATACAGTCATTATTGTGACGTAATATGTCACCGTGGCAACGGGCAAGCCCTGTATAAACACCTTTTATTTTGTTTTTAGTTGCTTATATCTCAAAAACGATCTCGGTGATCCCTTTTTTTATTTCTGAAAAGTAATCAGAAGGGCATGGTGAAACTTTCTGCAAAGTTCTAAAAATTCTGTCCGGTGGATTTAGAGCCACCTTAATTTGACATAATTTCTTTAAACTTTGCCGAAAGTTTCATCGTGGCCTTCTAATCACTTTTCAGCAATACAAGAGGGGGATCCCCGAGTTTGTTTTTGAGATATGAGCAACTAAATCCAAAATGTAGGGTGTTTTTGCTGAACTTTCCCGTTGCCATGGTAACTTATTACATCACAATATTTGTTGGAAATAATCGGTGTTTCATATGGTACCATAACATTGCTGTTACGTGATACAGTGTTGTAGCGTTATTCGATCTAAACAGAGAGTCTTCAAAGTGTTGAAGCCCTTTCGAGCCTCCTTAACCCCCTTCCGGCGTCGAATTTGGGAATCGATCCCGGGCCACATTAGTGGAAGGCGCCTGAGTGCTCTTACCACTGCGCCTGCCCTGCTTCCCGAAGACTGATCAAATTCCAATTAGTTTTTGCACTTTTTAGGAGCCTCTAAAATAGTCACTTTGAAGGAGAGAGTTGGAGTTAGGCTAAGACAAGTGCATAGAATTGTTTAGCGGAAAGGGTTAAAAACTGTAAGAACTCTAAAACAGTGAAAACTGTAATATTTCAAGTAGCCTTAAATATGCCCATTTCACCGCCCGTGATTAACTCGTTTTTGTCCTTCCCTAGGCCGAAGAAATGATTCATGATATAAGACAGGTTTTTCTCACCAATCTGAATAAAGTTGAGTGGATGGACGAAGAGACAAAAGAGAAAGCGAAAGAAAAGGTAATACAAACAAAAATGACGAGAGTCCAAGTTTCGTAGTACAACGTAGTAGTCCAACCTTGTCTTCTATTTTTAAGCTTCAACATGGCGGCTTGACGGAAGTAGACGCATGATGACGATGATGATGATGATTGCAATGAGATCTGAAATGCGCCTGTGAATCGCGAGACTTAGTGACCTTTTAAACAAGCAAGTTGTTTAAACATCTTGGCACTTGATTGCATGTCCCATTCAATGTCATCTCATCGCTATAAAAGCAATGTTCGTCACAAAAAATGTTAAGTTCGATCAAATTTCAGTGAAGATTGTCCCTAGAGTTTTGCATTGTGTTCGAGAAGTCGTGACCTAAATGATCCTTTGATCACAATATCATGAGTTAGGGTAGTCATCCTTCGGCTTTCCCTTTAAGAGTACAACGATCGAGAACAAGGATGAGTGAAGAGAATTGATTTCATTTCAATTTAGTTGTGTATCTTTTGGTCCTAACGGCCACAACACCCAGGGGTAACCACTTGTTAATTAAGATGTGAAGCTGGGTCATCCTGTCAGTCAAAGCGGATATTTCAGTTCGGTCCGATACAGAAGAATGAGTTTGAAGTAAAATAAAACTGGATAAATACAAGTTTGCATGATGTCAGAGAAGTTTTACTTTCAAGGCTAGAAAAGAAATGAACTCATCTCCAATTTTAAGTTTTTACTACCCTCTTCTCTCAGGCTCAAGCTATTCGGGAAAACATTGGTTATCCAGATTACTTAACAAACAAGACTGCTTTGGCTTTGATGTACAAAGGGGTAAGCTTATACTTTCATTCATGAAACGCGCTGCATATCTACTGGATTCTGATTGGTCAAAAACGAGACGTGCCTTATGAAGTGTGCGGCGTTAATTTACACAATGCGGCGGCCATAGCTGCGACGTGAAGGAGGAAATGTAGTCTGCGTAGCTGGCTGGATATTTCACCGCGGATTATTTAAACAGGCTCCAGAGCGACTGGCATCGAAGCGGCATTGATTTTCGCCGTTCCCTTCGCCGCTTCGAAGCTAGTCGTTCTCGCGAGTAGGAGGAGGCAGTGTGGCCCAGTGGTTAGGACGCTTGCCTTCAGATCCGCAGCTCCCGGGATCAATTTATACCCGCTCTGACCACTCGTTGAATTTGTTCCTGGTAGTCTCTGGTTGAACTTCTCGGCTGCTCTTGTAAAAAGCCAACTGGTTTGCCTCTGGCCAGTTGGTGTTGTTAACAGTTGTTGTTGTTCTGTTCTTTCGTTTCGTTGACTGTGTTTCATTGGCCATGAAAAGTCCCTATGAGGAGTGGTCAATTAAGTATGTATTTATTTATGTATGTATTTGTATGTATAATCCCTAATATCGCGCCACCTACACAAGCTAGAGGAAATGGAAAATGCATTTTATTTCAACCGCAACTTAAAAAGCAGCGAAGAATTAATTAAGCAGCTCTCATATTGCTTGATAGCTCCGTGGTAGAAACATGAGCGTGCAGCGCGGGTACAAGTCCCGATCTCTTCCAATCTCGTATCCAGAGTCCTCGGGTTTTTTGATCAGCGGGTGAGCGCCCGGAAAGACTCTGGGATAATGAACTCCATTTCCCAGAACACGTGGGTTGCGGTCTTATTGCGCATGCTTGAGTTTAAACGGAAACAGAAAAGAGAAAACAGTAAACAGTAGAAATAGGGGGTTGAAATTGTTCGAGAAAATAAAACTTTAGCCTTACACACCATAAAAGAAACTGGAGAAATGATCATTGTCTTGCTGTAAGAATGAGTGAAGATAAAACTACTGACGCTTTCGATACGTGTCACTGTAATTTTAGTGTTTCCGCGTGCATTCCATCGTGCAGAATACCATCGTGCAAGCAATACGATCGACAATTTTTTTGTGGAAACGAAACCAATGTACTACAATTTTGTAATGTACTACAATTTTAAGTTTCCGTAAGTCTTGGCTTCGGCAAGACCCTCTTCCACGGATTTCTCCTCAAAGAGACTGATGTTATGTTTTCCCACGGTACTTGTGAAACAGCAACGGTAACCAGTTTTTAGCAGCGTGGGAAGATTCCCGTGCGGTATTAGAAATAATTCAAACCCCGTCGTTTTATTATTTTTGTGATTTACATATTTCTGAAGGAGAATAAACAAAGAGCACTGAAACCAGTTTTAGATTATGAATCTCCCTCCAAATTCTGGGGTTTCCGAATTTACTTACCGACTTCCTGTCGGAATGCCATTGATATGCAAGCGACCAATCAAAAATATAGTTCAATTCCATAAAAACCCAGAGTCTTTCCGGACGCTCACCCGCTGACCAAAAAGCCCGAGGACTCTGGGTACGAGATTGGATCCCTTCCCGAAGTTCTTGTTTCTTTTTTTCTAAGGCGCTAATTAGTAACGCAAAAAGAAAAAGGCTTTGAGCAGTCTATAGTTGTATTTTATAGATGATCAATTGAATCTTTTGATGAATCGTACATCAAAGGTAATTTGGTATTACTGAAGGGTAGGACGATTTTTTCTTTATACTTATGGGTAATTCTTTTTTTAATTCTCCTCAACAGTTTGAAATAAAAAAGGACAATTACTTCCAGAACATGGTAGAGACATTCAAATACTACAACTTGAAAAATTACAAAAGACTTGGAAAGCCAGTGGACAAAGGAAGGTAGGAAATTATTCATTCTACATCTAAAAGCGCTTTAATAATTGATACTACTTCCATGAGCGCTCGTTGGCAAGAACCAACTAAAGGGTGTGCAACAATGCTGTGTGTTTATCTACTTGTAAATGCCATAAATACTCGACGACACTTGGTGTCAGTTATTATAAGGTTTATCACATACGGGGCAAAATTACTGAATGCTGATTAGTTGAGACGGAGGGCATTTTTCCTCAATCACGAGCGCACTTTTAGTAATCAAGAGAGCATGATTACTTGATCCTGTTTAGTTAACAGTTGCTAATAATAATAATAATAATAATAATAATAATAATAATAATAATAATAGTATCTAAACAGACCTAAGTACAAACCTCGCCAGAGCACTATCAGTAATGAAACAGATGCCAATCAGTTTGAAGACATCGAAGAAGCAAGCTCATTTTGGAGGCAAGTGTGGAGTGAAGGAGGAACAGGAAACAGAAATGCTACCTGGCTTGAGGATATAAGAGAGGCAATTAATAAATATGTCCCACCACCATCAAATGAGAATTTTGTCCTTGAATCAACTGAAGCAGTGAAAACTATCATGAAGAAAAGAAATTGGAGCGCTCCTGGGCCAGATAGAATCGCCAACTATTGGTGGAAGAAAGCACATGCGCTGCATGAGGGTGTGACCAAATCGTTCCAATCCATCGGCCAGAGTCCTTCTGAATACCCCATGTGGTTTGCCGAGGGAAAAACGACGTTGATCCCTAAGCCAGGAGAATTCTCAAGTAGCAACCAAAGACCAATTACCTGCTTGAACACTATGTATAAGTGGTTTACATCATGCTTATTAGGACCAATGGATTGTCACCTAAATGAATATGGCCTAATGGAGGGAGAACAGAGAGGCGCCAAATCAGGATGCAGTGGCACTGTTGATAACCTGCTCATTGATAGAATGGTCACACAAGACTGTCACAGAGGGAAACGTAACTTGAGCATGGCCTGGATTGATGTCAAGAAAGCTTTTGACTCAGTTGACCATGAATGGCTTGCTGAGATGATGATTTTACACAGATTTCCAACCTGGCTGTGCCGCACTATCGAGAGCCTGTGCAACAGCTGGAACACGAAAGTCGTCGCAAAGACGAAGCAGGGGATAGAGAAGTCTGAAGTGATACAATTCAGACGCGGCCTCCCTCAGGGAGATGCATTGTGCCCCAGGTTGTTCACCCTGTGTATGAATCCTCTGGCTTGGAAACTACGAGCTTCGGAGGGGTACAAGTTGTCCAAACCCTTAAGCACAAAGATAACGGATTTGCTGTATATTGACGACCTTAAGGCGTTTGCAGCGTCAGAGATCAAACTCAACAAGGTTCTGAAGTCAACCAAGAGTGCGATGCAAGATATAGGCTTAGAATGGAACCCAAAGAAATGCGCGACCGTCCATGTAAGGAGAGGCGTACAGGTGAAGGATGAAACCGGTGTGCAGTTGGATGACGGAGCAGTACTGACAAATCTAAAGGAAGGAACTTATTACAAGTTCCTGGGAACATTAGAGAACCTAAAACAAGATGACAAGTTAGCTTTAAATGTTGCAGCCAAAGAATACCTACAACGCATGTCAGTCATCTGGTCAAGTCCACTGTCAGATCACAACCGCGTAGCTGCATCGAACCAATTTGCCCTTCCCATACTGGGGTATCTAATGTGGACCCAGAGCTGGCCAATAGCAGAGCTTAGGCAAATTGACAGAGAAGTTCGAAAAATCCTCGTTGAGAGCGGCGGCAAACACCCCCTAGGCTCGACAGCATTACTGTACCTCCCGAGGGTAAAAGGGGGGCGCGGGCTGAAATCAGTCGAGCAAGAATACAAACTCGTCAAGATAAAGGCTGCTCTGAAAGTCTACAAGAATCTGGACCCGACCATTGCAGTTGTGAGAAAGTTTGAAGAAAGAGCAGGTGAGGTGGGACACCATTCATTTTTAAAGGATAGTATGAAGTATGCAGCAGAGCTCGGTCTTGGCCTGGACCTTGAGCACCCGTCACCCTGCATCACCCAGGGGGGAGTAACAATCACAGACAAGAAGATCAAAGTTGCCTTGAAGGAAACTGTAGAAAAGCAGAATACGCAGGCTGTGAGGGAAGAGAGGTGGCAAGGAAAGCTACACACAAGTAGGTGGGAGGATGTAAGTCTCAGTAAAGCAGGCTGCTTTGCTTGGCTTAAGGACTGGACGTTGTGTCCGTCTAACACCGTTGCAGGAGTGATCGAGCTCTACGAGCAACTATTGCCAACACGAATATATTACAGTCACAAGGTGCGAGCCCGACCAGCTACTGAAGTGGCATGTAGGCTATGCAGTAGATCAGCAGAAACAGTTCAGCATATTCTAGCTGGATGTCCCACCTTGGCCCAGAACAAGTACTTGGAAAGGCACAATAACGCCTTGAAGATCCTGTTCTTCGAGATCCTGAAGGACGCAAACCTTATTGACAAAGTCCCACCATGGTTCTCCCAAGTAAAACCCAAACCGGTATATGAAAACGACCAGTTTCAAGCCTACTGGGATGTCCCGCTCTATGCTGAGCACACCGAGGTGAGAGCAAACAGAATCGATGCCCGTTTTATCGACCACCAACAGGAGAAGGTCATAGCACTAGAGATGAGCTGTCCATGGATTGATAACCGAACAAGTAAGGAAGAGGAGAAGACAGCCAAGTATGCCCCCCTAAGATGGGAGATAAAGCGACAGTACCCTGGGTACGATGTGCAACAATACAACATCATTATTGACGTGCTAGGTGGATGGTCCACAGACATGGAGGAGGGAATGAGGAATTTACTCGGGTCAAGAGTGAGAACTAAAGGAGTCCTGCTAAAGATGCAGAAATCGGTCTTATCAAGCTCTCTTAATATTGCCCGCACTTTTAAAGTAATCACATAAACTTTACGAGCAATATAACACGAATTTCATTTCAGCAAAGGATATTATTGTAAAAAAAAATGTATTATTATTATTTTTTTATTATTATTATTCATTTTTTTTTAAATTTTAGCAATCACTTTTTTTATATTTTCACATAGTTTAATAGATTTAAGTGGATAATACTTTTAGAAAGATATTTGTAAATAGGACTTGAACATGGTGTTTTTAAGGAGCTCCTGGGTTACGATTAACGCCCCAGGTAGCTTTAAGATATTGACATTCAAAAGTTTCAAACTGTCATAATAATAATGATAAGCGCTGTTCTCATCTGACAGCAACGATTTCTTGAATTAAACGTTAACCGAATGGGAGTGCGTTGATTTGTTGCAGCACTGAACGGGTTTCCCTCAATGTGCCTTGTGCAATTAAGGATTAAAATTGGGCAGTTTTTGTGAAAATGTTGAAAATATACGTGAAATTAATCCTTAATTGCCCTCGGGCCCATGCGATTACATTCACATAATGTAAGGCGATTAGGGAAATTTGCTCAGTCAATCGAACTGCTAGAAGCGCTGTATGGGAAGAACAACTGATAACTAGCCAATGAAAAACAGAATTGGTTGCAACCATTTAATACCCCATCCAATTTGCATGATAAAAGCAAATCCAACATGGTGGCCATCGTAAATAAGGTCTATTGGGCGCTAATTGGGGACACTGTAGAGAAGTGAAATCAACTGAATTGAAATGAGGAGCGGCGAAGCCCATAGTTCATATAGATGGGCTGGTTACGAAACTCTGGAAACTAGCGATAACAATGACACCACGCTTCGTGTTTAATTGACCGTGACCAAGCACAATCTTGTATGGGAGGGAAGGGGAGTGCTTTCACCACTGCGCCATTCCTGCTCTTGTTGTTGTTGTTGTTATTATTATTATTATTATTATTATTATTATTATTATTATTATTATTATTATTATTATTATTATCATTTTACTTTTTTTCATGTGTATTTTATCTTTTTGTTAGGTGGGGCATGACTCCTCCGACGGTAAATGCTTACTATTCATCAACCGACAACAAAATTGGTGAGTTACAACAACAAATAAATGAGGGTTCCAGGGAATGTATTTTACAACTGCTAGTAGCACTGACTCAAACAAAAAAAGGGCAAAATAAAAAAAAGGCGCCACTTCTGAAAGTTAATACGAATGTGACATCTGAAGAGCAATTTCGATGCTAGAACCATTTCCACAAATATTGGAGACACTTGGAGTCACGCTACCTTATTCTGGTCTTAGTTTCAAGACCCCTCGATCTTCTGCTCTTGAGCTGTCCTCCCATTCACCATACGAGCATTGACAGACAGTGTGTAAGGGATTTGTGTTATAACGCACCGAAATATTGCCAAACGATACAATTTTAAAAAAGCCGCCTTTCACTTAGAAGGCAGTTGCAATTTGTTGTAATTTAAATAACAACTTTATTTAAGTGTCAATAGATTTAGCACCAGAGCACTATTGGGGACACTAATGAAATTAACTAAAATCAAATCAAATATTGGTTTTTGTGGAGAGGGGAAACCCGGAGTACCTGGAGAAAAACCTCTCGTAGCTGAGAAGAGAACCAACAAACTCAATCCACGTATGAGGCCGGGTCTGGGAATCGAACCCGGGCAACATTGGTGGGAGGCGAGTGCTGTCTCCACTACGTCATTCTTGCTTCCCCAAATCTTGGAGTAGGCTACTCGTAGAAGCAATGAACCATTTCAACTAAAGCAATCATCTTCTCATGGCGTCAAGTTAGCACTGCAAAGTGGCTTAATTCAAATTTGAAAATAAACTTAGTCAAAATACTGTAGCCTCAAATGGTAATAGATAGCTTAATCACGTGACTTTGTTGAGCCACGGACGGACAGCGGAGCTGAATTTTTAAACTTGCCTTAACAGTACCAAATTTGTACTGCCAAGTATCCTTTCACCAAAATTAATGTATATTCGAAGTGCGGGTTACAGACGAATGGGAGAATTGAGTGATCCTGGCACTCATCTGGAAAATTCAGAGGCGTTGCGTGAGAATTTGAAATTGTACGTACGCGAAAAACGTTTCGAGCTCCAAAGGCGCTTCCATACTACTGAGTTTGGGGGCATGCTCCCGTAGAAACTTTTGAAATTTAGGGTCTCGACTGTTTCCGAAGGACATTTCAATAAATAAATGCGAAGGGAAATGCAGTAGTTGGTTGTTTATTTTACCCATCGGTAGAGTTTTCAGCAAGCTGCAACACACACAGGGGGTTTACAAGCAAAGGGAAAGAGGTCGCAAACTCCGTCCTACATCATCATCATCATAACCTTTCCTTCAAAAATAATCGGGAAATGGGGACCGAAGGTCGTGGGTTCGGTTCCCACCCTGGTCGGAGTTTTTCTCTGTCCTTCTCCTGAATAAACCCTTCTTGACACCGGGCGGGTGGCAAGAGATAAACTGCGTGTATTGGATGGTTTCAGTCGGCTTGTGATATGTCTTGATATCGAGAATACTGTAGTTTCTTTTTAGAATCATTCTGCTTTTATACTATTGTGTCTAGGACTGAACTGATCTCCTTCTCTGCCAACTTTAGTTCTTAGCTTGTGCAATGAACAGGTTGATTTCCTCAGTGTTTATCTGCGTCCCATAGAGAGAAAACGTCGTCAACAAAACGTTTCCATTTTGTTGTTTTAACTTTACTCTGGCTTAGCATTATTTAAGTTGTCGGGTTTTTACAACTGGGATGCTGGATTTTCACAGCTTTGTTGTCGGATTTTTAACAACTCTGATGGCACCTACAAGCTTCAGTTACGCTTATGGAACAACTTCTTCTACGAAATAAATGTAAAAATAAAGGTATTTTCACGGTCTTATCAGTCTGACGAGCAGAAGGCTGCCGGCGTTTGCAGCCAATTGCTCTTATCCGTCAGAGTCTGGATCAGTCGAGGAAAACTGATCACTACAACACAGGTTCAGTGCCACACAAACTTTTAACGCTTTTAGATATTACATACCTTGACTTCGCGACTTTTTCTCACTTGATTTTAGCCTTTCCCGCTGGCATCCTACAAAGACCGTTTTATGATCACAGGTTTCCCAAGTAAGTTTGATTTGGAGTACGGTGTTTTTTAATTTTCCAACGTTCTTTCGTTTTATAACTGGGAAAAGAAATTATAGTGCTGTATATTGTGCAAGCGCAAAATCTGACTCGATTCTTTCATATAAAAAGGCCTGGCCAAAGGCTCCCAACGTTTCAACGCAACATCTTGCAGCATTGTTGGGCACAACATGTTGCATACGTTTGGCCACCCTGTTGCGATATGTTGCAACATGTTGGATCAAATAATTTGAAAACGGTCAAATTTTTTCGCGCAACATTTTAGATGTTGCATGATATTGTACTCATCTGGCCACGTTCACGCAACATTGCTGCTCTAGGGCATGCGCGTTAGGTCCACTTCTTGCGCGCCGGTGGCCTAGGGCACATGAACATTGACATGTTGCGTTGAAAATGATGACATTGGTGCGTGCGTTTGGCCACCCCGTTCAACACATATCGTAACATCATGCAACAATGTTGCAAGATGTTGGGTTGAAATGTTGCGAGCGTTTCGCCAGCCCTTAATACCACTTTCAAAAATACCATAACACTCTTTGTTTGCCCTCGAAACTTTTGCATAAGCATTGTTTTTATTTTCTCTTGGGACTATTGTAAGTTCCAGGAGAAACTGGAAATAATGCTTACGCTAAATTTTGGACGGAAAACATAATAGTATTTTTCCAAGTGGCCTATATATTGGCAAAATCATCATCTTATAAACGACTCTTTTTTCGTTTTCTTTAATTTCAGCTCTCTAAATTATGGTGGGATTGGTATGGTTGTAGGACATGAAATAACTCATGGTTTTGATGATAATGGTGAGTAGTTTTATTGCAAGTTTAGTTTTCTGCGTTAGTTTAAATCGTGCTTAGCATATGCCCGATAGAGTCAACAAGCATCAAAAACCCACCCCGCGTAGCATCACCTCCGAGTTTGAGAGTCATAATGGGAAGTAGTAATATTAGCACCTTGTAGGTGATTATTGTTGTACCGCAAACATATTATATTGCGGGCTCGGAAAAAAAGTCTTCGTATTCGTTTTCCATGCTGTAAGTACTGTTTAAAATGTTGTTGTTTTTTAAGTGTTTTTTTTTTTCAGCGTTTACTCGGTCTCTCAAGGTTTGAGGATCATCACAGTGAGCGAGTGGAATACCCCTAATCACTAAACATTTTCCCGCTCTTTAGGAAGGCAATTCAACAAAGATGGTAACCTGGCCAGGTGGTGGTCAAACAAATCAATTGCAGCGTTTAAAAACAAGACAGCTTGCTTGGAGAAGCAATATTCGGGTTATAAATTTCACGGAAAAAAAGTAAGTATGATCTCTGAGTGAAACAAAAAAAGAAATAACGAAAAAAGGGCAAACTCGCGTCTTTCGTAGAATTCACAGATTATTCCAAACCGTTTATTGTGTACGTTGTGGCTAAACTATCCAGGAAATGAATCGTTAAGAACGAAACTTCATCCGTTGCCCACTAAGGGGCTGTTTACATGGATGTAGGAAGATCCTAGCGCTAGGAAGATCCTAGAAGGCGAAACAATTTTTCGTTTGGTTTACATGCAGAAATTTCTGTCTAGGTGGAAGTGGAGAATGAAAGCAAGATGGCGGGCGAGAACAACAAACACGTAATTCGGATGTATTCGGATGTATTCGGATAAATTCGCATGCCTTCGATTCGCAGCGTTTTCGACATTGCCGTCGATCGATTGCTCGTTACTTTCCACTGTGTCTCTCGCTTGGGTGGTGAAACAAAACTGGTCCTGAATATTGTCGGCGGTCATCAGAATCATTAGAATCGTCCTGTGGCAACGCCAGACGAAATTGTCGACCTTTGGTAGCTGAATACCGTGAACACCCGGCCGCCGCCATGTTTTTTTTTTTGTCCCTAGTACCAGGAACTTCCGAACGAAGGCAGTTTACATGGTGCTAGGATCTTCCTAGCGCTAGGATCATCCCTCCTCTCAGATAGGATGATCCTAGCGGTAGGATGATCCTAGCACTGGGGCCAAATACAACCCTTCACATGTAAACTGAAAGCTGAAAACATACCGCGCTCGGATGATCCTATTGCTAGGATGATCCCAGCGCTAGGATCATCCTCTTTCCATGTAAACGGGCCCTAATCCTCGAAAGCAGCACTTTCACCATAGTTTCAACCATGTGTATTCAAAAAGGCGGCCGGACTTCAAATTTGAATTTATACTGTCGTGACTATTTCGAATTTCTCCCACCGTGTAAAATGTAAGCGACATAATCTTATTGCCAAATCCGTAGGGACTTTGATTGATTACAGGGTTCGTGCTACTCCTTGAAGACCTTGAAAAGCCCTTGAATGTAATTTTGGACTTCAAGGGCGCTTGAAAAGAGGAAAACTGCTTGAAAACTCTTTGAATTTTTGCTTGGGTGAATTTTGTTGAGATTGCATCATGCTAAGTTAAAGAGACATTTCAAAAATTGAGCCCAAAATTGACTATTAGGGAAACATTTAACCCAAAATGAAAATGCCCGTGCGTATATTTAACTTCCAGGATGTGGTAAGGAATATGAGGTAGGCTTCTTTCAGCAAAGAAAACACTGAAACACTATGTATGGCATAGAAATCTTCTCATAAAGACTCCTTGAAAACTTAACTTCTGGTTCTTGAAAACGCCTTGAATACTCCTGGAATTGTACAGACAAAATCCAGCGCGAACCCTGCGTTGAATAAAGTTAAAGAACAAAAGATGACGTCTTGCTTACGTTTTCCAAAAATCCCTGATTTTGATCATTCGTCGTAACCTTGTAGGGAACAGCAAGTTACTCGACTGAAGTGCACACCGCACGTGCAACACGAATGCTTATCTCAAAAAATGCACACTGCATGTGCAGCACCCTTTTTCTTTAAAATTCATTATAACCAGTTCTTTTGTGATGTTTTTTGCCGTCGTCCTTGCTGAAAATAGGGAGCTTTAGCAACGACGACGGGAACGGCAACGAGAACGTCATGTAAAAACATAAATTCACGTTCTTGCGATCACTCCGCGACTATTCCAAGCTTTCCAATGAGACCGTTACGAGCGGCGCTTAATTTAGGGGAGAAAAATGAAAATTTATCTCCAAGTGCTGACGTTCTCCATAACACCTCAAACTTGCTTATTTCACGTTGTTGCTTTGCTGACGACGGCAAAGAAATGGACAAAAATGAAAAAGGTACGTGCAGAGCGTGCAAAGCTATTGTTTTTGTCCACTAAATATGCAAATTTGTAACGTTCTCGTTGCCGTCGCCGTTGTCGTTGCTAAAGCTCCCTAATAACCCTTATACGGGATGACGTGTGACTTGCTAATTTCACCACCGAGCCTTGAATTCGAAAATCAAACTTGTAAATTTTAGCATGAGCTCAATTCCAAACGAGCAAACTCGTAAAGAAAACCCACGTGCGAACAGTATTGCATGTCCAGATGATGTGAATAATTTTGTGAAAACGAGGCTTGGTGGTGAATTTTGAGCGTAGGTCGTAATCATGCATGAGGCCCATTGATGTTACACCGGCCGATTTACTGAAAATGGAATGTGATCAAAATGTTTGCTGTTAGCAGTAAATTTTTCCCAGTCATTCTTGTCTGGTGACTTAAACTATCCTGTTTTTGGCTTCCTTCACAGCTAAAAGGTGTCCAAACTCTGGGAGAAAACATTGCTGATAACGGGGGAATCAAACAGGCCTTCCAGGTACTGTTTACGTTATATCCTTAGCTGATAAAACTTTACGAAGGTCATTCTTAGATTCAAGGGCTGGTTTTCCTTGATGCCTCGATCTTGGGATCGATCGTACCTACTGCTTATGCGGACGTCTTCCGAAACACACTTTCCATTTCTATTTTATCGTCTAGGAATTTGAAACTGATATTCACATATCACAATGACGTCTCCCTCTTCTTGTCCCTAATTTCCCTTTCCCGGTAGAGAAAAATGTCTTTTTTAAAGAGAACTCGATTGAGTTACAAAGAAATCTTCCTTAAGTTGTTTGCAACTGCGATGATCATTATTGCTTAGAGTCATCACAACCAAAATTTAAAATATAGGTCTTCCATTTCTTTCACATTTTATTCATTTACCCCGTACGGGATATAGGAGGACGAACTAAAGTAGTGCGGAACTATCGCATTTTATTAAAAACTTAACTACGGATATCAGATTTCAGCATTTTCATTGGCTCGCCGGACACAGGCTATCAGTTCATATACCTGCTGTACCTAATATGGTCAAGGAACGCGTCAGCAATAAAGCGAATTGAAAACATTTTTGCAGTTTTGGGAAAAAATGGCCGACAAAACGTGACTGGAATTGACCGAGGCAGAAATCGATGCTTAAGTTGACAATACTACTCCCGGGAACATCATGGAGTTTTTAATAAGATAATTACTCTACTCGGGCTTGCAGGATACAAAGTGACTATAACCAACTCGGCGCTACATGCTTCGTTGGTTATCTATCACTCCATATCCAGCGCGCCCTCGTAGAATTTTAGGTAGTATCGTGGGATTCCTTAAAGGCCAGGTTACTTGGCACCTAGCATGGCCTTTTGTCACCTGGCAGCCATGTTGGTCAAAGACAATAGAGTTCGTACCCCGAGCCTCTAGTTGAAGAGTTTGGAAGCGAGTTCAGTGCTCGCAAGACAAAAGCGTTTATTGGGTGACTGCGCTTTTTTAGCTGCGGCACCTAAATTGTGGAATGGGTTACCATCACAAATACGAAATGAGTCCAATTTTACTAGGTTCTAAGGTTTACTAAAGACCCATTTTTTTAGATTAGCTTTTTATTAGGACTATATATTATGTATATATTATTTTTTTATGGATCTATTGTTTTTTATAATATTTTTAGTTATTCTGTATAACTCATTAATGTCGATATTTTAATTTCATGTAATGCGCATTTGATCATATGTTACATGTATTTTGCACAATATAAATATAAAATTATGAAATTATTATTTCAGTCCCTCGGGACTCAAAATGGTCACCATGTGAAAAAAGGCCCGTTGCGGACACGAGGAAAATGATAATTTCGTTAGTCATCTACCACAGGGATCCCACGTCATCACCACACATGGGCACAACCAGTCATACCACGCTGCGCTCCGCCATTTTTGCATGATTGGACAAGCATTCAGGCCCCAGTTGTTCAAACGATGGATAGCGCTATCCGCTAGATAAAGCACTTCCCACTGGATAACTCTATTGGTTTTTCTGTTGTTTATCCGCTTGATAGTGATTTATCCGGTGGATAGCGCTATCCAACGTTTGAACAACTGGCCCCAGAACTATAATAATCCGCCATTATGCTTGTCATCGGTTTACCTATACAAAAATCCTCTTCTTTTCTATATACAACGCTGTTGTAAAAAAAACCTTTACCTGGTTTGCGCGGAGGCAAGGCTAAGTTGAAAGAGTGGCAAATTTCTCGGGTTCGCGGTGACATCGAACTAGTATATATCGTATATATTATATTATTATCAAACTCGTAGTTATCGTCCATAGAGCGGTTTTCAAATGAGTCTCGTAAAACTAAAACGAAAGCAAT
This sequence comes from Montipora foliosa, assembly GCF_036669935.1. Taxonomy (NCBI): domain Eukaryota; kingdom Metazoa; phylum Cnidaria; class Anthozoa; order Scleractinia; family Acroporidae; genus Montipora; species Montipora foliosa. Next base: position 50,993,134 of record NC_090871.1, on the reverse strand, counting down.
TACTTTGGCCAATCAAAAGGACGGAGACAATCCGGTAAAGCAATCAAAACTCGAAGTAATTACATGTTTTGGTTTCACCTCTGATTGGTTAAAGAAGTGTCGCGAAAAAACTTTGAAAGTAAAGTAAAGTAAAGTGGTGCATTTATATAGCGCCTTTATCACAAGTCTCAAAGGCGCTTTACAATGATCAATTTACCCCCAGCGGACTGGAAGCATATACAGGCGCAAATTGCAGCCGCTTCTAAGCAGTCCATGCATACTGGTACTCATTCTACCGACCTCGGAAGGATGGAAAGCTGAGTGAACTTCAGCGGGAAAGAAGGTCGCCAAATATTCCACTCTCGCCAGAACCAGGAATGGAACCTGGGACCTTAGGGTTGGAAGGCAGAGATCTTACCACTGCGCCAACCCCTCCGCCCTTAACCAATCATTGAATGAAGTAATCATAAACCAAAAGCAACTCGCTAATTACTTTCGACAGTCAATTGAAAACCGCTCAATTATATTATCATTGATTGCCATCCACCAATCAATAATACTACATTCATGATCTTTCGTTCGAGTCCTCTTTCAACCTTTTTTTTTTCTCTTTTTTCGCAATTTCTAAGTTGCTCGCAACTGCCATGATCATTCACTCGTAGTCATCTCAACCGCAGTTAAATTGAAACAGTTTGTTATTTTTTCCCATTTTAGGCGTATCAGAACTGGAAAGAGAGATCTAGAAATGGCCATCCTGAACCACCTCTACCTGGATTGGAAAACTTCAGTAACGAACAAATATTTTTTCTCGGATTCGCTCAGGTTCGTCGCGGGACTTGTCTTTCTTTTTAGTTTATTGCCGATAGAGAGTATCAGGTTCCTTTTGTTTGTAAAGACAATCATGCATAAGACAGAGCAAAGAGCGGGTTGGAAAATCTGCAGATACCTTGCAACTCTTTTTTATCAATCCCATCGAATACATCTAGCTAGGACGCATCTTTATTGTGTTTAGCCTGGTTAGGATCAACTGATCACCTTATTTCCGTTTTCAAACTGCCCATTTCAGTAGTTCATGTCACAGTCTTTTTGGAGATGGTCCTTTTTTCTTTCTCCATGCTGCTCCAGTGTTCAGATAGTAATCATTGAATCGAGTAATTTCCCATGGAACGATGATGGGGTCTGTATCGGGGAAAAAAGCAACGAAGCCAAAGCGGGAAATCAAGTTTTCTATGGCATATTGTCTTCTAAACCATCCCTTCATAACCGTTGTTTTTGCTGCGCCCTGGCAACATATTGGAGTAAAAAAAATCGTTCTTTCAGATTTAAACTTCCTTTTTATACAAATTTGATTTTGGAAAATCGATTTGACTTTTTGACCAATCGCTGTTTCTGGATCCTTTTTCAAGTGATATTTTGAAAACCTACATTAACGATTGGATAAGTTGTTTGATCGTTCGTTTTTTGCGATAATCGCCGGCCGTTAGGTCTCCTATTGTTATTAATGTGCCAACCAGAGATTTATTAGCTGTCGAAAGAAAGGTTCTTTTGTTCTGTGGTAGGCAAAATTTAAATCCCAAAATACTTGTTCATAAACATGTTGGTGTACAGAACAATGCAGTAAAATGTCTTTTAAGGGAATATCTGACTGTATCATTCTGCAAAACCTGTAGGGCCATTTTCTATTGTTTTGTACACCAACATGGACGTCGCATCAAGTGGATGCAAAACAAGAATTGTTTACTGATTAGATTTTTAATTGACTGATTACAGATATGGTGTAGCAAGTATCGCGATGAAGCTGCTCTCAGTCAGATTAACTATGGAGTACACAGTCCTGGAAAATTTAGGTAACGCCTTCCTCCAGTGTCTTTCAATCATACTCTTTGAGTACTCAGTTATGTTAACAATTCTTTAAGCCTGGTTCACACGTACCACGCAATGAAATGCAAACGCAACGAAGTTCACGAATCCAACGCAAACGCAAGAGAAGTAAGACACGCAGGAGCAGTTCAAGTCCTCCTTCCAAGATGATCGACGAGAATGAACCTGTGTTTTTTTTTTGTTTTTTTTTTACGTTGCGTTTGCTTTTGCGTTTCCCCGGTTCAAACGTGTGAAATGCAAACGCAAGCAGAAATGCGCATTTTTGCGTCTGCATGCGCTTTCATTTGCGTTGAAATAGTTCACTCTTGTATTTCCTTGCGTTTGCATTTGCGGCGTACGTGTGAACCAGGTTTTACGGAGCAGAATCATCCATAGGCGAAAAGCACAACCAAAGTAGTGTAGAGGTAAATTCATAGCCAAGAGCGAGAAAGGCATGCCGGAAGGGAACAAATGGCTTTCAAAGAAAGTTAAGATTCATGTTGCAACCAGGTTGGCAATATTAATCAGTCAATCATTTGAACGTAGCGTAAGACGTTCCAAATCAAAGACCTACGTTTCGAAATTCTTTCTCTATGTCTTAACCAGGGGTGGTCCAAAGTTATCGCGGGAGTCCTTTTGTGTGTTACCAATTTTCAAAATTCACCCTTTCGTCGATTAGATATGTAGGCCCTAGACTGTCGAAAAGGCTATCAACGGTATAAAATAGATTGGCTGCCTGTCTCAAGCCTTCCAAGGCAAGGATACGCATACTTGACCTAAGTAACATCTTAGACGTAAGTAGGTGTTACCTGTGTAGCGCGGGATTTTAACAATTTTAGTTGTAATCCAGTCGTATTTTCCTAATTGTAATTTATTGTATTTTTGTATTCCATTTTATAATTTTAGATAGCTGTCCCTTATTAGCAAAGGATATTTTCTCCTGCTAGATTTCAATAGACACGTTAATAAAATCATCATCATCATCATCATCATTATTATTATTATTATTATTATTATTATTATTATTATTATTATTATTATTTAATTGTCAGATTAAACCTTTCGTTTGAGTTGGATGGTAATCCACTAAAAATTTCTCAAAGGTGATTTCATGAACTTGCTTTCCTTTCAGGGTTATTGGTTCGCTCTCAAACTTTGACGAATTTTCCAAGGCTTTTAGCTGCAAGAAAGGATCACCAATGAATCCAGAGAAAAAATGTATTGTTTGGTAAAAAGTTTAACGTTGGAAAGGGCAGATTTCTTCTCCGAGCCGGCTCGAAGACGCCATGTTCAACTTGTTGTAATCTGTTAATACCGCAGAATAAATTGTTCGTATCATAAAGGGGATATATGTAAGACATTCGTCAGCCACAGAAGTCGTCACGGCTTTCAGATGTCCTTTAGACTCTAACTTTAGTTAGTTAGGTTTTTTTTACAAGCCGCTTATTGTTTCCAGCCAATCATGGCTCGCTGCGGAATTTTGCGGCATTGGCCAATGAACAAACAAACTCCATAAAATACCCGGGCAGCGGAACACCGATAAGATGTAAACAAGCAAGCTAGAATATTCGGAGGTCTACATGAAACTACTTCAATCTGTAGCTCCAACGTTTTTTTTTTTAGTAAAAGAGCTAGAAACGTTTGAAAACTTTCAATTTCCTTTAGATCATCATTAATTAAATGTTGCTACAGATACAGTTCAAAAGAGCGACTTTAGCATCTATCATAGCATTTGCCAGAGAATTTTGCTGCAGTACAAGAGACGGGGGCCGCACAGGGCTGGCATCTGCAGAAGCTAATGACGTCAAATGAAACTGGTATAAGTCAGGGTTCCAATACGACAGCCATAATTTTCACCAGCACGGTCTGAAAATATCATGGTCGAGAGAGGCAAAAGTGAAATAGTGAGTAGTCAAAGGAGCGGAAACCAATTAAAGTACTGAGGACATCTTGTGGAATTTGCGCATTATAAATAGCAATTTCTCTTTCACGGAGAAGGAAGAAATTGAAGACGATTTCCATTTTTAGTGCTAAAGGGACTGCATTCTGAAATTTCCCCTATTTCATGTTAGGAGGGTTGATCTCGTAAACCAGTGCGTTAGCTTACAATTACAGTATTTCTGACGATCCAAGATAAAAAGTAATAATTAAGCTGGATGCGGATTAGCAATTTTGGAAGGTTCATGGTCCAAATATTTAACAATTATTCTACGAGGGTGCGCTGGATATGGAGTAGTGATAGAAAACGCGCCGAGTTAGTTATAATCATTTTATATCGAGCAAGCCCGAGTAGAATAATTATTTTATTAAAAACTCCAGGATCAACAACTCTTCCACTGAACCATCGATTTCTGCCTCGGTCAATTCCGATCCAAAACGGCTTTTGTCGGCCATTTTTTCTCAGAGCTGCAAAAATGTTTTCGGCTCGCTTTATTGCTGACGCATTCCTTGACCATATTAGGTAGAGCAGGCATATGAACTGATAGACTGTGTCCGGCGAGCCAATGAAAATGCTGGAAATCTGATATCCGTAGTTCAGTTTTTAATAGTAAGAGGTATTACAATTTTCTTACAAACGGCAACGAGCAACTTAACTCAGTTCAGCACACTTATGATTCATTTTCTTTTGGTTTCAAAAAGTACGAATATATTTTTTTATTCTTCAGAGTAATTCAAAAACGTTCAGCACTTCATCTTTATCGTGGAGTTTGTTCCATTTTACGTATTTTCGCTTTGAGCTGTACATGTGCTGAAGCTAAAGAGGAACGCACAAGTTTGCAAGAATCTGCGATCGCAACAGGATATTCAAGCAATTGTTTGGCTTTGGTCAAATAGCACAGAGAATGTTTATGTCACAAGTACCCTTTCGTTTCAATTCAAGGAAATGAAAAAAAAAAAAAAGGATTACACACAACGGGAATCATTTTGTTCCGGAAATGCAAATGATATGTGAAGGAGGTCGGCAGCTTTAAAACAAAAGTCACATTTCGCAGGTCACTTGTTACAGGTTACTAAAGCAGCCGAAAACTTCAAATTGGGTAAACCTTAGGCCTAAACATAGTTTACAGGCCTAACGAGGTCTAATAAGGTCTAAGTTAAGCATTGGTAAAAGTTTTGTGACGGGTGACCTGCACTTTGATGATAGTCTTGCCCACCCAATGCTGGGCAAACGAGGCATGTTTTGAGACAAAAGCGAAAAATAAACGCAAGTAAATACCCAAAAATTACACAAGGTGGTGTTTAAAGTTTCCAGCGTTTGTGGGCTGTTGTATCGAAATAAAAAGTTCAAATGAGATCAGTGTTCAGAAACGAAACTGGAAGAGCCATCATGTTGGTTCGTTTGTAAAGCAAGATGTTGGTTAGATCTAGAATTCAGCACAGATACTCTTGTGAGTTTCACTCCAAAAAATATACATCTAAATTGGATCAGAAATTCCTGCAAATGGTCCATTTTACACTTCAAATGATGAGCAATCGTTGATGCTGGTGCGTTGCTGTTCGATTGTGACTGAGCTGCCACAGTGGCCTGTGACTGGAACCAAAGTTGCCAGTTTCGTTGTTGCAGTCCAAAATATCTTTGCTGTTCATAGCTCAGTTGATAGAGAATTGAGTTCGAATCTCATTGAGGCCGCCTGAATTTTTTAGATGTATAACAGAGACAAATGATTGCTTAAATTGTCGAGATAAGTGCGAGGTCACTTCTATCTTTCGACAATATTCATTTACATGACAAGACCTGGTCGGGAGGCGTATATCGATACAAGGGCACACACAGCCTCTGTCGTTGCTTGAATAGGTTGCATAGCAAATTTATTTAAAATGGTCTATTATTTCCTGCAGATATAAAATAAGCACGCAAGCGTAAGTTGTAACGTTAGTGCAAGTGGTTTAACAACAACGGAATAGGGAATGACTCCCTGTAGAGAAAAGGTTAATTAATTGAATATGTAAAACGTACTATAAAAGGCGTGGTGCCTTAGGCACATGCAAATGATTTATCAATCAACCGTGGACGCAACCGAGCTCTGTGATAATTTATGCAATAAAAAAGTCCCCTGTGGCATTGTGTTCGTAATATGACATTAAATGTTCTCTGGCGTTCTTTTTTCAAATCCCCAGTCCCTTTTTCTCACGCTAGAAGTATCTTTTTAATAAGGCCTGGGACGTTTGCTTCAACATCCGTTCGATTTTGTCAAGAGAAAATGAGGCGACAGAGAGGGAGGCTCAGGGCGTTGGCCGGGATATGTCATGTCCACGAAAGTTATTTTTAGACGGGCGGAAGTCTTTGTTCTAGCGGAAGTCTGTCTTCGGAGACGTTCGCATGCAGACGTTAAGTCCACTTCGTCCGCCATTACATGAAATCTTTGCTTTTCTTTCAAACATCAGACCGAGGTTGGCCTGCATGCGGACGTCTCGGAAGACAGACTTCCCCTAGAACAAAGACTTCCGCTCGCCTAAAAATAACTTTCATGGACATGAAATATCCCAAGGGCTGGACCGGGAACCTCCCTCTCTGTCCCCTCATTTTCTCTTGATTTTGTCGAATAATGCTGAAGGATGTTAAACGATGTTGTCTGTTGGTGTGAGCAAACGGTTTCGACACAGCACCAACGTTTGATTCAACAAAACTCACGTGAGGCCTTGTATTCAGTCCCAAGCTGGAGCCGCAGTTGAAACATGGATACGTCATTGAGAGACCGATTAGTACGCATGTGCATGCCCATAACAATAGGGAACTTAAAGTGGTATTATGATAAAAAAAAATAACTTGCCTTTTTTTCTTCAAATCTAAATAATTGAGTCGACGTTTATCTTACATTTGACATTTATCTTACATTTGACTTTCTTAAGGGATACTGACCTTGCCGAAGCAACCAGTGACTCCTTCAGTAACGTTGCTAGTGATATCCCTCTTCTTCAATTCACCCCCATCCCTGTACACCACACCCTGACGAATACATCATTAGCCCTGAAGCTGTTGAACGTTCACTACTGGCCATTAAAGAGCGCAAGTCATTCGGACCGGATGAAATTCCTAACTGGGTTCTGAAGAACTTTGCACCAATATTATGCTGCCCAGTGTGTTCTATATTCAATTCCTCTATTAGCCAAGGCCACGTTCCTTCTCTGTGGAAATGTGCTAACGTCCTGCCCCTTAGTAAAGTTCCCCAGCCACGCTCTATTGACAGTGACCTCAGACTGGCTGCTGTTCTCAGCAAGGTACTTGAAGGCTTTGTTTTTGATTGGCTCGCTGCTGTCGTGATGCCACACATCACACACATTAATCTTAGAAATCCTAGGAAGCTGCCCTGGTATAAATGTAGAAATAGTCAGTAATAGTTTTTTACCATATTGTGTCCGCAAATGGGATGCTAACCCATAGCCTTACACGTTTAAATATATTACCTTTATTGTTTTAGTATTACATATATGCCATATATTTATCATCTATTGTAACCTTGAGTTTTTCAATTTCAATTTTTACTATAGTAAATTGCCAATCAAGTATTTTAATAAACATTATCAATTAATTATCTCTCATATCCAAAAACATTTTAGCTCTTAGCAAAATCTCGTGTTAGTTATAGGTGGTACTAAACGCCTTATTATGGCTCAGCTGGCAGACATTTTTTACTGCAACAGAAGATGATCCAGAGTAACAGTTTCTTAGGCAAGCTGAACAACTAATGTGCGGAAAGAACCAACATCTTCCACAGTTCAGGAATTGTGTGAAACTCCTGAACTCGAAGAGCTGCGAGTGAATTACGAAGAATAGGCCATTTCCGAGTTCATGTCTGTCTCCTTTCCAAAGCGAGTCTAAGTGCGAATTTTTTGCAATGGTAATTAGTTCTACTTTACATATGAATGAAAACTAATTTTCATAACAAAAACTTCGCACTTAGACTCGCTTTGAAGATGAGGCAGGCTTGAACTCGGAAATGGCCTATTCGGCAAAGGGTCAAGCAGCAAGATGAGTCCCTATTGGCGATCATACAAGAAAATTGCTTGTCTGCTTCTATGTTTCATACGGTCAATGAGAGAAGTTGATTGGAATCTACACCCCAGCTGTATTCGTGACATGCTTCCTTGGATGTTCGCTCATGATCGCACCAACTACTCAAGATACCTATCAGTCTACTGGTGTCGCTCAATGATGTACACCCTTCTGCCCATGAAGCATTCAAAGCTGGCGACTTTGTGGCTCAACGCTCAAGCATTGCATTCAGTCAAGTAGCTGTTGATCAGACCATCAAGCAGACTATCAATAGAGACACAAAATCGAAAGGCGGAATTTTAGGGTTTAGCCCGAATATTGAGGGAGCCAAGCTTGCCGTGAGATGGCTGGAAGGTCCATACCAAATGGTGAGGGTGTAATTGAGAGGAAACGAAAAGGGAGGATGTCAGTTGACGAAAATGATGTGAAATAGGTACAATCCACTCTGAGCAACTGGGTCAATCCGTTTTTTCAATTTGACCCCGCTAAACTTTCCCACATTGCATCTGGAATGACGGCCTCAAAAAAAGGTGGAAGAAGATCTACGATAAGGGTAAAGAAGCAATGTCATCTTTCATCAGGAATAGGCTGGCAAAAGCTGGCCACCTTTGATTCTATGCCCGTTTCATATGTTAAAATAGGTGGAAAAGAAGCGATGCCTACAGCCGACAGAGGCCTCTTTGCTCGTCTTCTTGTTGTCGCTCAGACAAGAGAAATGGATCTACGAGAAGTCTTCAAGTATTCCCAGGTCCTCTTCCGTGGTCTCTGGCTTCAGCGGATGGGTCTCTTTGCAAGACTGTCAAGTCTTAGTTACTAGACATGCTGACTTAAGGAGTCAAACCAGCTGAAGATGTTCCACCCACGGTAGCAATGATTACCGATGGCATGGCTGTACTTCATTTGAAGAGTTAGCGACTTCTGTTTTTCATTCAGTTGTTCCCCAGACAACCTTAGCAAGACGCATTGATTTTGTTACAGATAGATATCCTAATGTTTCTTTCAAGAATTCCGAGAAAGCAAAACATGCTAGTGTAGGAGCTGTCAAAGTTAAAATAACTGGAGGTGGTCAAAAGTGTCCCAAACAGTGGAAGACGTTCGAGATTTCTCCTTCAGCAGTGGTCAATGGACAACTATGCGGATCGGAGTGGAAATCGCAACATCTATTTTTCTGTTGAAGACAAGTGCTTTCAGTTGTTTGTCAATGATGGCAAGGATGTTTGTGAGGAGATCACTGAGCTAAACAACGACCATGAAAAAGCCGACACAAGGTTACTTCTCCATGCAAAGCATGCATCTGAAAACTGTTAGACCACCATAATAATTAAATCTCAAGACACTGATGCGGCAGCCCTGGCTTGTCATTTTTGCAGTAATATATCAGAACGATCCTTATCATGAAGAAAGAGAAGACGAGGAACGTTTATCTGGAGATTTCTGCCATAGCTGATGCTGCTGCTAAAGGCATCACCTTTATGAGAGATAATCCCATAGCATGCATAATTATTGCGAAATAATGAAACCGGAAGTGAATTTCATTCACTTCCGGACCCATGGGGTGGTCGGTAAAATCCTGGTTTGGCTACTAGACTATTATGGGTCCAGTGCATTTTCGGTTAGCGCTCCTTATATGTGGAACAAATTACCTAGTGTAGTCCTACTATTGCAATTTTTAAGCGGAAAGTCAACACGCATCTTTTTAAATTAGCATAATTATATATTTTTTTATGTTATTTATATTCTTATATTTAGGTACTGATGTATGTAAAGCGCATTTGGGCAATTTTGGGGAGTGCGCTATATAAATAATAAAGTATTATTATTATTATTATTATTATTATTATTATTATTATTTTTTTTTTTTTTTTATTTTTTTTTTTTATTTTTTTTTTTTTTTTGTATTGATACAGTAGTAGTGATTGTGTTTGTAGGCTCCCGAAAATTCTAGGTGACCTTTTTAGGGCAAAAATCCGTTCAAAATGGGCAATTATACCATGTTTTAGATTTCCGAAAATCCTAGGACAGGCAGGCAAGCAAGGAATCTTACGATATTGGGTGCCCCTGGTACCTTTCTTTTTTTTTAACTGCCCGCCCTAACATTACAATTGTAAAGGTTGAAAGCGAAAAAAAAAAATGCAAAAATACA
>NC_090871.1:50925657-50978157 GCF_036669935.1 Montipora foliosa | reverse complement strand
GATTGGTTTTGTCGTATGTCCTGTGGTCTTTAGGTAAATCCAAGTGTTATGATTGGTGCTTTCTTGTTCAGGACTTAACCATACAAGCCATTTCCATGGAAAAGGTTTATATATAAGCCATGATTTTTTTATATTTTGTTTACATTCTGCTAATTAACAAAGCAAAGGAACTCATTTAGTAAAAGGTGAGTATTTTTAGGACTCATGCTGTGTATTGAAGGACCTAAAAGGCAAGTCAAAATACAACTAACAACTTGGAAATATTAAGCTCTTACGAACCGAGCTGGAGAGCCATACTGGGGAATATTGGTTGAACATTGTGTAACTAAAGATGGAGTGCAGCGAGGTCCATACAAAAATGACCAAGGTGCAATATTCCTCAGTATGGCTTGGGCAAACTTTGTTAGAAAGTAGTTTATCATATGGTACTCAGGTCATGGTTGTTTCTTGAATTTGCGGCTTTTCAAAAACAATAATTATCATACAGCTTATGACCGCTTCCAAAGAAATGGTAGGCATAGCAAAATCCCAACCAAGAAAGAATCAATCACAATGCTTGCATTTACCTCAAAACTACCTTACCGCAGGAGGAAAAGCCGGCAGAGCAAGCAACCCCCACCCTTAGCTCAAGGTCTAGGTCTGCCACTGATTACTACAATATTTTCTTTAGTTGAATGATAATTGAGCTAATTATGTGCCTTACTGTGAGTACAATAGTTGTGCAATGATTAATTATGTCCTTAGAAATCAGTTATGTTCAGAGATATTATTGGCACAGGATTTGGGTACAAAATGTTTTTTATTGTCATTATTGAGAGCTTACTGAACACAGGCTGACCAGAGTGCACCTCAGGCTAAATGACATACCATCGTAGCTTACTAGTTAGTATGAAGTTGTACAGTTAGCGTCAAGAGAATTTGGTATGTCTTTTTATGGTTAGCTCTCACAAGCAGAAATGGTAACATGCTATTTTCAAAACAAAATAGAGCTAAATATTGTCACCTATTACCATTAATTTTCTGAAAATAAAAGTCCTGCCTTCACTGTGTACACTGTGTACACAGTATGACATTGCAAATCTTCTAATTTGCATAATCCAAAGAAAGAAATTTAAACTGGAAATAAGAGCCAAGATATTACAAACTCATAAATGCTATCGCCCTCATTTTTTGAATGACCTTTACAAAGAGTGATAAATGTATTTTTTTGGATTATAGGCTCTATAACTCAATAAGACTGGAATTTTGCAGAGTGGTTAAGCATTTGAATAAAAAACCCTCTGAGGGGAGTGTGAATGTATGGCAAAAACCTCTACTTCGTGTACGAAATACAGATGACATAAAATAAATGGAAACAAGCGACAAGAAACAATATCACACCAAAGTATAAATGTCTTGCAAACAGTGGTTAAACAATAATTTTGTTACCATTTGCGTGTGGTGCCCCAAGAGGGAGCCATATTGAATTAAACATAAACTGTCCAAGTTAAATCAAGATCAGTATGTTGATCTATTCTTGGAAGATGCCCATTTGATTGAGCAAGATGGAAACATAATTTCCTGTTCCTCATTTACATTGGTCTGCTTATTCTTGATAAGCCTTGATGATCGAAAGGCAGGAAGACCATTCACATTATAACTGTAAGTGAAGCCTGTCATATTTCGTGAACCTCCACACATTTGTCACTGGGAGGGAAAAAACGACTCAATTTCCTGATTAAATTTCTTGGGAATTACATATTAAAGTTTCCATATTCAGCTTTGAACTCATCTGTGTTGATATAATTAAGCCACCACTCACCGGTGGCTCAGTTGGTTGAGCATCGTGCAGCTGCTGTCACACGGGAGGTCGCAGGTTTGAACCCCGGAATGCAAGTCAGTTCGATCGAAAGTTGTTTCGATCGAAGGTCGTTTCGATCGACAAAAGTCGATTCGATCGAAGACAAGAGTCAGTTCGATCGAAGACTGTAACTATTGCTTAAGTGTATTGAACTTACTATTTATCAAATCGGCTTTTAAGTTGCTTTAACAGAAAACAGACGCGACCATTCTTTATGTTCCAAGCGCATTTGCTTTCGTATTTTGGCGTGCGGAACTGTTTTGCAACGATGAGAAGCTATGATAATATGTTCCACGGATTCTGTTCCAAACGCAAGTGTTTTCAGCAGCGTTTAATCTCTTTTCGCTCGGTTCTCATTGAAAGTGACAATACTTGTTCGTTTCATCATGGTAATAAAATCTTAAATCCCGTGTTTCAGTGTACGCACGTTATAGCGAATAGCTAATTGAGCATTGCCGATCAGGAACGCCGAGAAAGAAACATTTACTCTTCGATCGCACTGACTCTTGCCTTCGATCGAACTGACTTTTGGTTTCGATCGAAACGACCGGTTACCGAACCCCAACCGGATCAACACTCAGGATCTTAAAATAACTGAGGAGAAAGTGCTGCCTTTGTAATTTCATCTGCAAATGGGTTAGACTTTCAAGTCTTCTTGGACAAGGACTATGAACTGTAGGCCCAGCTGTTTCACAAATAATTTTTATGTTCATAAGTTCCCTGAGCTCTAAGCGCGCCCAGATAGCGCGCCCTACAACAGCCGTGCAGCCCAGATCTCCAGGCCAACTAATGTGAAAAAGTACTGGGTTCTAGAAGATGGACCTGCTATGCATTCGCCATGACAGTAAATAATTCTTGTTGTTGTTTTGAATATTCTTACCAAGACATAAAGTCATCTGTCAACGGAAATTTTGCTTTTGTCTAAAGAACTCCTGTTCCACGATCGAAGTGGTTTCAGGAAAATTGGTGCGATCGGCGGACAGTACTACAAGTCTAATTTAGCCCGAATTGAACTGTTTGCACACGGAAACGCCGGCAGTCTGATAAATATCTGTACTTTGGAATCAAGGGACTTAGTTATCTGTAGCGGTTATTTCTACTTCAGCAATGCAGCAGTTTAGAACGACTTCTCATCAAGAAACGCGAGTGGAGTATATTTCTCATTTTTCGCCAACTCACACCGAGGAGGCGTTTTCCTGCATGAAAGCAATGCGGTCCAAAGGCGAATTGTGCGATGTGAACCTTGTCATCGGCGAGCGCCATCGTCGTATCTCTGCCCACCGAATTGTACTGGCCTCCTGCAGTCCGTATTTTCAGGCGATGTTTACAAGTGAGCTCATCGAAAGCAGACAGCGCGATATAACTCTTCAGGGTGTTGACCCTGACGCGATAGAGTTGCTCGTGGATTTCGCGTACACAGCGAGGATTCAAGTCAGCGAGGACAACGTTCAGGCGTTGCTTCCTGCTTCAAGTTTACTACAGCTAACAAGCGTGAAGGACGCTTGCTGTGAGTTTCTAAAGAACCAGCTACACCCTTCCAACTGTCTGGGAATCCGCGCTTTTGCTGATACACACACTTGTACCGATCTGTTGGAATACTCTCATCGCTTCGCGCTACAACACTTTTTGGAGGTCTCGCAAACTGAGGAATTCATGCTTCTCTCTGTCGAGCAAGTTTTAGAGCTCATATCAAGCAATGATGTTAACGTGGAGAGTGAAGAGCAAGTTTATAACGCCGTGATAAACTGGATTAAGTTCGACGTGGACAACCGCAGAGTATTTGTCCGTGACCTCTTGCCATTTGTGAGGTTGCCTTTGTTGAGTAGGGAATGCTTGATGACCCGAGTGGAAACTGAAGATCTCATTAGAAGTACGACTGATTGCAAGGACTTGCTAATTGAAGCAATGAAGTACCATTTGCTTCCAGAACAGCGAGCGATACTGCAGAGCCCTAGAACTGTCTGTCGCAAGCCTACGGGTCAGGTCGCAATTTTATTTGCCATTGGTGGAGGCAGTCTCTTTGCTATTCACAGTGAATGTGAGTGTTACGACCCTAGGATTGACAGATGGTGTATGGTCACACCTATGTCAACCAAGCGCGCTCGTGTTGGTGTTGGTGCAGTTGATGGGAAGATCTATGCTGTGGGTGGATATGATGGTAGTAATGACCTGGCAACAGTGGAAGCATATTGTCCACAGAGCAATGCATGGCTAGTGATGCCCTCTATGGGTACCCGTCGGAGCTGTTTGGGTGTAGCTGTTTTGAATGGGTTGATTTATGCCATTGGTGGATATGATGGTGCTTCATGTCTTAACAGTGTGGAACGATATGATCCATTGACTTCTCAGTGGACGTCAGTTGCTGCTATGATTACTAGAAGGTATGTATTATATTATTATCATCATCATCATCAGCATCATCATCATCTTCATCATCATCTTTGTGAACTGGATGATCTTTTTTCCAGTTTGCTTCCTAAGGGAGTGGGTCATAGCCTATGACCAAAGGTCCCTTAGAGTTTTCTTCTTACTCTAGAGCTCCAACACCCTTATTATTATTATTATTATTATTATTATTATTATTATTATTATTATTATTATTATTATTATTATTATTATACTATACAGTAGCATACATGTATAGTTATTTTGAATTTCATGACTAATCATGTTGACTTTAAAGTTCAACTTTCAACCACCTATATCCTGTTTGTAGCCACAGTGTTCGGACTGTCAAAAACCTTAAGCCAGCATGTGCATGGAAATCTGAGCCAGTCTGAATGCTGGTTATGGCCAATGAACCCATCCTGCTACAGTGATTGACAGCAGTGATAAGAATTTGAACTTCATAGTCTATAGTGTAGTTTAGACATTGGCATTCCTAATGTTGCCCCCATTGGCGAGTAAAATTGTGTGGCGTTAGAAAGAGTAGAATTTTACTTGCAGGACTAAAGGGATTAATGAATGATTCAGTGAGGTTTTTTTCCAATCAAACTGAATTAACTTAGTTATATCAATTTAAGAAAACTCATTATTGTTTTAAAAGACAAAAAAGCCACTTGGGTGTGAGAAAATCTAATTATTGTAAGTAAAATGTTAATAACCCATTTTGCTATTAACATTAAAACCAAAAAACTTTATTAGGGTTGGTTGCTACACAGTCATTATTCATGAAATATCGCAGACTGTTTTCTGACCTTGGCAACACTAAGTAATAATAATAATAATAATAATAATAATAATAATAATAATAATAATAATAATTATAATAATAATACCAAAAACACCCGCAGATAAGCCACACCCTGACAATTTTTAGAAAAGAAGCTCTTTGAAGGAAATCGGGAGAAATCCAAAGTGGAGTCTTTAGAAGTCTTCTTCATCCACTGTTCATTGAACACTTGGAACACATAAACTCCACATTAACATTGAAATGGAAAATACTTTAAAATCTTACCCACAATTTTAGCACTTTAATGTAATAAACATCGTTTCTACCAACGTTGACATATGATTGATCTTTTTCTGGTATTTGTTGACAGGTTTTGTTTCATTCAACACAGTTTTTCCATAGATTTTCTCATTAGAAGAACGTGAGTGGAATGTTCATAGCTTAGTACGCAGGCATTAGATCGGACGCGAAGATGGAAAGCTGGATACCAGAAGCAGCCTTTTTCAAATGTTCCCGTAGATAAGCTGCACCCCTGATTTCTAGTGACAATTTAGCTGAAAAAGGTGTGGCTTATCTGCGGGTGTTTATGTTTAATTATCATATGTAATCAAGAATTGAAAATTAGGTGTTATTTTGTACCAAAAAAATAGGAATGGTCCAGCTGAGTTTTCTGAGGAGACAAAGCACTATGGCCTACAGACATCTACTTTTGTCTACTGACTTTTTTGAAAGGTGGGGGTGAACCAGGGTTGCTAGGCATCGGGCTGTCGACACCTGGCCATAGGGTGGGGGCATTAGCAGGTCAAGTCCTACTTAATGCAATATTAATGCTACTTACCAGTATGTGTTTGTGAAAAGTAATGTGGTCGTTGCTACTAATTTCTTTGCAACCTTTCTAATATTATTGTTTATTCCACTTTTTTGATGCATAACCTTTCTAATGTAAGGGCTAAAAACCAGAAGGTAAGAAACTCAAAAAAAGAAAAATCACTCATTTTAAAAAATATGTTGGTTGAATCGCTCAACGTTTCAAACAGATGAAGATTTAAAGCGATTAACCCAAGTATTTTTCAACTGAGAGAAATTTTAACCTTTGACGTCCAAACCAGCCTAAACCAGCCAGACTTATTATTTTACTCTGTCTAATGCCAGATTATTTTACTCGTCAATGGGGAACCCCTGGGAGTCAATGGGTTAAAGGTTTTACTACATGTCCATTCTGCGAACCAGTCACCAGTTTTTATTCCCACTTTACTTGTCGGCTTTATCCCTTGGAACACCTTTTCAGAGCAATGATTCTCAAAGTTTGAAAAAAAAAAAGAAACAAGCCCCAGATACATGTATATAACTTCACTTTAACAAAGCCGTTTTGTTATCTTCAGGCGATATGTACGTGTTGGTGTTGTTAATGGTATAGTGTATGCCATTGGAGGTTATGATGGTAGTGCACACCTTAATACAGTGGAGTGTTTTGATCCCATGACAAACACATGGAGAGCAGCAGCCAGTATGGCAAGCCGTAGAAGCAGTGCTGGTGTGGCAGTACTGAATGACACACTTTATGTTGTGGGTAAGTGGAAACGTTGTGTTCCCTTGTACATTAACATGCATGTAAGAATAATGAACACTGTGAGCCCTAAAACAGGCCTTCTGATAGGGTGCGATAAATAATGTAAATTATGCGATTTTTTTCTCAACAATTTTAAGCTTGTTTTATAAGGTTTCAGGTTAAGAAAAACACTTTTTTGCTGCCCTAAAGACATTTTGAACACAAAGGAACAGTAATCAGTATCTCGATCGACATTAGTTGGGATAAATAAAAAAAATGAGGTCTTCTGCACTACCGGTGCACCACGTTAAAAATTGAAAGGACACAGCTAACATGCCAAATAAATGATCAAGGTGCTTGTCAACCACGAACTTCCGAAGATGGTCAATCACAATAGGGCCATACCCCCA
The DNA here is from genome assembly GCF_036669935.1 of Montipora foliosa. Taxonomy (NCBI): domain Eukaryota; kingdom Metazoa; phylum Cnidaria; class Anthozoa; order Scleractinia; family Acroporidae; genus Montipora; species Montipora foliosa. The sequence continues at coordinate 50,971,186 of NC_090871.1, read as the reverse complement.
TTTATACGAGAGAAATAAGCCGCGGCTTTCTCTGGCCGTGGCTTACATAAGACTCGAATGTTCACCCGTATAAACGGTACAAAATCTACGTTCACGTCTTTTTCAAGCCGCGGCCTATATTGACCTGGGAATATATATTCGTATAAATAGTTCCTTTTGCGTATTTTGTACACCGTGGCCAGAGTAAGCCGCGGCTTATTTTCTCTCGTATAAACGGCCCCAATATTGCACGACGAGAAAAATCAGTCCATCGCCCACGTGGACCGTACCTGTGAGGTACTTGCTTGCTCGATCGTGAGCTGTCAGATTGGGCGGAAGGTGGGAACTTTCTTCTTCATGGAAGAAAAAGCTAGCGTTTTCACAACAAACTTATCCATGAGCAAGTTTTTATCAGTTTTCAACGAAAGAAACTACATTTTGCCGAAAAACTTACAACTTCGCTTATTTTTCTCAAGTCTCTTCTCTAAGAGAAGGCAATGTGTCATCATTTCAGTGGTGTGTATATAAGTAAGTGTTTGTGTTGCACCAATAGAAGGAGACTCGTACCAGGTCGCCGACATGCAAAATAATGCCTTGAACTTCGAATGTTTACGAAATCGAAGGTGGCAAAGGATTTTTAGCCTTTTTCCAAGATAAATCATCTTAAAAATGGGGTATTTATGCAGGAATTTCTAAGAAACGTGTTGATTAATGTTTCATTTTATGAATTTTGTGCGTCCTTTTATGAATTATGCGATTTTTCGTGAATTGTGCGATCGGATGCGATTTGAGGTCGATTGTGCGAAATCGCACCATCGCGTAATATCAGAAGGCCTGCTAAAAACACAAACATGAAATTTCAATCGAAGATGTAAGATGTCAGAGTCTTAATATTAGCAGAAAAACAAGCCGGATGAATGCTGAATTAAAGAGGCACTTCTCATTAATGGAGGGGACAGCTTTTAACTGGTTAAGAACTACAAGTCCAATACCAAAATAATTAAAGGAAGGGGGGGGGGGGGGGGGGAGGGGGTTGTTAGTAATTAAGTCCAACCAAACAAGTGTCAGCTGACATACATGTAAAACCAACATGTCACAGACACATTATCAACACATCTGACGACACAAAACCAACATGAATTGTTGTCCAACTCGTGAGCAGACACACTACCTAAATGTATAATGCTAAAGTACAGTCTTTGTGTCCTATCTGTAGGACTGTAAGGCTTCAGCTGTTATGGTTCAACGGTTCAACATTTTTCAATCTAGTTCAATTTTGATTTTTCTGTTGTTTCAGATTATGATAAGGAATGTTAGACAAAGGAAAATCAAAACTTTTCAAACTGGTTTGAAAAGAAGTTAAAACCACAACACCTGTAGCCATTGTTATCATACTGTACTCCCACACTACTTTTGTTTGGAAGGACAGCATCAGTAAAGTCATTGCTTTTACTACTTATATGCCCTTTTGTAATTCTTCCTTACTTGCCTTAATTTAGAGCAAGCCATTAACCTTTTTGTCTCCTTTAGGAGGGAACGATGGTGCATCATGTCTGAATACAATGGAGAGATATGAACCTATTACTGATTCATGGATTGGCTTGGCTCCAATGAATACAAGACGCAGTACTCATGATGTTGCAGTTATTGATGGCACCCTGTATGCTGTAGGGGGTAATGATGGTAGCTCAAGTTTAAACAGCATTGAGAAATATGACCCAGAGACTAACAAGTGGACTTCTGTTGTCTCTATGAGCACACGGCGAAGCAGTGTTGGGGTTGTTGTGGCTCAGGTGCTGTTACTCTAACACTGTCTAAATGCATGTATGTCTCCAGTTGTTTGACTTTCTTCACGAACATTCTTGCTCGGTTGAGAGTACAATCATGTAAAGTGACTTTTTACGGGGTGAAGTGGCAATGCCTAAGTTTTGTCGTGACCACAACACGGCAAGATCCTCTTGAAGGTATTTGTTTTTATGGGAGTGCTTACTATCAGTATGTAGACTTTAATAAGGACGTTCGCGCCCAAAACGTAGTAACGCAGAAAGGTAATGATCTACTTTTGCCAAAAAGGCAAAAAAAATGGGGGGTCACCGTGCTCGTTTTCGAGATCATGAGGTGCATTTTTAGAAGATTGCGTTACTTTAAGACGATCTTAGCTTACAACTGTCAGCAATAAAAAAGCTACACGAGTGAAATTTAGATCAGGTAAACGTACTCAGTTCAACATAACTAATATAACTAAATTAACCTTTGCAGCTGATGTCTTTTTCTGAGGTGAAATAGACCTTGAAAAACGATACATATTAGTCTAAGAAAGAAAACTGCGGTCGCACGAGAGCATAAAAGGCCAAATATTTGTAACTTCTCACGTACAGATTTTTTTTGTTTTTTGTTAAAATGGACAAAATCAAGAAAGGAATTGATCTACGGAAAGAAAAATGGGGGTCACCGAGCATTCAAGAGAGTAAAATCGCTGCGAAGTTCTCAAAGCGATTGTCTATTCGCACTGTCACGCCATTGCGTGACATTTCCGAGAAGACCTGGGTCCACAGCTATCCCATGATGCCACATATTTTCATGTTCCCTTCTTGTGGAAATTTTTTGCGCCTTTAGCATCGTGTTTATTTGCGTGGTCTACGATGCATGATGTGTGCGTGACATGTGCAAAAAGATGCGCAGTAGCAATAGGCACGAACGTCCTTAAGTACAAGCCAGATAGAACTTTGCACGTAGTGTGCTTGCCTGTGTGGAAAAACTGAATGCTTTCCTTGTAAAGGTTCTCAGCTACCATAATACAGTTTTGATGAACTTAAAGTATTCCAGACCTTCCTTCTCTTTGTTTAGATCAGGGTTTACACATGTACTGGTAATAACATTAACTTGAATGTCAAACTAAGTGGCTTTTTCACTAGAGATTGTGAAATGGCATACAGTTGTACCACAATCTGCAGAACTATTATACAGTAGTTACTGTAAATGAGGGTTTTTAATCACTCAGGCTAGATGCACAAGATGGATTTATTGAACTGTTGAGAGTTGGATAGTGATTTCTGTTCAATACTGAAATCATTTACTGGTAATTATTATTTTTAACCCTACTGGCACATGTAGTTATCAAAGTTAAGTTAAAGTTACCTTAAGTGTGGAATGAAACTGTTTTTCTTGTGATGGGAAAGCATACAGGGTAATTGAAAATGATGCATGACGATTTAAAGGGTTAATTAATACAGTCATTTTAATAATACACTGGTTTCAGGAGAGGGCTAGAGTAGAGAACAAGTTTTAGTGATGATTTTCAAGTAAAATGAAAAGAACAATGCTTGTAGTTGTTGAACTCTGTAAAATACTCTGTTGGGGAAATGATAATAAAAATTATTAAAGAAGTCAATCAAAAGTTACTTAAATATGTGGAAAATGTAATAGTTTCTGTTGTGGTTATTTTTTTCTTGGAGCCAGGAATTTTCAGACTAACAAGAATTTATAATGCACAGATTACTACCCTGGATGCCAGAGGTTTTTTTCTCTCTTGGAACAATCGAATAGCGAGTAAAGGAATACATGTACACCCAATGTAGCATGTACATGTAGCAAATAGTGAATACACGGAATAGCAATATCCGTCCGCCCGACGTTTTAAAAGAAAAATACCTCTGGAATCCAGGGTACAGATTTCCAGGTACAGTACTTGAGAATTAGTTGGTCTTGGAGAACCATTCTCAAATATGAGCCTCAAGGTGGGAGGCAATCAATGCCCTTTGCCATTGTGCCTGTTTCCTTGAAAAACACAAGAGGTCAGTGAGTCAAGGTATATGTACTTCATAATGCCACTTGCTAACCTGTAGGATATCCCAAGGGTCTAGTGGACTTCGCCTGCTACGCAAGCTAGGTGGACTTGGGAAATGAAGAACTTAAAGATGGAGAAAGTAAAAATACTCTTGGTCACTACATTTAAAGTATTGCGGTTTTTATTTATTAGACTTTGCCCCTTCACAACATTACATCAGTTTTTTTGTGCATTGTATTGTGCAAAATGCAAAGGTATGCGCAAAAGTCAAGCATCACTAGGAAAGTTAAAAAAAACAACAACAGAAAGTTAAACAATGTAACTTCAGTTGTATTATATTATTGTACTTTGTGGTAAATTTTGTACCCCTGTATCGAAGTTGATGTCTTTTCCCTACTTTATTCGCAAGAGCTTGCATTCTTGAATTGTGAAAAGTTCATACATCTGCTTCATGTTCGACATGCAAGCTGCTCCTTGAACATACAATCTTAATGTGCTTCTCATTTCTTTTTCAACTTTGATTCCAATCCTAAAGCCCTGAAAATGAACAGGTAAAACAAACCATTTCAGAGGAGTGACATTAAGAACTTGTGAAAGACATTGAGGAAACAAACCTAAATACAGTACCGTGTAAATGTAAGTTGACAGTCTTGACTTGAAACTCTATCCGCGATCCTCGATGTTTTCAAGAATCGAGGATCGAGTTTCGAGGCTCGAGTTTCGAGTTTCGAGATTCGAGGATCGAGGATCGAGTTTCGAGACCCTCGAAATTTTTTTCGAGGATCTCGATCAGAAATTTCGAGGTGAGGTGAGACTACTCGAAAGCGAAACAATAGCGTTAGACAAAAGCTTTTGACACGCGGCCGCCTTTAATATTTGCAGACATTCAGTATCAAATTACATGTCTTTTTCACGATCGCTTCCACTGTATGCGCGATTTTTTATCACCGCCCATGTTTTCTCGACTTCAGTGTTTATAACTGCCGAATTACCAGGACACTATTGATAAGGGCACTAATCCGGACAAAGCATCGCTCTGTACCCGAACTATAGGCTCATATCTTAACACTGCAACAGAGTATCATGCAAACCAACACAAAGCATGAATTAAACATCACACATGGGAATCATTCAGCGGTGGAGTAAAGCAGAGTAAAGTTCTACTCCGGTTGCTTTGCCGATGCGTAAGACAACGGGATTAGGGCTCATAGAATAAAGATCACTCAACAAAATTACGAGAACAGCACCAATACAATTAAAGTGTTTATTCAACCCGATACATTTTATGAAACATGAAACGAATCCTTGCGTGCATTCATCGCACGAGGAAATGAATCACATTCGCTCGGCAGCATAAACAAACACGTGAATTAATATTCAAGTTGAAATCAACAACGCGGGCACAAAGCGACCGATCGATGATATCGCGGAACTTACAACGATGGGTAAACACTTTTTTTTTTCAAAAGTAGGCAAAATAATTCAATGAAGACACTTACATGCCTTGCCAGAGTTTCTGACGAACGCGAAAAATGATGGAAACCAACAGTAAGATAAAATAAAAGCCGTAAAAAATAGACAGGAAGAGACGCGTGAAAAATTAATCACGCGAAAACGCCTTTGTTTTCTCCACTCGAGAGTCTCGAAAATTGTCTCGAAAAATTCTCGAAAGCTCTCGAACGTCTCGAAACTCGACTCGAGCCTCGATCCTCGAAGTTTTCGAGAATCGAGGATCGAGAATCGAGTTTCGTGGATCGAGCTTCGAGGGACTGTCAACTTACATTTGCACGGTACTCTATATGTTATTGAATGATTTAGTGAGAAGTATCATGGGGTATTTTATTGTCGGGGTCTCCCTGCAAGATGAGTAAAAGTATCCCATGATACTACACACTAAATCGTCCAATAAGCTATTAATTTTATTCTCCAACTTTTTTGCAATAATAAATACATGTATAAAACTGAGAATGTGTGACAGATTTGTACATGACAAGCACTGGGCAAACATCAGCACCTCATCTAGTCAAACCGGTCTTCTACTGTACAAATATTGTGGAATATTTGTATTTGTTTCATGCATTTTCTGTACAGTAACTAATACAGTAACTGTTGGATGATGATGATGATGATGATGATAATGATAATGATAATGATAATGACAATAACAATAGTAATAATAATAATTTATTGTAGTTACTGTACTGTACACATAATTGCTTATTGCTGTCTACAACATTACTTACTCCTCCACATCATCTGTATCTCTGACATTCAACATCAGTGCTCCTGAATCCAAGAACACCATGTTTTGTGAGTTTGAAATCTAAAGGGAAAAAAATTAATCAATCATTTATTGATTCCACCAGCCAGTCCATTGTACATGCACAGTCTGTTGGTTGGTTGGCTAGTCAAATGAAAGTGACATGGATTAGCTCCAGATAGCAAATTACATAGAGGATATTACCTGGCCGCGTGGAGATACGAAATTTCTCTTTGAGTGTTGAAAAGTATTTCACGAGTGAGTGCAGCGAACGAGTGAAATAATTATTTTTCAACACTCGAAGAGAAATTTCGTATCTCCAAGCGGCCATGTAATATTCTATTTATGATATAAACACCAATGAAATACTAAATCATTTCACGAAAGGCGCGATTTTCATATGTAACCATAGCAACAGTGATCTTTTCACATGTGAAAATAACATGTTATCTTCACGTGTGAAGATATCATGTTTTCACGCGAAAGCTCAATTGGTATTTCATTGGTGTTTATATAATAAATGTAGAATACAATAATGCTACTACATGTATCAAGTATAGTACATTAGATACATGCACATTGAATGTAGTTCTTACTGTGTTTGAAATCAGTTGTGCTGCTCTTATCCTCCTCAGCTTCAAATAACCAGGATTACCTTTCAGAGCATTACCTAGGTAATCAGTGTCAAGGTTGAACTTAACAAATCAAAGACCTACATTGTATGTACAACAACTACCAACTACATGTATGTTATAATTATAACCCACATACGGCTACAGTACCTACATGTACTTGAGCTACTTCAATTAAGTTCCATATTCTTTGGACCAAGACAGCAGTTGACTGACTGCCATTTCCAGAGTTCAGGAGAAAGGGGCAAAAGTGAAGGGGGGGGGGGGGGGGTGGGGGCGCACACATTGCTCCATTACAGTAGAAAGAAAGGATATCAAAGTGGCTGCCTTGGCTTCTCCTTCAGCTTGTACTATTTTCTGCTGTCTCTCTTGGATTGCCTTTTCCACCAAGAATTGCGCTCGCTGTGCTTCTTGCTGGGCTGTGAAGATCAAATCAAATCTAAGCTTTTCATTTTCTCCTTTGGGCGTCGCTGACAAACTTTCCTCATCAGCGAGGGCCAGTCCAGGGGAAAACAACAATGTCCACTCAAAAACTATGCCCCTTTACAGGACTAACTCCTTCCCTTCTAAAAGTGACACTTAAAGTGTTACTATACTTTTTTGTATTCCAAAACTACATAATTATGTTCACTAAACACTAAGTGACCCAAGTTTTCAGCCTTGATTTCAAAAGGCACCAGAGTGTTTGTTTTAACTGGAATTTTCTTTTTAATGACCAGTCCACATTACTACTAAAATTTAAAATCTTGAGAGAGCTGGATCAAGGAGAAAATGACGTTAAATACAACTGTACTCACTATTAAGAAAGCAATGTGTGTGTAAACTGCTGAATTAATATGCAGCATGGGAGTTTCGGGCTTTCAGACTTTTAACAACTGTGTCGCTAAAGTGGAGGTTGGATGCCTGAGCCATAGCTTCCACTACTGGCAGCCAGCTCCAAGATGGAGACTGCACTGATGGCTGGCAAAACCTGACAAACCAGCCATGAGCCCCCACGTCCTTGAAAAGACAGGCACCCGTCACTGATACAATGTAAACAGTGGAAAGTAGAGGGGGGATGGGAGGGAGGGAAAAAAACCGCTAAACCCTCTGCACAAAATGCTCCTTCCTGCCACACCGATAAATAAGCTGTACTATGCAAAGCACGAGGAATCCAACGCATGCGCAAGATGATACAACAAAGCCACTAACAACAACTGACGGCAGTCGCTCCTAGTCAACTCAGTTAAAGTGCATTTAACTTCATTTAAACTTGTGTTTTGCACATTTAATAACCTGTATTGCATGTATACCCTGAAATTTTAAGCAAGTGTGTAAACGAAGTCACTTTTCCCTAGATCCAACCCTCTGACGTCGAATCGGGCAGTTTCGAATGTCAGTGTAATGGTAGACCATGAAATCCAAAATTTACACTTAAAGTAAAATAATAGCCTTTGGATGAAAATCAAAGCTCAAATTTTTGCCAGTCAGGTGTTAAGCAAATACACTTTCAAAATCTGAAGAAAAAAAGTAGCTCTTTAAACATTATCATATTACTCGAAGACCAAACAATTTGAATTGCACTCGTCAGTAGGTGCTGGTTCAAGGGTAAATGGGTTACAAGTACATGTACATGTAGTTGCAGTAAATCAACCCTGAATAATACATTGTACATTTTTACAACCAGGCTTGATTACAATTTCGTGTGTTAGGGTGTTCATCCTCCTAACAGTGTCGAAAAGGAATACATGTACTGGGTAACTGAGCCAAAACAAAATCTGAACTCACCAACTTGCTTTGCTTCAATAGCAGCAGTGTATTCCCTCCCAAAACTCAAGTCAGTCTATAAAAAATAAAATCAAGTTAAAAGTCAGCATCAACATGAATCCTGGAACCAGACTGATGGTTTCTTCTTTTACTTCAAACCACAGAAAGTAAATCATCATCACCATCATCATCATCATCCATTCTTTTTTTTCCTGTTATCATCATTATTAACATTCAATGAAGCTATGATCCTCCCAGTTATGAACGCAATTTTAGCAATTGCGTAGAAAAACCTGAATCAACAAAATTGATTCATATGATTTTCGTTCATTGATCACAGGAACATTTGAACCCACAAGTAACCAGCTCCCAAAATCAGTGGGATCATACATGTAGCTCAGTTGGTTAGAGCGTCGCACTGGCATTGTGAGGTCACAGGTTCAAACCCTGTTGAAGTCCTAAATTTTTCAGGCTAATCTCTATGCAATAATTATTGCTGGAATTGCATTCCTAACTGCAAGGATCATGGCTTTACTTGATTTTATATCATTTTGTTATTATTATAGTTATGTTTACAAACAAATGCCTTACATACGTGTAGCTCTGGCAGATCTTATACCAACATTACACCAAAGGACCAAGCCATAGCCATTGGTCCTTTGGATCATTACATGTGCTTCTCCTTCAACTTTAGAATCCTGTAATGCTGTAATCCTAGCAAAGCTGTTTTCTGCAACAATCTTCTCCTGGTGGTAATCCCTACACTGTAGCTTTTCAAACCATGTCTTTTGCTTACTTCTTTGAGTGCACCAACAACTACTGGTGCCACTTCCAGATGTCAGATTCCCCATCATAGTTTCCCAATACATCCTTTTATTTTTATAATAATGATGATGATGATGATCAGAACAATAACAACTGTTAAGAATCCCAATTGGCCGGAGGCAAACCAGTTGGCTATTTACAACTGCAGCTGGGAAGTTGAACCAGGGACTACCAGGATCAAATTCAAGGAGTGGTCAGAGGGAGTCTTGAACCCGGGAACTCCGGATCTCAAGGTAAGCGCCCTAACCACTGGGCCACACAGTCTGCCTCCTTAAGTCTCTTCTTGCAATGATTGTGTTTCATCATAATTATACACTGTATAAAGTGTCTATAATGTAAGTAAGGGAAAAAAGGCCTTTGCAAATAATTATATTATTTTTAATTAGGTACCCTTTCGTGGTAAGCTTGAGAACTGGATTTGCTATAAACAAAATGGCCATGAACATAGACCAAAATAATAAACTCACAATAGACACATCATCCAGGATGATGTAAAAGTCCTTTGCTCGATCAGTTAGCTGCCTTCTGATAAGCAGACTGACCTGCAACATAAAACCACACATGAAGCTACACTGAATAGAAATCATTAATTAAATTTTGTTGGTTTGACAGCACACACATACCAGGCCTCCTGATATTACACGATGGTGCGATTTCACACAATCGACCTCAAATCGCATCCGATCGCACAATTCAAAAAATCGCATAATTCACAAAAGAATGCACAAAATTCATAAAATAAAACATAAATCAACAAGTCTCTTAGGAGTTCCTGCATAAATACGCCATTTTAAAGATGATTTACCCTTTGAAAACGGCTAAAAAGCCTTTGTTACCTTCAATTTCGTAAATATTTGAAGTTCAAGGCATTATTTTGCCTGTGGGGGGCCTGGTACGAGTCTCATTCTTAAAGAGTCACCAATTGGTGTAACACAAACACCCCCTTTGTTCAGATTAGCAAATCTGTTCAGAAATATAATAATACTGCACACAAAAACAAAGTGTAAGAAGCTAGTCATAGCATACAGGAATATTTAATTTAATAATTATTGATCATTCATTTGGCATGTTAGCTGTGTCCTTTCAACTTTTAACGTGGTGCACCAATAGTGCAGAAGACCTATTTTTTTTTACTTGTCCAAACTAATGTCGATCAAGATTCATAATAACTGTGTCCTTGGGTTCAAAATGTCTTTATGTTTTTTTTATCCTGAAACCTTGAAAAACGAGCTTAAAATTGCTCAAAAAAAAATTGCATAATTTACAACATTTATCGCCTACACGTAATTGGCCTTTCTAATCGCATAATCTGCCCTGCAAATTTTGCACAATTTGCAATTTTTCATTGCACCCTATCAGAAGGCCTGACATACACAAACAAGACGAACAAAAAACATCTTTATTTGTGATGACATGACAGAAAAAAAAAAAGAAAAAAAAAAAGATAGAATTAATTAACTTTGAATGGCAAAATGGCTTTCCAAAATAATAATTCTTTGATTGTGTTCATGTGATAAGACGGCCATGTTGGTGTCAAAACAATAGAAAAAACGTAGGTCAAGTTTTGCAGAATAATAGTCTAAGAGTCAAATTCCCAAAGACCTTTTCGATATAATTGTTCTTTCCACCAACATGGCCGCCATACATGTACATTGTACAGAACATCTGGTAGAATCAAAGTTAAGAATGGGGGTTGGAGAAACTAGGCAGTCAAAAGGAGATACATGATTGTACAGTAGATCAATGATCATTCATAATAAGAAATGCATGTCCATCTAAACTTACAACCATTCTTTCTCAGAAATGTAAATTTTACCTCTTGTCGCATGGTTATCAGCTGCGAGGCATTGAACTGGGCCACAACACTCTTCAAAACCTACATACAGTTACATGTACACAAAATAAATATAATTACCCCGTATTAACAGCACACGTAACTAATGTATGGCTACCAAAAACTTCTCTTCAGCTACATGTAATTACCTGCATGTACAATGTATTATACGTGAATGTACACATACAGTACATGTTATTACTGCTATCTTTTTATATTGATGCTTTTCAATCTGCGTCAATTATTACCTCTAACCCCTGCAACAAGTGACACTTACAGATTTTACAGTACTTGGGCTATTTTTCCCATCAACAGAGAAATCCTTAGGGTGTGAAGAGATGCACTGTAGAAGCCTAGTTTCTCTTTTTCCAAAAAAACCCATTCATTACATGTATGAGTGAGAGCAGAACTACTTGTACTAAAGTTAGAAATATGAAAAAGAAAACTAACAAAAAAAAATGTTAATTTAAAGCTAATAATCATGGTGCACTGTAGGTTTAAGGTTTCCGCAATAGCCAGGAATAAGTGTTGTACAGTGCCCCAACCCCCCTCCCCCCCCCAAAAAAACCCCAAAAAACAAACAAAACAAAAAAAAAAAAAAAAAAAGAAAACAAAAAAAACCAAAAAGTACTAACAATCATGTACAGTGTACACCTTCTTTAATAATTGGGTCATTCCACAGTAATTTGGACGAGAAATTATTAAAATGAAATTTGCTTAAATTGCTCAATTTTCTGATAAATGGATAACATGTTAAATAAGGCTTTTGAAAACAACTAGAATTGTTGGATATGAATTGTTGTTTATGCATAAATTATCATAAATTATGTAAACTAATGATAACAGCTGTTGCGGAGGGGAAAGTTTTATGTTGGTAGAATATAAAAAAGAAAACAGCAATTTTAGTTAACTGGTCTGGGACACAAACTACTCCAGACTAAGTAACTTAGACACTGGCCAAACTCTACAGTTCTATCAGTATGGCACCTACAGACAGCCTTCTGGGTGCTCTTTTCCCTTCCGCAACGTTTTGAAGCCTAAAAGTTTTGTTGGTGCGCTTGTAAATGACAAAGTCAACTTCATGTTTTCAAATCTTCTAATTCTAGGTCAAGGGTTAGTTGTATTATGTTTGAAAAGAAAATTTATTTTAAACTATAGCCAAGAGAGATTCATTAAATTTTGTTGTGGAGGGGAAATTTTGTTGCGGAGGGGAATTCTGTGGAGGCAAATTCTCTTTTGATAATGATTTCACTGAAAATTATGATGTTTACATTAACAAGAGATATCATTTTTCTATCATAAGTTCAGCAACCAGGTTGTGTTTCAGCAATCTATAAGGTAAATCGTGTTTAAATTAAAATGACAGTCAGTACAACAAAACTAGTGAAAACACCTGTAGCTAATACATGTAATTATATTTTTTTCATCATGCAAATGCCAAGATGAAAAATTTGAAACATTGCCACTTGAAAAATTATAAAAAGAAGGCACCAAATAATAAAATTCCTCAGCACAGTTCATTTAAATGGTCACACATTTCATCCACTGACTAAAAAGTTATAAACTTAACTGTCCAGTTGCTTTAAATGAAACTCTACCAAATTGACCAATGATGTTTTTCATATAAAACAGCAGTTTTCCACTCATAGTTTATTGCATATGAACTGCATATGAAAGTAGATGATTATTATGCAGTTGACTATGTTAGCTGTTACTACTTTGGCAGGGTTATTCAAATTCAGGGTCAGTTTGCACAGTTCAAATTTCTGCACAGGGTTAGGCTTGGTGCTGATGCAGGTGAAATATTCAATTGGCCAACAAGGGATGATGTGGCTGATGTTCATGTCAGCTGTGTTTTCTATGGACCCATTCATTTGATTGGCAACAGTCCATTTAAGATTATGGAGCATGAACAAGTTAAAAAAGTGTTCCGTTATATCCAGAGGCACTGATTTTCTTTTGAAGGGTTGTTTTCTGTTAATGTTGAAAATACTCAAGGAACACTGGTCATTATTGAACTTATGAACTCACAGTCAGGTTTTTCTGATCACATATTATCTTAAGGTGTTTTTGTGCCAATTAATCTTAACAAGGTTACATGTATGCATTACTAATGCATGATTTTGAATTTTTATCACAGTACTGTTTCTGACACAGTACAAATATTGTGCAAAATGTTGAAAAACTTCAGTTATTTGAAAGCAAATGTGAAACTGTTGTATAAACATTAAAGTGTGGATGTTATCACTCGCTTTAAACGTCTTGCTTATGATCTTCTGAAAATTGGACAAATTTTCCCCTCCGCAACTTCCCCTCTGCAACAGTAGATGCTGTTTTCAAATCCTACCTAATTGAGAAAACCGTAACTATTTAAGTTTCCTCTTGTGATCTTTTCAATTAATATAAATTGGGAAAAAGCATCAGCCTACTAGATTCTAGATAATATTTCAGAATTCAGAGAATCTGCTAATAAAACTAAAAACAAACAAAACACCAAGTTTTCTGTTCCCCTCCGCAATGGCCATATTTTTAAGCTCTATGATCTAAGAAATGCATTTTGGAGAAAAGCAGGACAGCAGCAAGTAAAGCTTTGTAGATGATCTTAAGCCTCAATAGGTTATGAGAAGTAAAGGACAAATTCTTATTTAAACTATAACTTACAAGATCTTCGCCTCTAAATTTCCCCTCCACAACAGACGGAATACTGTGGAATGACCCAATTGGCAACCTTCAAAGTCTACTTATTACAGCATACCTCATTCATTATAGAAGGTAAAACCCTCTCATCAAAGTCCAGTCCAAGTTTCCTGAACATCTCCGGCAGCATAGTGGCCTGTGGACGAGCCAGCACTCGAAGACCAATGTTGACCATTTGCAGATCTAAGGAACATGATTTTTAATGAATAATATTAAGTTATATTAACCCAGACTGTCACACAACAAAACAAGGATTTATCTAACAAGGCCTTCCCACAGTTGTTTTTGTGCCAAATACATGTACAACAGTAGGTGATTATAGTGGAAAGTGGCCTGATATTCATTAAAATTTAATACTTAACCCTTTGACGTTCAAACCAGCCTAAACCGGCCAGACTTAGTATTTTACTCTGTCCAACGCCAGATGATTTTATTCTTCAATGGGGAACCCCTGGGAGTCAATCCTGAATGGGTTAATAATGCTACAAACTCCCTTAACCCATTGACTCCCGGGGGTTCCCCATTGATGAGTAAAATCGTCTGGCGTTAGACAGAGTAAAATACTAAGTCTGGCTGGTTTAGGCCGGTTTAGGGGTGAATGGACTAATGGGACATTGACAAAGGCAGGCCTTAGAATTCTGCCATTTTTCACTTAAAGACAGCCAAAACACAAAATTGTGTCACAAAGTTCTGAATAAGTGGCTAACAACAACATGTATTTCTTCACAAGATTGGCATATTTATCCTCTCCAATTAAGTGGCTTCATTAGAAGCCGGTCACTGGCAGTATACCGCTGTCTGTTTGTCAGAGATTATTTCGCCTCTCAGTGCCTGCTACTCTGTCTTGATTTTCAATCAAACCCTTGTAAAAGACGAGAGTGACCACCGATTACATTATTTAGCCCAGGCATCTACCTCAAGAGTTAATGAAACCCCTGAGCAACCAAGAACATGTTTACTTATTCAAGAAATTTGCATCAAACAAGTACATGTACTGGTTTAATCATGCAATACCTTTACTTCCAGTTGGAGAAATAATCTTTCTTGGCTTTGATCTGATGTCATAAATTATAGGATATTGAAACCACGGTATCCTGAAAAGAAATATATAGCAAGGAAAAAAGTGATTGAAACATTAAATAATCAAGTTTCAACAAAAATGGTAAAAGAAAGAATGAAAGAACAAATGTATTGAGTGAGTGAGTGAGTGAGTGAGCGAATACACTGTATGTGAGTGAGTGAGTGAGTGAGTGAATGAATGAATGGATATACCTGAAATGAAGTCCTTCAGTGTAAATATTGTTTTGGATTCCACCAATTCTGCTGAAAATGATCGCCCTGTGACCACCATCAACTTTAAGACAAAGAATAACAGAGAAACTGATTATCACAGGCAGAGGCATTATGATATGATCCAATTTGTTATTTACATACATGTACAAGTTTAGCATACAGTGTAGCCTTACTTTTAACAAAAAGAATGACCAGTTGACTTTCTTAATAAGGGTGGTTATTAATGTTAATTTAACAAAAGTAACAACACAGTGGGAGGGGTTGTGATTTGCCTTTTGACATGGAGTGGCAGTTGTTTTGCAGCTTGGGGGTATGGTCGTACAGTTCTTCAGTCACAAACAGCAAACAGTGGAGATCAAATCAGCCACATTGGTGTTAAGTGTTGCTTGCCTCCCTGGCCCTCTCCCTTCCCTGTTTCCACTGCTTGTCATTGTGATACAGTGTAAGTGCATGCATATGGAATTGCCTGGTGTGGGGGCTCATCATGGTGGGGTTACTGGGATAGTCAGTCCTGGGAGCATTACTCAGCAAAGGATCTTGCTGTAAATTGGCCCCCAGTGGAAGCTTCTGCACACATGTCAGACACCCAACTTCCATTTGCAATGATTTTCTTGAAGAAAAGAAACACTTATAGCTAATTGGTTCAAAATTAATAGCTTTTTCTCAAGGCATCAGTCAAACCAGCTTAAAAAACAATTTTTACAAAAGTCAAGTCAGTGACTGTTACGTATGTGGGGTATACAAATTCATGATTATTTCCAGGCGCAACTGAGTTTCAACCAAACAGTTGGAAAAGTGGTTTATCAGGCACCTTTGACAACTTCGATGTAAACTACAACTGAAATGGTTGATCCTGATAGATCATGACCTACATGTATTTCCTCTTTTCATCTATTTTCAACTATAACAAAGTTAAAAAGCACTCTTAATTGTACCAACACGCATAAGGAAAATGCACTTGGAGGTTCTAATGTACCAGTCAAATCGAAGCATCCACACCCCCCCCCCCCCCCCCCCTCCTTTCCTTGCCCAGGAGGAGGGAATTTGATCATCTTAGTCTACCCAGGGGTGGGACATTTGATCACCACTTTTTAGGGATGGGGGAATTCGATAACTAGCCTTGATTTCATGTGCAGTTTAATTCCACATGGGTTGATGTAAAAAGGCAGAGACAAACTTTGATGAATTCAACTTTAAGACAAGATTGTGGAATCATGGCTGAAATGGACCTATGATGAGGCATTTGAACAGCTTTTTGGCCCGAGAAGGGGGAAATATGAACAAAAGTTTTCTAAAAATTCAAATGCCCGGCTGGTTGCCCGGGAATGTTGAAGCTTCGATTTGACTGGTACATACTTGTATAAACTATAAGTTGCCCAATTTTGCCAACAAATCTTTCTACAACCAGCCCCCTCTTACTACATGTACATTCCTCACAGCCCCCCACCCCTCCCACCTACCCTTGCAAGGGTATTTTTCTGTCCTATGTGTCCTTCTTTCGTGATCTCAATTTATGTATGCGAGTCTCCTAGCATATTCAAGGTCAGAGCGCTCAGCTAATTTATATATCGCTATAGCTAAAGTAGCCAATGGGGATTTATGTCCAAACTTATCTTTCGCTAAGTTAGGTACCATAATTATTAAGTCAATATGGTAACTTACTTCTGTTCAAAGCTGTTACTCTTCAGAAATAAAACGCGTAACGATCGAGTTTTCTTGCATCATGCAAAGTATGATTTCCTTAATTTTCAAATCGTGCGAAAGACAAGTGTCATAATACCTGTGTAAATTGACTCTTTGACTCCATACGCAACCGCGGCAGCAGCAGCAAGAAGTTTAAGCCCAGTTCCAACTCCTTTAGGGGCCTTCCCCATTCGTCCAGCAAATTCAGTGAATTTGTCCGCCATCTTGTCTCCCTCACGTGTACAAGAATCTAGTGACGAAAGAACAAGGAACGGCTACAAAGTTGCGAGGCTTCCAAGCTGTAAAGAAACAACATGGCGGACAGCGGTGCAAAACGAGCAAGTGTGGAGTTTTTCCAATATTTGATAAATTCCACTGAAAGGTAACTTAACATGACAGAGGTTCTGCTTCAGAATGAATTTATGTTTTTTTGTTGTTGCTAAAATCAATAATGTGGAGTCTTTTTTTCTTTACTAGCTGTGTGGACGATAAAGTGTGCGTGGTGGGAATCTTTGGGAAAGACAACATTGGGTTCAAGTCGAAGGCTGTACATTTGAATGGCACCATTGGAAAAGAGGTTTTTAAGGTTCGTAGAGTTCGTAGCTTTTAAGATCTTTGATGCTAAGTGGTTTATTTTGGGGCAAATAAAAACTGACTTCTCAAGAACTGAATCTCTTTTTCAGAGACATTAATTTTTATTACGGTGTAATAAGGAATTCCTTTCGAAAGTACATCTTTCAAATTTACGGCTTTTTGTACAACTGTACACGTAACAGTTGGGTTTTATCGTTTTGTTCATTATGGACTCTATTATTACCCTGAAGTCTTCGTGAATCCTCTGTTCGTTAAAGGTCTTATACCTTCCTTGGGTTTTCCAGTTTTTAGGTTACGGTAGTTGGTTAAGATAATACATGTAAGTCAGGGTCGGTACATTTCGCTGACCCCCAGTCCATGGACTACCCAAATGGACATACCCTAAAAATACTATTTTGAATGAGTACTGTTGATCTATTTGTAAGCAGCATCTCAAATAGTGCTTACTTAAGCCTCAACACCCATTTTAAACAGCATTGTTCAACAGTATTTAAGTCTAAGCACCCATTTTAAAAAGGTTAGCTTTCAATTATTGTTGTGATGGCCGATTACTTCATGTAAGCTAACCTTTTTAAAATGGGTGCTTAAACTTAAATACTGTTGAACAATATAATGCTGTTTAAAATGGGAGTTGAGGCTTAATTAAGCACTATTTGAGATGCTGCTTACACATAGATCAACAGTACTCATTCGAAATAGCATTTTTAGGGTAGTCCATTTGGGTAGTCCATGGACTGGGGGTCAGCGAAATGTACCAGCCCTGTAAGTCACTTTATTTAACGTCGACGGTGCGTCCTTTGTTGTTACTATTGCCATGGGTCGTAATTTTCAATTTTATTTGTATTTTATTTGTTTTGGCAGATCGATTTTCTTGACAGTATGTTTAAAAAGAAAGACGTGCACGATTTTTCGGTAAGTACACTCGTGTCAAACAAAAACTTGGCTTTAGTTTTAGGTCTGTTACATGCAATTTGCTTTTCATTACATTACTGTTTTTTGTAGCTGTTATGGTTCAATATATATTTGGTTCATAACTTTTTTAAAAACAAGTAAATAATTTTGATTTGTCCTTTGTTTCAGATAATAATAATAATAATAATAATAATAATAATAATAATAATAATAATAATAATAATAATAATAATAGTAATAATAATAATAATAATAATAAAGTTGATATTAGTCAAAGGAAAATTTAAACTGGTTTGAAAAATTTTCAACCAAGAAAAAACTTTAACCACAACATTGGCATTTAAACTTAGAATGAAATTACAATGTAAGTTTGACTCCAGGGCCCGGTTGTTGGAAAGCCGATTAACTTAATCCAGGATTAGCGTAAGCTTTTGCTTCATGTTTTCAACTTCTGGGTGAACGTTTCTGTTGCTTCTTCTTGTTTTTCAACATTGACTTCTTCTAATGTGAAGTTTTGCCGAGTATCAGCGTTGGACAGCATTTAGGAGTAGAGAAATAAACTCCTTGGTTAATTTTTAATCTCGGATTAGCGTTAATCAGCTTTTGAACAACCGGGCCCAGATGATTTTTTTTTCGTGCATGCTAAGCCTTAATTATAACTTTTGATTTCTCTCGAACCTCGATTATCCGGACTCGTTGAGACTAGATGAAATAGTCCGGATAATCGAGTGTCGTGACGTAGTGTAGCTCGTTTGCAGAACGAGCTAATAGAGCGTGAAATTTCACTTAGCAACAAAGCAGCTCTAAGCCAATCAAAACTCATTCAAAAGTTCTGCATTAGTTACGACTTGTGTGAGCGCTACCTTATTTTGCTTTTTGAAGGCGAAACAAACTTGCCTTTACCTCACTTTTCAACACTGTATTTGTAAAAAAGAATATGGCTATGGATCTTGATCATGACTAATGAATGTTCATGAAAAAATTGGGTCCAGAGAAAAAGTCCGGATAATGGAGAAATCCGGATAATCGAGGTCCGGATAGTCAAGGTTCGACTGGAATCAGTGTCAGAATTCTACATGTACGTAACATCTGAAACTCATTTTTCATCAAGTTTTTCTTTTTAAACAAAAGAGGGTGCATGTGCAGTGGTTGCGATAAGTACTGTACTGATAGCTGATCTGATGAAAAGCGTTGGCTTACTTTGCTTGTGATAAGTTGGCTACTTTTTCTCCTAAACTGAAGTAAATGTTACAAAAGCTTATTTCAGATCTAATGTTATTTAAATTCATCTGGACCATGTCATCATGAAGTTGTCTAAATGCGGTCATTGATTTTGCATTTGAAATTAGGCATTGGTGGCATGCCAACCAACACCCCTTGAAAAAGAGGTGTTAGCCCCCTTGTTGATCGATATGAACCTCTTGCTAACCAAGAGCGAGGGCCATGTATACTGGGTAATATTTGCCCAAGGTTGTGGCAGTACGGAAAGAGCACAGCGAGGACCGTACAAAAACGACCTTGGGCCGATATTTCCCAGTGCGGTCCCGAGCAAGTGAGTTTAGTAAGTTGTTTATTGTATGGCATCATTTCTTTGAGTGATCAGACACTTGGTCAATGTTTGTAATCTTCGTCTTCCCTCAGCAAACTTTGAAAGGTAACCTTTACATGTAAAACTAAATTCCGCTTGCTATATAATTGCACTGTTGCGTTGAAAAAATTAAATTCCGCTTTTTGAAAACCTTTTGTGTTTTGATCAATTTGAATTTCCCAGAAGAGAGAAAAAATACAGAAATGGACGGTTTCCGTGGTAATAGTCCGTGTTGCGAAATCTTGACCAAAATCCAGCCAATCAGAGTTTTCCCTTTAGCCTGAGAATTGCTTGCGATATAATAAATTTCGTTATTCCTTCCACTCAAACCAGCTGACAACTTCCAATTTTATTGAAACCCCTGCATGTGGGCAAGTATTTGGCTTTGCTTCTTGTTGTTGTTAGGAATGTCATCCTCTCCCATCCACTTCTTTTTATTTAATTTATTTTTCTTTTAACTACTGTATTTCAAACAGTTCCTGTTTATTCTCCACTTCCAGTGTGATATTGATGTATACCATGATGTTGAACAGAGAATAATATATTTGCACCTTGTATCTGTTTATGATGTATCAAGAATGTTGCAACTTTGCAAACAAGCACCACACGATGTGCAGAATGCAGTAAGTTCGTTGTCTTTAGATATCATCGTTGAAGCTTCTCGGTTATCCAAAATCAATGAATTTAAGGAAATTTAACTGTCAGTGAAGAAAGTTAGCTTAAGAAAAAAAGAGTTCTCCAGGAGTTCTTTGGGATTCAAACGACTTCAGGCATGACCTTCCAATTAACTCTGGCTTTTAAAAAAATTGTGGCCACTAAGGTCATTAAACTTGAACTTCTGGGTTCTGACTGCACAGGAATCAAACCTACGTACCTACACTGTATGTGATTATGAATTAATGCTTCTGATTTGTTCAATGATATTGGGCAATTGTTGCATGTAACTTAAGAGTATTTATTACACACCTTCACACTTTTTACTAACAGTCAGCTACCGTAGTTATAGCCCTTCCTCTTTTTGCCATCATTTCCCCCCATAGGTTCCTGTCAATGATTAAAAAGATGGTTGACTGTTATCAACATGTATTTGTTGTCTTTATAAGGAATCACATCAGTACTGGATGTCCCATGAATTCTATTATGCCTGTGCGCTTATGTTCCTGTTTTCTGTTTCTCACATTATTGTTGTAAGTAATTGTACATTCTTCATAATAATTATTAATATTATTGCTAACAGCTGTGAATTCACTTCGTCTGCTACAGGACTGTACATTTACATCCTGCAATTTGTTCTATGTAAGCAATATAGTAAGTTAGTGTGCTTGCTTTTTTGAAAATGTAGGGAAATTGAAGATACATTGTGCTATTCCAGTGTCCCTCTGAGTGAAATTGATCATGATGATGATGATGAAAATGATGAGGATAACAATGACAATAAAATATGTTAATTTGTTCCATGAGCATTGTTTCCCTCAGCTAATACCGGGTAGTAATGAAGGGCAAAAAAAGGAGACTGTGGGCCTTACTGTGTGATATACATGTACATGTACAATTCATGTATCTGTACTGGAAGCTATCACCTTTTCAAGACTTCGATTGATTTTGTGCAATAATTGAAAAAAAAAAGGTACATGTAGCCTTGCATTCCGATTTTATAGTGTTAGTATTTGTTTATCACAAAGATGTTAACTCTTATGTCTGTGCTAGTACTGCTGTTGATGGTAACTTCCCCTATCTCATTTTTAGTTTTTATTTTTTGAATGGAATGTCTTTGTTACAGGTCTTACACCCCTCTCAATCCTTTGATCTGAGTTACATCAGACTCTTTCATACTTTGGCTTCAACTAGGTATGAATGCACATGGTTTTCTTTTAAATATCCGATGGGTGTTAGTTTAAAGTGGGAAGAGGTAGCACCAGAGACGTAGCAAGGACAGATTTTGTTTCATCCGATTTTCTCTGTTCATCACTGAACATTTTTTCGGTTCATCTTGTGTGATTCTCGCTGTGCATTCGATTTTTTTTGGTTTCATCCGTTTTCTCTGCTGAACTTGACTTTAATAACCAACTACCAGTATATTATTTTATTTTATTTATTTAATTGTAGACATCAGTTGCTACCACAGATTTCTCAGTTGCTCTCTGGTGTTGATGGCATTCCAGATATTTGGAGGCAGACAGGGCGACCTTGCATTCCCAGACTTGTATGCTCTTTAAAGCAGGTAGAATCCATGTTAATTTTGTAATAAATTACTATACGTTTTGTAACAAAACAAACAAACAAACAAGCAAAAACAAACACATATGTCTACATGTAAAATCAACTCACGTTACCTCTCTAATCTGTTTGAGCAAGCATAATTGCCAGTATTATCATTAGAGTTATTTTATTAGTGCTCACCTTTCATTGGGTGGCCGTGACAGTAAAATCGTTTTAAATGTCTTTGGTTTTGAGTTGGTTTTATTCTGGCTTGATGGGCGATTCGATATGAATTTTTAGAAACTGCAAAAATTTCCTCGTGCCATTAAAGCATGCTTGGTAGTGCAGTTCTTCAATGTTATGCTTAACTTAATCAGTTAATAAAGCTTTACAACAACGTTGTAAAATGTAGTTAATGGAGTGTGGCTTGTAAGAGCTATTCGTTATTTCGTAAACATTACACAACGCAAACGAGACATGAATAGACAATTTGAACTGAATTCCTTGTCCTTGTCTTTGTCTTTGATTCTGTCTGCTTATAGTTATATCTTTCATCTGGATTGGCGAAAAGCAACAACTGTTCCCATTCATGTCGCGTTGAGCGCTACACAAGTTGTTTGTATTAGATGGTACATGTACGTTAGTCACCATTGGTTTAGTCCTAGACATTAGTCCTAGACATTAGTCTCAGTATAAAAGGTCTAGTAAAGTCCAAAGTATCACTCTCTGAGCTCTTTAGTTTATTGTTAGGAGTACCTTTACCGTTTGCGAATTTTATTATGACTTGTCCGCGTGGCAGTTCGAAAGCTACATGTACTGGCCCTCGCCATCGTCGTCGGGAAAATCTCACTTCCCTGTCGACGCAAGTTCTTCGCCTTCGTCTTCAGGCCCTCAATCTTTCCCATAACTGGCAACGAAGCCGAACTGATTTCCCACTTGAAAGCAGCCGTAGAACAACCTCGCCCAACCAAGCAGCCACCGCCCGGTCGGGTAAAGAAATCCACGCCAAAAAAACCTTCCCGTTCTGATCGCGACACTAGGGAATTTAAGATCTACGACGGCGACGGTCGACGAAAACGTCACCTCAAAATATAACTTGGCTCTATCATAAGTCTGTCGCGATTATTCAGTCTCGTTCACGTCCTACAATGCTGGCGAAGTATCCTAAAAATTAATTGGTACGAGCGGTTTCAAAGTTAAAATAGAGAATAAAGGATTCTCTCTTGCGAGGTTAACTATCAATAGAGTTATTTCAGTAGAGTTATTACTTAGAGTTAGAGTTACGACTTCCAAAATCCTGAATTCCAGATTTTGGAAGTCCAAAATCTTAGAATTCCAAAATCTTGAATTCAGGATTTTGGCAGTCCAAAATCCTGAATACTTTAATTAATTTTCTTCGATATGGTACACATGTCGGCTACACTGGTCCTCACAAACCCTGGGTATCCTGCAATCTGAATCTGGTATGGAGGCCAGGTTTCCCGCGGACAAACTCCAACGCACAAGGGGCCTAATCCATTCTTTTACCTATCGCCGCTCCGTGGGGCTGGTGGAGCTTCAATCCCTTATCGGTACCTTACAGTTTGCTTGCAAGGCGGTAGTACCTGGGAGAACGTTTTTACAGCGCATGATTAACTTGACTCGGGGAGCACTCAACCGTTTTCACCACATCCGGTTGAACTTTGTAAACACTACAGTTACCCCTTCTCCTGATCAAGAACTGTACACTGGCGCCTCTGGCTCCGTTGGTTTTGGGGGCTATTTCCATGGGCAATGGTTCCAAGGTAGGTGGCCTCCTCATATGCCGTCAAATAGGGCTCGGGGTATAAGCATTGAATGGCAGGAACGTTTCCCCATAGTGGTGGTATGTGCAGCCTGGTCCCCTCATTTCTAAGGGAAACGCATTCAATTTTGGTACGATAACTCTGTTGTGGCCATTACTAATTTGGGCCATTCAAAGGCACCGCGCATCATGCGCATCACGGGCCTTCTTAGGTTCCTTATTCTGATATCCATGAAACATAATTTCTTCGTTCGAGCACGTCACGTTCCTGGGGTTTCTAACGAAATTGCTGGCGCCCTTTCGCGCTTTCAGGATGCCCGTTTCCGGTCAGCGGGTCCCAAGGCCGAGAAAACCCCTTGCAACATCCGACCCTCTAAGGGATGAAGTCCAAACTTACGCAAGGTGGTGACTAGCGTGGACTACAAACTGTACGTATAGCTCTGGAGAAAAACGTTTCCTCCAAATTTTCCTTATGAATCGACTTATGTCAAACGACGAGGACATACTCGCAGCTTCTGAGGGGACGCTTATTTATTTTGCCTCGTACCTCAATAGAACAGTCATGCATAGTGCGATAAAACTGTATCTCTCTGCGGTTCGTAATTTACACATTTCCTGTGGCCACGGCGATCCTTTTCAGGGAAAACTTCTCTTGCGAAAGGTGCTACGGGGCATCCTTCGTTGCCAGGGCAAGTCTCGTATCCTTCGCCAACCCGTCACACCCATTGTGTTAGCAGCAATCCAACCAATTCTTCGTACCTGGTTAGGGGAGCGGGACTTCAATATGATATGGTCTGCCTTCACCTTAGCCTTCTTTGCCTTCCTCCGTTGCAGCAAATTTACTTATAACGGGATCTCCCAGTTTCGCCCCCGGTTTGACCTGTCTGCCGACTGTGTATGATTTCATCCGAGTCAGGCTTGCCCGCAGCAAATGTCCGTTCTCCTTAAAGCTTCTAAGACGGACACTTAGCGTCAGGGCCACACACTGGTTATTGCGTGCTCCCCTTCACCGATTTGCGCAGTTACTGCTATGCGTAATTATTTTTTGGCCGCCCGCCCGCGCGGGCCACTTTTCTATTTCCACTCAGGTCGTTTGCTTACTAGGTCCGCCGTTGTTAATCTTCTTAGGGATACGGCAACGTTTTACTGTCAGCTGCGCCGCGTATGGCTGTCGTTTCGTTACCATAGTTAGTTACTGGTTAGTTTGCGCTTGGGGGGATACATGCTTCTCACGTATCAGTGGCGGTTAAGGTTGCAGCGACTTCCCCAAGCTTTGGTGTTTTTGATGCTATGCCATTTTACGCTCTCTATCTGCCTTTATTCTTGTCCGATCCAGCACATGCCGGCGGAGTCGGCTCGTAGTGCTTGGGAGATAAGGAGGCTTGACCTATTTTTACCGCCTACACTCATTCCATTATAGCCCGATGATGACCGGAGGTTTAGCTTGTAGTGCCGTGGAGAGTTAGGCTTGTATATCATTATTTAGCTTTTACCGGCCTACAACTTGTCCGATCCCGCGCGGTTTGCCTCGTGCGTCGGGGAGTTCAGGCTTTTAGTCACGCTACGGAAGTCGTCTGTCACGCCGATCGTGGAGCGGTGTTCTCCCCCTTTTACGCCAACATTGTCTCTTAAAAATACCCGCGGCAAATGCGACATTAATTAAATTAATAAAGCTTTACAACAGCGTTGTAAAACGTATTTAATGAGCGTGACTCGTTAGAGCTATCCTATATATCTCACGTTATTTCGTAAACATTACGCAACGCAAACGAGACATGAATGGACTCCTATATTCTAACAATTCGAGCTGAGTTCCTTTATCCTTGTCTTTAATGCTGTCTGCTTACAGTTATATCCTTCTAATCATCTGGTTTGGCGAAAAGCACCAACTATCCAAATTCATGTCCCGTTGAGCGCTACACAAGTTGTTTGTATTAGATGGTACGTTAGTCACCATTGGTTTAGTCCTATACATTAGTCTCAGTATAAAAGGTCTAGTTAAGTCCAAAGTATCATTCTGTGAGCTCTTTAGTTTACTGGAAGGAGTACCTTTACCGTTTACGAATTTTATTCCCACCCTCCCTACCTTCGGAGGTTTTATTGAGGTCAACTTTAATAAATTTGGGTTCACCTCTCAGTGCACGCTTCGGGTAAGTCTCGCAGCGACTTCCCCAAGCTTCGGTGCTTTTCATGCTATGCCATTTTATGCTCTCTATCTACCTTTTTCTTGTCCGATCCAGCACGTGCCGGCGAGCTTGACCTGTTTTTACCGCCTACACTCTTTCCATTATAGCACGATGCTGGCCGGAGGTTTAGCTCGTAGCGCCGTGAAGGGTTAGGCTTTTATATCATTATTTGGCGTTTACCGGTCTACAGCTTGACCGATCTAGCGCGGTTCGCCTCGTGCGTCGGGGAGATAAGTTGAGGCTTTTAGTCACGCTACGGAAGCCGTCTGTCACGCCGATCGTGGAGCGGTGTTCCCTCCTTTTACGCCAACTTTGTCTCTTGCGTTTTGGAATTGTAGTGTGTCTCAAATATAAATACCCGCGGGAACTGCGACATTAATCATGTAATTATTTTGTTTTTTCTTTAATTTAGCGTGTGCCTTTTATGAACCCATCGCAAATGGTAAGTTTTTTAAAAAAATTATTATTATGCTGCAGATGATTTGGTCTTATTACTTGTGATACTTACAGTCTGTATTGGGTACACTTCAATAAAAAGCCGCTCGTTACTGGGGAGTAAAGGAAGGCAACTATAGCTGCCAGATACAGAATGTTGTCAGATTCATTTTTTTCTCTTAGTCTGGTAAGAATCAAGATACATATGCAAGCAAGACAAAAGGCAAACAACAAGTAAGTGAGGAATAGAATGGGATGAAATGAAGAAGCATGATACAAGATAAGCAATGTAGTGAAATAGCAATCCTCTGCATTACCATGCGAAGACATTAAACTACAAGCAGTCCCTCCTTTAGTTGGTCGAGCACTAGGCTAGGAGGAGACAAGCAAGAGAAAAAAAAAAAGGGGGGGGAACTTTATTTAGGCGTCTAGTCTTCAAGCGTGGGAGCACTAATTGGGGACACTGGTAACTGCGATCAACAAATTAACGCAAATCAAATCAAATGTTTGTTTTTGATGGGAGGGAAATACCTGAGTACCCAGACAAAAAACCTCTCAGTGCAGAGTAGAGAACCAACAAAATTAATTCAACCCACATATGACGTCGAGCCTGGGAATCGAACCCGGGCAACATTGGTGGGAGGCAGGTGCTCTCACCACCACGTCAGCCCTGCACCCAAATAGCTGCGCGAAATCTGGATTCCTCCTCGAATTCAGATTTTGCCTGCCCATTTTTTTCTCGTGCCTGTGTTTTCCTCGCGCTTGACTAACAAAGCGGTGAAAGAGGGACTGGGCGTAGTCTAGTGAAAACATAATGTAACCTTACTGATTGGTTGGGAAAGTATCAGTGCAAGTTTTGTTGGCCAATCACAACCTTGGCCTTGTGAAGCAAAAGTAAAGTAACAATGGAACCATTTGATTTTGCTGTTTAACGGCTTCGTTGTCTGTGTTCCTTAGACCACCACCCCACAGAAAAAGCTTCAACATGCTATAGAAGACCAGTTGTACAGTATCATGAAAAAGGCAAGACTTCTTGGAAGCCTCAGGTGAGCTAAAGAAAAGAAAACTCTCCAGCTTTGAATTGATTGTGAAGTGCTCAATAGGTAATATGGATCTATGTAAAACACGATGTGCACTTTGAATTATTTAGAGAGGAGTGCTCAACCTTTTTCAGCTTTCTAAACTTACGGCCATTTAATTAAAGCACAGAGGACAGACCACAACACTGGGAACTCTATGCCCTACACTTTCACTTTGCGAATAGTGTTACATCCCACAGGGTTATGGATATTAAAGGCTTGTGAGATACATGTAGATCGTGGATTCGGGGATCGTACGTTTCGTTGTCCTTATCCGAGAGGACTACTGTATAGAGTCTAACCATTTGCAAATGTCATTACAACTTTAGGCAACACTTTCTGCTCAGTTATTTAAAGACCCTGAGTGTAATGGTCCGGCTGCAGTTTTGAATCTCAACTGCAACGGTTCAAAAATGTAGTACTGACTGTGTTGTGATGTACATTGTATTATAGTGGCTTCCATCAAGTTATTTTTCACTACTGTCAATCAGCATACAGAACCGCTTAATTGATCACACACAGCATGGTTATGGGCTTATTTCGATGCATTTTAATTTGTGGTTTTGTGTTATTAAAGCCTGGTTCACATGTACGGCGCAAATGCAAAGGCAAATGCAATTGTAAACGCAAGGTAAAATAAAATAATAATAAGAAGCAAATACACAGGCTCGATCTTTTTAAGGGATATTTTTGCAATTTTTGGCACTTAAAAAGGTTACCTAGCAATAATTTCGGATGAGCAAAGGGTTCGGTTGGAAGTTCTTAGAAGGTAACTAGTTTCAAAGGGCCAAATTTGAGCCTTAATTCATATAGGCTAGCGGTTTTTTTGCGTATATTTCAAGATGGCTGCTCATTCTCTACCAAAATCACGCGGACGTTCTTGATTATAACTGAACTGCGCATGTCTACAAGAGAAGTTACCAGGGCCCAAAAATTTTGGCACGGTATTTTTGATACGATAAAAAATTAATGGTGTAGTGTAATCAAAGTTTGCCGAGCTCTTTTTAGGCACCCGTGCCAATTTCACACGAGCCGTGCCGAAAATTTTTTGTAGTGTAAACCGGGCTTTAGACAGTCTTTATACATTACAAGGAGCCTAGAAATGTCTCTCAAAGGCTTTTGGCTTAATTTACTCGTTGAGTGCCCTTGACAGTTTCATTCTCGTCCACTATCTTGGAAAAAAAGACTTGAACTGCGCCTGCGTGTCTTATCTCCATGCTTTTGCATCGGAGGTGTGAACTTCGTTTGCTTTTGCATTTGCGTCGTTTGTGTGAACCAGACTTGATGGTCTGCGAACCGTCTCTATGTAATAAAATGCAATGCATTTTTTGACAAGCATTTTATGTAATGAAATCCGACTCCAGTTTCACGAATTTGAAAATGATGAGTGGGTCATCGAACCGTCATTCTTACCTTCCTGTCGCTGATTTTTATTCTTAACTTCTTGTTGCCCAGAGTTCATGAAGAAATCAGCCTGAACATCGTTAGCTGTGTCATTTATTCATTGGTAATTGCTAGCAGTAATTATTGATTATGAAGTGCGTTTCATGAACTAGAATTGAACTTTTTTGTTTATCACCAGTTCCAGCTCGTTGTTCACAGTCAACTCAAGCCATGCCTTTGTTCACGTGCAGCCTTGTTCAACGGCCTTTGACCCAGTGGCAGTTCTGCTCAACACATTAGCCAAACCAGCTATAAATACGCAATGGGGTAGGGGAAGTTCATAGAGTATTTTCTTTGTCACGTTCAAGTATTGTGGTTGTGGACCGAGACCACTGTACCATCCTATATAGCTCCCTTGAGGTGAACCAAGAATTTAAGAACATACTCAGGCTGAGAAGCAATTAGAACCGCTTTGTCTCTATTTTGCTCATTTTATAAACTGGCGGTACCACATCCATATTATTTCGCAAAAAAAGCCGTTTCGCCAACGTCCATTCCTCCACCATCTTGGATATTCAGTTCGCCCACGCCAAAGAGGCAGTTCGCCAACGGACAAAATTCATGAATACGTTACATGTCTTTCTCGCCAACGATGACAGCTACAGCTGTAACAAGTTCACATTGAAAATACAACAATGATATATCGCCCAGTGGACGCGAGCGATCCGTTACATTCATGGAATATTTGAATACAACTTTTTAGTTTCCGGTAAATCCAATCATATTTTTATTTTAAAGAACGCTTTTTTTCCTGCTAGCAGAGATCTCTTTTCTTTTGCGTTTGCTGTGCCGACGAGTACGGGAAAGAGACCTCTGCCATTGGTCGAGACTCACAGTGTTAAGCATGCGCGGCGGTTGCTTAGCGACCAAATCCTCACGTGATATTTCGTGACGTGTGGGCTCACTTAACAACAGCGGAATTACTGTAAAGAATGCGCGAGATACAGAGGGCTCAAATCACAGTCAGGAAACATATCATAAGGCATGCGGTTTGAGGAGTGCCATCGAAGGTTGTGGACGGCGGTTGGATCAAAGTGAGTTTCGACCCATGGCAGAGGTGTCTTTTCCCGTACTCGTCAGCCCAGCGAACGCAAAAGAAAAGAGACCTCTGTTAGCAGGGAAGAGCGCCTTTTCACTTGACGAGGCCAGGAATCGGCTTATCGTTTCAAACCAACTGCCTGTACAGTTACTTTTGTAAATTCGAATATCTGGGTGACAGCAAATGTCCAGTTCATCTTTCTGTTTCAGTGTTTTCAATTTGAGTGAGTTGACGAACTGGCTTCTTCACGTTGGTGAACTGGACGTTGGCGAATCACTTGTTGCAAAAAAAGGGCTGGGTTTTCCGCTACGAACAGAACTAAACCCAGACAAGTTTGTTTCGGCGGCATATGTTAACTATTTACCTGTCAAATAGCAAAACTTGTGCAATTTTACTGCCATGATTGTGACAACTGAATCCTTTCTGTAATCAAATCAATAAAATTTGTCGTAGTGGAAACACACAAGAGCACTTAGGTTATGCTGTTTTGGTTTTGGTGAGGCTCCTGCACATGGCTAAATAGCCTGACTTCTGGCTGTTGTACACAATTGTGGTCTCATTCACATCGAAGCCCTTCAAGCTAATCCTGCCAAACCGACCACATGCTGGAAAGGATCTTAACGTCCCACAAAGTTAATGAATAAGGGCTGTGAGACGGGACCTCTTCCGAGAAGACTTGAAAGTCTAACAATTTGCAGATGTAGTTACAAAGGCAGCACTTTCTCCTCAGTTATTTAAAGATCCTGAGTGTTGATCCGGCCGCCGGAGTTGAACTCACGACCTCCCGCATGACAGTCCTGTGCTCAACCAACTGAGCCAGCGGTGCGGGGTGTAAACAATGTGGGAAGAATTCTGTACAGCAGTGAGCTCACCACTTGCATGGTTTGAAAGCCGGAGTTTTTGTCTGTAAAAATGAATGGATTTTTCCTCATTTTATAGTCGTCTGTTTGTTGAAGAGTGCCAGTAAGGTCATATACAAGACTAACTTTTCATTTTCAATGTTGTTGCAGTGGAGTCAAGCCCCTTGCTGAAAAACAGTAAGTTCCTCAAAAGAGAACAGGATCTGTCCCCTGGGAGCAGCGAGTCTTTACCATCTGGCAATGGCCAGGTGTTGTTTAAAGATTACCTCAAACAGCAGATCGATCACTTGATGACCGGAGATGCTGGCCGTGACGGTGTGGCCGAGGGACGCCGGGGAACTCATGTGGAGGTCTGTCGTAAATTCAGTTTTGAAAAAATGTTGAATTTTGATGCGTAAAAAAGAAATAAGGTAAGGTGATAGACGTGTTACACTTACGTGGCAGTGGCTCCTCACGCGTTCAAATGCAACTATAGTTGTCCAAAGGTGTAATGCACCCGTGGGAAGAGATAGGCCCGGTTCAATAGTTTGAACAGAACTACAATGTTGGGGGCAAAATCAGGCTGAGCCCCTGCACGGTTTAAAATCATCGCAATTGTTTACAAGGAAAATACTTGCCGCACTTTAAAATTGACAGTAAAAAATAACCCAGGATAAACAGTAGAGTCCGTGTTCTTGGTGCTGACCAAAAGCAAAGCGGACTCGGGGTACGAGAATGGCGTCTTTGCAACTGCTGAAGTTGATCTTTTTCTTAAATCATGCGCAGATCGTTTGCTCAGTCGAGATCATGATAAGAGTGCGGCAGGTTGCGGGTTCGAACAGAAATGAAAGGCCCCGTGTACAAACATGACCTTTAATAATAGGATCCAGCTTGGAGTTGGTGGGGCTAGGGTTTTCATATCTTTGATCTAAATAAGATATTACCTACTGGAAAGAATCGTCTAAATCGGCTTCTCATCGAGGAGACCACGGAAATAACCCGGCATCGATGGCAGTCAAATGCTATTTTGCTTTTGGTAACTCTGTAGTGATATCTGGGTAGTTCCAGTCCTTTTGAAGAACTAAAGGCTAGCGAACGATCCATTTGAAGTTAAAGTTCGTCCGTTTCCTCCACAAGGAACTGGAATGACCCAGGATTCCCCTGGAACTTGGCGAAATAGTGTGTCCATTGAAGGAAGCTTGGGTAAACTTAACATTTTCTTTCCTTCTGTACTTACGCGCAGGTTCCCTCTTGTCGCTTATGGGCGCGTGTGTCTCTGGTGTTGTTCGAGTTTTTCATGACGCCCAAAAGCGACCTGATTGCCCCGCTGACCACTATGGCGTCTCACTTGGACCTCGACATGAAGTTTTCAGAAGCGTAAGTATCACTTACAACGACAAAATTGAAACAGATATGGATCCAGGCAGCATACCGTCCTTCCGGAATATCTGTTTGTCCTGCCAGGGTGACTTAACCATTTTGTTCCGACACAAGTTGCCACGAAATTGCCCAACATACCTTGTACAGACACTTTTGCGACTTTTTGCTGCTACAATCACTTCCGATAGGATCGGTTCCATTTTAAGGCACGGGTATTAAAAGCGGCTTCAATCTTTGCTTCAACATCCGTTCCATTTTTTTAAACAGCGATGTTGAAATCGTTTTCTTCCCCATTTCAACGTGCTGAAACATGTTGAAAAGAGTTTCAACATTGTTGGTTATGCGCATGCGCAAGCGCACTAATCGGTCTCTCAATGACGTATCCACTCCCGTTTTTATATTAACAAGTCCGTATCCATAGTAACAACCGCGGCTGCGGCCTGGGACTGAATACCATCCCTGTCGTGAAGCTTTGTTGATTCAAATGTTGATGATGTGTTGAATACCGTTTGCCCAACCCAGCAGTCAACATCGTACAACAAAATCGAGCAGATGTTGAAGCAAATGTTAAAGCAAATGTTAACGCCGTTTGCCGGGGTCTTTACACAACTCTTCTCGCTATGGCTGCAACGGATTTTAAATGTAGCGTCTTGTAACATTCACTTGCAACTTGTGTCGTAATGGTTTTTTTTGTTTTGTTCTTTCAACTTTAGCGTGACACGTTGTAAGAAATGTTGCCCATTGTAATTCCTGTGGAGCAACTTGACTCGCAACGTGCATTTGCTGCAACACTGAAAATTGCAAAACAAAGTGCTCGAGAAATTTTTCTCAATACTAAACACTGTCTTAAAAATCAGTCGAGACCCGATTTCTTTTTTTTTTTTTAGCGATTCTCCAACATTTTCGTGAAAACTGATAAAAGTTAAAATTGTTTTCAAGTTGTAACTTCTTCAATTTATTTGAGATTGTCCTGTTGCGGTTTTCTCCCACAGCCCGCTGTCAACTGCAGGTTTACAAGAGGGACAAATTTGGACTTAAAATCAGTCGAAAGCCATTTCTTTCTTTTTTTTAGCGAAAAAAGTTAAAATTGTTTTCAAGTTGTAACTTCGTCAATTTATTTGAGATTGTCCTATTGCGGTTTCTCCCACAACCCGCTGTCAACAGTGAACTGCAGTATTACAAGATCTAGAGGGACAACAAGCGGGTTCTTGAGAAAGCTTCAAGAAGATGTGAGCGTCTCAAAAGCTTATTTCGCTGTGGGAAACGGTCGAGATATATTACAATGATTGGACTAGCCTAAGTGTGGTTCAAATAATTACGAAACTCGAGGAGGTTGTCACCCTGTGAGGCCAATGGCGGAGGTGAAAATCTAAGGCCGTTTACACGACAGAAAAATTTGGGTCCGGACCCGTCAAAAAAGCGGTACGGACCCATAACTTTTGTAAAGAAACACTGGAGTTTCTGCAGGGCCATAGGCGCCTATGGCCCTGCAGAAACTCCAGTGTTTCTTTACAAACGTTATGAGTCCGTACCGCTTTTTTGACGGGTCCGGACCCAAATTTTTCTGTCGTGTAAACGGCCTTTCTATTCATACAAAATATTTTATTGACTGTGCGGTGTATTGCGTTTTTGCTGTTCTTCATCGGTCCAATCTAGACTATCTAGAATTACTACGCGACAAATCAGAAACAGTTGAAATGACGCTCGTGACATATGTTTAGACTTATTCGTGTGATCTTTCTTCCAGACGTTGTCGGAAGGCGATTCCTGTAGCAACTAGCGCTTACCTGGAAGGTCTGCCCTCGCATTACACTCAGAATGTGCACCTTAATCAGGTTTGAACCTGTTTCATTAGAGCAAATAGATATCCTAGTTGAAACGGCGGACGTATCTGCGCACGAGATGACAGTCATAAACTGAAGTATACCATTACTGTGACACAGAATCTCATCGAAACGAAAGAAGTATAGGAAAGACATCAATTTAGAAACATGCGTGTTGTGTTTCAAATGAGAACACCACTGGAACAAGCTAAACTTTCGTTTCGGCTCCCGATGTTGTTCTGGTTGTTACAAAATGGAGCCTTAAGTTCGGCTTCGACGAAATAGGTGCCAAAGAACCCCTTGTACACTCGCACAAAATCGTGGAACGGTACCAATATTTGAAGTTCCGAACACCTCCAGAGCTGTACTCAGCAGCCCTTCAACTTCTGGCAGGGGTGCCTAATATACGTTCTGTTTGTTCTGTTTACGCACGAAACGTATACCGTGTCGTGCCCGAAAAACACAGGTATACGGTTTCGAGATTTAGGAGGGCTGTGCCAGATTTTTGTGCCAGTGTAAAGCGGGCTTCAGAGTCTACAATATTGATCTCCCTACCGAAAGCAAACGTGTTTGACGATTCTTACCGCAAAATTTGGGTAGGGTCGTACCTCTTGTTGAACATTGGCTGTATAGTGTCGACTACTTCCTATTGTTTTCTGTGCTAAATCGTTTGTTTTCTTTGTTCGCTCTATTGTTCTTTTGGCCAATCCTGAATCCCGTTCAATGAGGTACGACACAACCCCAAAATTCCGCTTTTTATCTATAGGGAAAGCCCCGTAGTTGTCAAAACTAGCTGCGAGTTCTGCCAAGTTTACGTGGCTTCCACGCCACAGAAAAACCGAAAAAAGCCTTTTTCGATCAGCTTGAAAGAGAGGTTTAGAGGACAAAGACAAAGGAAAGTGGATGATACGGAAATATTTTTCGCATTCATTCCAACCTGTTTCTATTGTTTTTGTCCTCACTGCCTCTCTAACAAGCTGAATATTTGATATTTCGAAAATGGCCTATTCTGGGTAACAATGGTGACATGTGTGCTTTGGATGGTTTGATTAAAATATTTGGGAAAAAAATGATATTTGAGTGCACGTGCGACACGCATTTTAAGACCTATTTCGCGGTACTCTGACGACAACGTGAGCACAGAAATGTGAATCTTCTATTTCCTATTTTTATTCTAAAACCGCGCGTACCCAACAGCTGTTATTAAAGTTGAGCCGACGTTTCAGCGATGTTCGTTCAGAGCGTGCGGAAGCAAGGCTTTCGGATCAAAATTCGATCAGATGCAGAAAAGAGTAAGAGATTTAGCACGCGAAATGCGAAAAAAACAATGAGTTCCTACCCAGAATTTACGTTTTTCTGAGAAGAAGAGATACTACAGTTGTTGAATAGAAGCTGCCCTCGATAGTTTCGCACATTTGGGGTTGTTACTTCGTTTAACACATCCTTATGCTATACAGTGCCTTGCCATACTTTCCACGATAAAATTAGGCCAGACAAACCTCAAATTACTTCAGAAAAAAGCGAAGGAAACAGTTGAGAATCAAGAAAGCACACAGAACATCGATAGGAAATTCTTATTTTGACCAGAAAGCCTCGTGTTCGCGCCTTCTGAAACTAACACTGCTGAGACGTGGGCTCAACTGTAATAACAACCATTTGAGATAGAGTAGTTGCGAAAGACATTACATTATAGTGCAAAGTTATATTAGGAGGGGCGCTTTGGGGCGTTTTGGTCGGCGTCGCCATCGTAAATCTTCTAATTTACATAAATACAAAAGGATGTAAAAGTGGCGGCCGTTTATGGAAGTGGTCTATTGACGAATGATACCGTTTGGCGTTAGAGTGAAATCCGGCAACAACTGACCCTCATAGGAGGCTAAGGGTTGAATTATTAACTGGCAATTTTTTTTTTCGAGTTGCTATTTGTTTCCGCCCGCCAAAGGACATAGTTTTCTTGGTAGTGAAACTAAGCACTAATTAGGGGTATCTGTTAACACAGACATTTTTTAAATCTTTGTTTAAGGCTGAAATACCGTGACTTTGCTCCGTGATTTGTTAACACTAAAAGCAACAGCAAACTGATAAGTGGAATGAAAAGTTCAATTACTTATTCGTTTTCTTTACATTACGTTTGCAGCTCTCCCAAGCTCTGCGCGTGTTTTCTTTGCACGCCCGCGGACCTGCATTCGAACACTATGCTGCCCAGTTCCAAGACGAAAGCAATAAGGTTTGTTTAAGGGTTTGGCTGAGTAGTTCGAAACGATGTGTGTGGTCCGTGGCAACCTCGATGTTCTCATTGGACTGAACCCAGTGCGTAAAGAGCCAGGCAACAAGTATGGGGTCTACATGAGCTCCCATATCTTCTTAAGGTCTTGCCTACCAACCGCACGAGTACATTAGGTTATTTTTAGTTTTTGTATTTGTTGACAAGAGGCCCGTTAATGTCGCAAACGAACGCGCGTGTTCACGTGCAGTACGTATTTGGTCTATTCGTGCGTTATTGTTTGTTCTTTTAATGTCTGGACGTTGTCACGTTTTACTACATGAAAGAGCAAATTGTTTTATTTATTCACACCACACGCGACACTTTCCGTAAATCGTGAATTTTTGTTCCAGTTATTTTCAAAGTTCATTGCTGTCAGTTACTAATGATTGCTACGCTGCTAAAAAGCTTTGAGAAACTAAAGATTTAAGATTCAGTGGTTTTGAATTCGTTGGTTGACACACGCAGTGAAATTCAATAATTCCTTACGCCGCCAAACGGTTAGCATTTGCTAGGTGGCACTCGATTCCCAAGATGTAGTATACCAAACTGTCGTCTGGGCGCCTGCTTGTTCGGGGTTGTGACCCACAGACAAATCGCGACTCTTTTCGGGGCCTTGTGTCCGTTTTCTTTTCAGTGTTGTGCGATTTTAACGATTTTACGCAAAATTAGCAATTTTCGCAAAAATCGTTACCATCGCAAAAATCGCAACTCTTGTGGGGGACTAGTGTTCTCTAGCTTGTCAGTGTTGTGCGATTTTTGCGACTTTTCGCAAAAATCGCGAGCCCTAGTTGGTGATTTGTCTTCTTCTTTGCACCATTTACAATTTTTGCGATTTTCGCAAAATTCGCAATTTTCGCATTTGCGTGCAAACCTGGACATAAGTGCGATTTCCCCGGAATTCCGTGTAGGGTCACATATGGGCTGCCGGTGTTTGCAAGTGCATGTTTCACTGGTAGTAGGTAATTCTTTTTTCCTGTTGGAATTTTTCCTTAGTTGCGAGTAAAACCTGCTGCATGTCTTTGAATGGACTTTATATGAAAGACGTATATTTTGAGTTACGAAAAGAAGCATGCTGAGATTTCAGATTATCGAATCACGTGTTGCCGGTTTCAAGCGCGGTAAAGCACGAGCGTGTAGTTGTGCTTTGGCTTTTGATTGGATGAAAACGTGACGGCTTACTTTCATGCATCGAGCATAGAAATACAAAGCCACTTAATGGAATGAACGTTTGACACTGGTTTTTTTTTTCGCTGGTGGAGAGTAAGGTACGGGTTTCCAGTGACGTGGTAGACAACCTTTAGCAAATTGGGATGAGTGGAATATTCAGCTACATACCTTCATAAATAAGGTTCACTGTGTTAGCAAGGACCAGCTAATGCACTTCGCACTTAGTTAACAATAGGCCCTTTGTATTCATGACCGTGTAACGTGACCTAGTCAATCATAAAAAAAATAGTCGTAGTACAAAATACAGTCAAACCTCCACTTGCGGACACCTCCTGTAAGCGGACACCTCCTGAATGCGGACACCAAACCGGTCCCGGCGATTTCTCCTATAAAACACTACATATTTTACATCCCGTAAGCGTACATCTCTCGTAAGCGGACACGGACACCTATTCGGGGTCCACACGGTCTAAAATATCCTCCTGTAAGCGGACAATAAACAATATCAAGAGAATTTCTAACGAAATGGGTTTGATTTTAATGGTTTAATTGCACACTGTCGCAGACAAAACGTAGTCATTTTGATTACAATTAGCTTTTTTTCATTACAATACATCAAAGTTTTCGTTTTTAAACTTTTCTTCAAGCCAGTCGTGCGAAAATTTGTCTCCTTGAAATTTAAACTCGCACGGCAATTCCATACCCTATCCTGCTCATCTCATGGTTTATCCGCTTTCCCGTAATATGAACCTTTGTCGACTTAGGCGCACGCTTCAGGAACTTCGTAACCCAATCTCAAACATATTCCAATGAAGAAATGGCATCTTATACAAAACCAGCCCTTACTAAGAGAGATCTTTAAAAACCCTCCCCTTGCTAATTTCATATAGAAAAGGGAGGTCTTTAAAAGATGTACTTGTTAGAGCAAAGCTGTGAGGTCTTTGAATTTCCTATCTTGACCAATAAGAGTCGAGTTTGGCCTGTGTACACCTTGAAACAGTCACATTTACAAGTTGTCTTAATAAAGAGCTGTGGTGTATTATATGCCCTCTATTGTACTTTTTTCTCAACCTCTCATAAACGGACACCTCCCGTAAGCGAATACTTAACCTTTGTTCCCGAGAGTTTCCGCTTTCGGGATGTTCGACTCTGAATGCCAGAAATGGAAAGAGCGATATGACATTAGTAAGAAGGTCAATTTTGAGAATACTGACGTTTTAATGCGTGATTTTAGAGCGGTTTGAAAGTTTGAAAAATGTAAAAGAATTCTGTGCTGGATGGCAAAGCCATCGGTAGTTTTCCATATAAATCTCAGTTAAAAATCACTGTAAAATCTCTCACCAAAAGGTCAGTGGCCTCAAAATTGACGTTCGCACTAATAGACCAATTTCGATATATTAAAATTCAATCCTAAACAAAAGACATCATCTCGAGGCTCTGGGGAATAAATATGATGATGCCTTTTGTTTTCGACTGAATTTTAATATATCGAAATTGGTCTATTGTATCACGCTCTTTCCTTTTCTGGCATCTATTTTGTACCACGACCATTTTTTATGATTGACAAGGTCACGTAACAAGGTCATCCAAAGGGCATTTTAAGTGCGAAGATCGCTTCTATCTTTTGTCTCTAAACCGCACTTATCGTATACATTTTTTCAATCATTAGTCCTTTCACGGG
This sequence comes from Montipora foliosa, assembly GCF_036669935.1. Taxonomy (NCBI): domain Eukaryota; kingdom Metazoa; phylum Cnidaria; class Anthozoa; order Scleractinia; family Acroporidae; genus Montipora; species Montipora foliosa. Next base: position 50,932,036 of record NC_090871.1, on the reverse strand, counting down.
AACACCTGCGCTCATCAAATTGACCTGCTCCCAACTGTCTTCATAGCTCTGCACTGGCAGCGCGGAGATCATCGGTTCGATTCCCGTTGATGCCGCCTGCATTTTTTAGGTGTCGTTAAAAGTGCTTTTATTGTCCAGTTAAGTGCGAAGATCACTTGTATCTTTCGTCTATAAACCTCACTTTAAATATACGTTTCTTTCATTCAGGAGCTATGTTCGTATTGTATAGTCTTGACATACTGTGGTTTTATTGTCCAGTTAAGTGCTATAAAAAGATCACTTGTATCTTTCGTCTATAAACCTCACTTTGAATATACGTTTCTTTCATTCAGGAGCTATGTTCTTATTGTATAGTCTTGACATACTGTGGTTCTGGCGAGTAAAACTCTGATGGAGAAAGGCAGTCCCTTTCGAAGTATTGGTTTAAGATAACTCAGCCTTGCTCTTTTTGGTTTTTAACAAAGAAGGTTTTTTTTAGGTTGCTTCAATTAGTTTCTTATGTTTGCTGCAGGTTTGGATGAATGGAAGACAACTTTGCGAAGAAAGAAGTTTAACAGGACGCCATTGTGTATACCCGGTAATTAATATGAATAGGAACCATAATGATAATAGTGCGAGTTTCAATCGAGTGTCGTAAAACCAAAACCCAAGTAGTTACCTTGGCCTATCAAAAAGGGCGGAGACAATCAAGTAAGCCAATCAAAATTCGAATTAATTTCACGTAGCCGACACAAAGCGCGGGAAAATGTGCACGCGCAAGCCACGATTGGGTTTGGTTTCACTTCTGATTGGTTGCAAAAATGGCGCAAGAACTTTGAACCAATCACTGAGTGAAGTAATGCAGAACCAAAGCAATTCGCTAATACTTTCGACAGTACCCGGAGTACCCGGAGAAACCCCTTTCAGAGCAGAGTAGAGAACCACCAAACTCAACCGACATGACACCGAATCTGGGAATCGAACCCGGGCCACATTGGTGGGAGGTGACCACAGCCTTATCCCTCCCCCATAGAAACCATCGTTAAAAGCTATCTTTAATCCATATGGGTCCTACTAAACGAGATGTTTTGTTTGGTATCTAAAATTGTCTTGTCACCTTTACAAATGTCTTTCGCTTCCAGTATCACAGAGTTCCTGCGGACGGAGAGCCGCCCACGGACCCAGTCTCTGAGGAGTCAAAAGATTTGGGAATCATTCCATGTAAGCCTCACTCCAGTCGCATCACGAGTCTCTGTGCCTGTAACTGCGGAAGAATGCAGGATCACCGAGAAGATCCATTTGATCTTAAGGTAGGTGCACCGAGCTTTAATGTTGCTGCATACTTGATTAATTAAAGCTGGTTGGTAGCATTTAAAGTGCCTATAACGCCCAAAAAAAAATTTGGCCGAAAAAAAATCTTTATGTTTCACTGGGCAAGATTCCGCAATTTTTTTTTTTTTTTTTTTTTCATTTCGTTGAAACCTTGTCTTTTTATGAATTTTCATAGTTATTTCGTTTTTCTGCTCGACCGAGCGAAGCGAAGACTGAAGCTAGTGACGTCATTCCAGGATCTCGGTCATTTGCATTAACTTTTCCACGGTTGTAGGACGTTCTACTTCTGTACTCTTATTCCTCTGGCGTTTTGTCTCGGGCTCCGTGTTGCCGAGAATATCGGGACTTTTCAAAAGCATCGTTATTCCGCTAAATAATAAAGACAAACACGGGGATCGTACTTTTGAGCTTGTTGGGAAATATGCTCATCTAAAAGGAGATCTTATCTGGTTAGCCGAGTGTTTCATAAGAAGGACATGTACGAAAGAAACGTGTATCAAACAAGAGGGAATATTCTGAAAAATAATTTTCTCACCTTCCTCTTGCTTCACTCGCATTCAGATGGTTTTACACTCTCTTCTACAGATTGTACAGCCGGAGTATGGACAGTTGGAAAGACGTAAACTCCAACTTTATCTTTTCGCAATCTTCGTTGAAGATTGTCCCGAGTTAGATTTGAAAACTTCACTGTTAAGTCGTTGTCTCGGAAGTCCTTCGAACACACAGCCGAGTATTCTGTGGACTTCCAATCTGCTCGCTTTAGTTGCACAAAGTCAGCCCACTTTTTTCTTCCCTTCTTTTCAGTGGGTTCTCTGTTCCATAGAAAGGTACCCGATGAAGTCCAATAACTTCCTTCTGATTTGGAGTGTTGTTAGACCCGAAAACAACACAGGCATCAGGCAGTTTCGTTGAGCAAGTCGTTAATCACCACGCTCGCAAGAGAAATCCTGGTATGACGTGAGGATTCGTGCTCGACCCAGACCCATTTTGATAGTTTTTTCACTCGGTAATGTTTCAAATGTGGGCGTTTTTTGTCTACTCTGAAAATTAGCAAAAAAAACGAGGTTTCCACCGAATGAAAAAAAAATTGCGGAATCTTGCTCAGTTCGATATAAAGATTTTTTCCGGCCCAAAATTTTTTTGGGGGTTATAGGCACTTTAAAGGTTTTATTCAGATTAATAACAGGCGAAAAGAAACTCAGTCTTTTTTTTTTTTTTGGCATTTGCTTTTTTCTCCTCGTCGTTTAAAACGTAACGTAGATTCATAAATTAAGGTGCCTTTGCAGATGACCATCAAAGAATACTTTGTTTTGTTTTAGGCGGCCAACGTTGACTTTTACCAAATCTTAGAAAAGAAGTGTTGTACTTCCCTGGTTCATTTGTTGTTTCCACTTCATCCCATTTTTTCGTTTGCCACTACATCGAACCAAGATGCAAATGAACCAGCGGGTGATTCCCCCGTCCTGGAAATGACATCAGATACAGGAGACCCGCCAGGAGAAGAGGTCGTATCCGGGGGTGGTATTAGTGATGACCAACAGGCAAACCAGGGGTCCGACGGCGAACAGGTAGCTTCTCCTATTGTTACGACAACTGCGGCCGTTCCCATTCCCAACGCAAGTAAGAGCGGTAGGGCGGCGACTGTTGAGAGCCAGGGACACAGAGCCAGTTCTACGTATGGTTCAAGTGGGTATCAGTCTACTCTCGACATGATGAGCCACGAGGGGCCTGAGTTTAGAAGCATAACTTCCGAATTTAAAAGTGTCGTTTCCCTGGGGATTCCTGGGGAGCTTAGCACGGTAGGCTCTGAAGATGTGTTTTCAGCCACTGATAATGCGCAAGGCAAAGGTTCAGACGATATGTTTTCGCGCCAGCTCACTGAAAAAGAACAGGGCTTTCTTGAAACCATGCTAACCACCGAGTCTCCCGCCGGGTTATATCCTCGTTTTCCTTCGTGGTCCCTTTGTCGTGTTGGAGGATCGGGCGGGTACAATCCCGCAAAGGGCTTGGAACAGCCAGGCTTTTTTCCAAACAGCAACTTTTTGTTGGCTTGGGACATTCCCCTGCTGAACGACAGTCAGTCAGATTTAACAAGTCAATTTGATGTACAAGGGACGCATTTTGGTTCGAAGCAGATGACGGAAGAGGCCTGGCCAACCTTAAATGAACTTCCTTCTGCCAGCGGTACTACTTTATCATCACTTCCTCTTTACCAGGCCCTAACCTATGCTCGCCGCCAGTCGGCAGATTACAAAGGGAATGCACCGCCTTTAGTGTCAAGTTCGAATTCAGGAAAGGGCTCGGCAAGTTCCTCTCGGCAGCGTGGGAGAGCAACGCGCGAGGGAGTTGTACCAACTGTGAGAGCTTACATAGGAGAGGAGTACGAATGCCCACGGGGCCATAGGTAAAGTAAAGTAAAGTAAAGTAAAGTAAAGTAAAGTAGACCTTATTTAACGTCGATAACTCGTAACAGTAACTTTTAATCACTGACAAACCTGAGGTCGACGGTGCGCTCATTTTACTTCCCCCTCTCCATCAGTGTTCCGTTTTACGGGTATTTAAAGCTACTAGCTACACGGAAAGGAAAGAAGTCGAAACAAAGATGCGAGATCCAGGAATCGAACTCAGGACCTCTTGCACCAAGGCCGCGCACTAACCGACTGTGCCATCCTCGCAAAGTATGGTAAAAGTGGTAAGCACGAAACCTTTCATTTACTTTCAATGAAGAAATCGGTTTCCATTTTTTGCAGTTTTAGGAGTAAATAGGAGCGATAAAATGAGACAGAAAAGTTTTCAGTCAACTCAAATTTGTAATTTTCTTCCGCGAATAGCCAATTTTGTTTTAGCGATTTTGTTCGTAGGCTGTGCATGTGGCTCAGCTACATGACAATTTGAAAGCCATCCAGTGGTTCCGGTTAATTTGGCAGAAGATGACTGTAGTTGAGAAGTAAATTGAAGCGCTGTGAACCAAGACATTTTAACTAAACTGAGAACCCTATGGAAGCAGTATGGTTTGAGCGCTGAACATGCAATCCGGGGGTGGGGTTCCTGGGTTCAGTCACTGCACGGACGACCGACTGGCTAAAGTCGTTGTGGGAAGCCTGTTATGGGAGGGGTCGATTAGATGTACACATATGGAGGTAGGAATGTTGGTGGATGGATTTGGTTGGTCGGTCGGTTGATTGATTGATAGATTGTTTTAAGGTCAGTGAGGCGTTGGTGATATCTTTAGGTCTTTCAATCTAGCAATCAAAATAGCGGGTCGAGCTGTAAAATACGGCCGCACTAAATTGACCAGTCATACCGCGAGCGCTATTCGTGGGAGGTAATAAATTGGTTTACTCAATGGTAGACTTAACAAACTTTGCTTCTGTATCATTCTTGTATAGGTTCATTTGCTCAGGCCCCGACAAGATGGTCAAGGCAACAAGCTCCGGACACGTTAAAGAAACAGCTCACAAGCTAGTGACATCGGACATGCCTCTCTACTTCCCGTGCCCCTGTCGGTCGTCCAAACCTCTCATGGCTCAAATGATGCGCGTATTTGTAGTGACGCCTGATTCACCCGTTCTCGTGACACTTAATCCTAGAGTGCAGCCGTCCATCCCGCCGTGTCCCGTGTTTTATCCCGGAATTGCAGCGGGCCTGAGCCTCCCACCCGCTAGTTTCTGCGTACTGAGACTTCCGTATGTTTATGTGGGTGATGACGGGCCCGTTCTTCCGCCTGCTGATTCCCAGCCCCTGTTATCATGCCGGGTGTTAAAGGGCATGTTCTCAGCTATGGGGCATATTCAAGACAACGCCAAGGGTAACGCAGTGGAAGCGAAGCGCTAAAACTTTGATTGCTGTATTGCTTTCGAAATCCACAAGGTGGTCGTATCATAGCTTACCCCTGGATTCAACGACTCCTTCACTGATGACAGAAAGAATTGTCACATCTAAGAGCAGTTTTTCATGTGGCGCTAACACAAGTACTCTAATAGGCGCAAAAAGCGCCTTGGAGTAATCATAATCAGTGGTCCATGTTACGCGGAAAAATGTGCGCGAGCAAATTGGAGTTTTTGTCCCTTCAGATTGGTGGAAAAGTCACGTGAAAATCACGCGGCCGAAATTTAAATGTAGCAAGCCCATCGTCCCTTGGGGATGGGCCGACGGGAAAAAAATTCACGTTGATGAATATCAATCTTAGTTTCCCACTTCTAGAGATAAAAAATTCGTCACAAAGCCAGGCTGCCATGCAGGAGCTCAAACCTCATGAATACCGTAACGCGTTAAGGACGGTGCGTACTGATTCGAAGATATTACTAAACATGCGGGAAAAGTAGATCTTAACAAGTGTTATTGAAATCCAAAGAAGATAATTGCCGTAGAATTTCGATAAGAACACCCTTCCCCCCCCCCCCCCCCCCCCCCCCCCCCCGAAAGTAGCGGCCCTTTTCAATATTGTCACTCAAAATAATAAAATCTATCGTCTTTAATGTAGGATGAATGATAAAACTACAGCGAAATATCAAACAATTGTCTCCTGGAATGCAGCAACTGGAACGTGGGAAAAACTCTGATACGGTACCCTAAGGTATACGGCAAATATTGTCTCAGTCTCCTTGAACTAAACACGAATAACTATTTGTAAGTGTAATGTGTAGTGTCTAATGCAGATGGAGCAACCCGAGTGGACTAAGTAAAGCCAGAAGCCCTTGTGATCCTTCGTTTATCTTTAACTTAACTGAATCGTACTGAAAAATTTACGATCATTACCTTACATATTACGATATGCATCATTATTACGAATGCCTCATTTTTCACTTAACTGAATTCTACTGAAAAATGTACGATCATTACCTTGCATATTACGATACACATCATTATCACGAATGCATTTACTGCTGAAGTAAGTCATTTACGCCTGCGAGTATCTATGCGAAAATCGAACGAAAAATACATGCCGAAACTCGTCTCTGTTGTACTTTGTTTGGCTGGAAACTTATTAAAATTATTACAGCTTGTGTTTTGTTTGGTTGCGTAACCAGCAGTAATATTTAATGTGAACAACTGGTTAGCCGGGCTG